>NC_081196.1:43143717-43453092 GCF_902713425.1 Acipenser ruthenus | reverse complement strand
TTTTTCCAGGGGTGCCCAAACTTTTGCATACAACTGTGTGTATATATATATATATATATATATATATATATATATATATATATATATATATATATATAATATATATATATATATATATAATATAGGTTTTCATCGTGACATGTTCATATATAGTTAACAAAGAGAACACTCTAGAACATCAGTTTTCAACTAATTTGCATTGATGAAAATTCAGCCAGCAAAATGCCATTTTGTTTGTACTGATGACTCTTTGTGAGTCGTTGTGTGCTGTGACTTGGCTGATATCCTGCAGGAAAATATCTTTGCAAATGAGTTTTCTCATGCTGCTAAATCAATAAGGAACTTAGTGTTCATTTCCATCAGAGGGAATATTCAAAAAGTAACAATGATGTCATAAATATGTGCAGACTGATGGCAGCTGTAGAAACTACATTTCAATCTCATCATTGTACAAGTCCTTCATTAGCACCAAGACTACCTCCCCGAAGGGCTTTGTGTGTATGCCAGTCAGTCTTATCAATAAATATTTGAATGTTTTCTTCACAACTTTCACAACTTAGATTCTTGTTCTTTTGCTTTCAGAAACCTTTAAAAGGATTCTTGTTTGCAAAATTGTACTTTGAAGCAAAAGAATATGAACTTGCAAAAAGGTAAGAGCAAATGTGTCCAACATTTTCAGTACTTGTACTTGGGGAGAGAAACAAAGTTGTCTACAATCATCTTTTTTATTATTGTTTTATTAATAGACACATTTCAGCCTACCTAACTGTGCAGGAAAGGGATCCCAAAGCACATAAATTTCTAGGCCAGCTCTATGAAAAAGAGGAAAGCATTGAGAAAGCAGTTGGATGTTACAAGGTCAGTATTTATTAAGCAAAACTGTCAATCATTTTACAGCTGTTGACATTAAAATCCATTATGAATGCTTGCATTTTAAATACTGTTGACATTTTGTTACACAAAACTGAAACTCATACCCTCGCCCTCATAGACAGGCTGAAAAATACAACTTCTTCTTGCACTGTAAAAAGAATGCTCACTTCTGAAAATGTTCTTGTCTGCAGCGTTCTGTGGAGCTGAATCCAGCACAGAAAGACCTGGTCCTGAAGATTGCTGAGTTACTGTGCAACAAGGAAGAAAAAGACGAGAGAGCCGAGTACTGGGTGGAGAGGGCAGCCAAGCTCTTTCCTGGAAGCCCAGCAGTCTATAACCTGAAGGTGGGGAAGGTCTTGTAGGCATAGAGAGGAGTGGAGTGTGAAGTACATTTAGTTGCATACAAATAAAAATGTAATTCCTTTAGGTCTACTTCAGTTTGTTTTAGAGAAATCTATTTGTAGATTAACTAAATGCTGGTGGTTCATCATTTTATATGTTGGGCCTATTGATTTTGTATCAGCAGAAGTTCAATGAATAAAGCTGTGTTGCGTTTTCCTTTTTCCCCTCCTGTAGGAGAAGCTGTTGAGTGTAAAGGGGCAGCAGGGCTGGAATGAGCTTTTTGACTTGCTGCAGTCAGAGCTGCATGCTCGGCCTGGCGATGTTCATGTGAACATAAAGCTAGTGAACCTGTATCGCTCCGACAACCGACTCAGTGAGGCTGTGAGGCACTGCCTCAATGCAGAGAAGAAAGGGGCCATGCGCCACAGCCTAGACTGGTACACCTGTGTTCTACAGACGCTAAAGGTTTGTACTTCCTAGTCTGTACAAATGAGTGATGTTAAACATTTGACTTCACCTCTGCATTTCATATTGCCAGGCAGGAGATTATGAAACGCATTATCTTTTTTTTTTTTTTGTATAATGTTTTGTTTTCAAGCTTTAATATTGGTAAATTCAATAATACGTTTAACACAGTCCCCCTGTCTCCCCCCCCCCCCCCCTCCCCCAGGAGTACTTTGGCTCTACAGGTATATCTGAGTGTGATAAAACTATATGGAGGACAATACAGAAAGAACTGCTGCTGGCTCACAATAATCTGGTTCGCCTAACACTGTCTGCTAAGGATGTTCATCATGGCAGAATGGCCCTGCAAAGGTAGGCAGATGAGATTTACTGTATATTAGGGATGGGAATGTGACTAGTTTCCTATTCAAAAACACAGGTCCAACATTTTTGTGTATTCGAATACCTGAAATAAAGAATAAAAGGCAAATAAGTATATGTATATTCCAAGCAGACTACATAAAGTGTAACCCACTAGTTTAAGTTTACTCTTTGGAGCAGCTGGCCGGGTTCACGAAGTATACAAACAATGTCCAAGACGAGATTTCTTCGATCAAGTTACTTTGTGTTTTCAATAACCTGTAAATTCAAAACAAGGAACATACCCGATTGTACTTTTAATAGTCAGTGCAAATGTTTATGTTACTCAATCCATTCACAAAGTCAGCAGTAAGTGTTTTATATGGTACAGCAGTCGATAGATTTAACCCTTTTGAGTAGTGAGTTCTAAAATGCACTGCCGGTCCTACGGGAGTGAGTTTTCTTTTTTTGTCTTCTGCATGTGCTTCATTATTACAAGTACAGCGTACAAACAAACTGAAAGCTATATGTTTGTTTGTAATGAATACTGATGAAATACAGACAAATCATTTTTACTGTAAATAAATAAAACAAGTATATATTTTTTATTTAGTCATAGGGAAAGGTTTTGACTAAATAACATGCAGGCAATAAACAACGGGGTGGAACAACCACAACAACACGTCCTAACAAAGAGAGCGAGAGAGAGATGAATAAATCATATCCATTTAAACCGGTTGTGGGGGCGGAGGGAGTGAGTGTCTAATGCACAGAGCTTTAGCGTCGTGTTCTAGAAACCTAGTGTTACAGTATTACGTAATTTGCGGTTTTGTAGGCTCAGTAATTCAAGTTTGAAGCTGTAGAACGTACAGGAACGTTCGTACTCCCTGGGGACCAGAGAGCAGCGACTGTAGAATTGCAGGATTAATTATGGTGCTTACGTTTAATATTTACATCTCGTTCACATGAACGTGCATTTCGAACGGCCGATGTAGTTAAGCCAGGTAAATTGTTGGTTGGTGCAACAGGCATAACAACATCTGACTTGGGGTATAACACAGGGGTTCTTAAACTTTTTCAGTCTGGGACCCCTTTTTCTGAGGGTGAACAACTCGCAGTTACGAAGAAATGGGTTCTGAATATCAGCAAAGTACAGAAAAAAACGTGCATTAGTTGGTCAACCTTTTGATGAATTTCACCACTTTTACAGCCACATCAAGCACCTTGTGAAGATCACTAGGCATATTCTTAGCAGCTAAAGCTTCACTATGTATTGACCAATGAGTCCAAGTAGCATTGTGTGCAACATGCTGAATTCGAGTGGAGTGTACACTAATAGTAAGTCCTTCAGGCGCCAATATTTCGCCAAGCATACCACAAAGCATTTTGGGATATTGGAGGATACACAAAAAATGTATGATACGATCTGATTAGAACCGGACTCGAGACTACCCTGTGAGGTGCTCTCGAGTATGGTATTAAATGCTGCGTAGTATAGACGCAAACCGTATTTAGCACTTTTAAGCTGGTTTAAAGGCATAGTGTGGACAGGGCCTAAGTAAATTCTGGTTGCATAAAGATATAGGCAGGACCCACAGATAAAGGAAGGAGAAGAAACTAGAACATACTAATTAATAGTAATATAGGGAGGACGTGCTGTTTTTGTAAGTCGGTGTGCATGAAAAAAAAAGTTGACATGCCCACGACCCCCAGTTTGAGAACCCCTGATTTAACACTTGTCAAGCGTCTGCATTTAAAAAGACAACTTTGCGTCTATTAGTAGTCAATATGTCTTTTTTCATGTACTCGAATATGTAATATGCTATTCGAATATTTTTCTTTTGTGTATTTGACTACACTGACCCATCCCCATATTCTGGTTATCCTCCGATTCCTGTAGTCTTAAGGAAACATTCCTGTTTCCTTCAAATTTGTGTTGCGCTTGAGATTCCCATGATTTTAATATTATGGCTCCAACCCCTAAAAAATACCTTTTTAGAAATGTTAAATTCTCCGTTTTTTTGATTTAATGAAATTGTCATATTTTCTTTTCATGTTTGTTTATCATTTCTTGTGGGAGTTTATTCATTTTTTTTTTTTTTTTTTTGCTGTAGCTTTGATCATGCTATGCAGTCTGTGAAGAATTTAGTGACAGGCACAACAGATGACTTGTCTGTCGCTTTCATTGAAATGAGAGGGCATCTCTACTTGCATGCTGGTTCTTTGCTGCTGAAGATGGCCGAACAAAGTGAGCTTCAGTGGAGAGCAGTCACAGACCTTGCTTCGTTGTGTTACCTCCTAGCCTATCAGGTAGGTCTGACATGACATGCTATTTTAACAGACTGATCTGCTGTGAGACAGACAACCTCTGCTCCCCTACGTTATGATACACTATTTTGAAAATGTGCAGTTAATAACTTGGACAAGGAGTTCTCTAGATATAAGCAAGACTTGTGATGTATGTATGCCCACCCTCTCTATATACCCATTGCCAGTGAGATGCATCTCAAACAGTATACAATTAGTGACTCATTCTTCAGTCAAATAGAAGATATTTTTAGCATGATGTTAGTGAAGTTTTGCTTTATTTTTATTTTTTTTTATGTATAAGGTGCCACGACCAAAGATGAAGTCTATAAAAAGAGATGAGACATCTCAAGAGTTGATGGTCTTTTTAGCATGTGATCGACAGAGCCACTCGGGTAACATATTTTTTTATTTTATTGTTTCTTTTTTATAATTTGTGTTCATTTTATGGAAGCAGAAAGTGTGATGAACTAAATAGCTGGAGTGGTAAGGTGCAGTATCTTTAATTCAACATCCCTGATGGGGTTTCTGAAAAGGCAGCTTTGCCGCAGCTCTTTCCACACCTATCTCAGGAAGCATGAACCATACTCGGGACATTGACTTTGATATTTTGATTGTGCTTTGTTTTTTTGTTTTTTCACAAAACACTAACATGTTCTTTTAATTATTGCCCTTGCCGCAGAGAGAAATGTATAGGGATTTAGCAGATGCTTTGTCAGTATGGTTATTGGTTATCAGTTTAATAATAAATGGGAATGTTCTCAACTTTTACAGGCCATATGCTTTATAATTTAAGCCATGACAAAGAAGATTTCTTTAAAGAGGTAGTAGAAGCGTTTGCCAACAGAAGTGGGCAGGACTCTCTGTTTGAGACTTTGTTTGGGAGCCAGGCTTTTGCTGAGCCTTCCTTCATTGGAAATGACAACATCAGGAATGTTGCAGTGCAGCCACCTGATCTGGGAGAACTTGCCAGGTGTGATAATGGTAAGGTGCTACCATGCTTTTGTGAAGCTTTGAATTGTCTTTATTTAATACTATGAAGTAGACAAAACTGTGTTTTTATATTTGCTCTTAAGACAGAAGTCATTTGTATTTTGTATCTTGCTCTTAACTGTACTGTAATTCTTGATCTGTATTTTATTTTGTATACAATTGTAAGTCGCCCTGGGTAAGGGCGTCTGCTAAGAAATAAATGAATAGGTCTGATTTTTCCCACTGTGGGCAAATTAACCATGTAATACATGTACTCTGGAGGGTGCAGTCTGCCTGCAATTTATCCATAGGGAAAATTATGCCATTGTATTTAAAGAATATCTATAGGTCTGATTAGTTTAACCATAATTGCATGCAAGTTTTCCCTTACACTGATGTATTCCACTACTTTTTGGATGCAGTCTGAACATTAAAACATCACCCTGCTCTTACAAAGTAAATACATACCAGCCTTAGAACCTGTTGTAATTTCCATGCTACCTTTAGCAATTCTTGCTAAGGGATTCCGAACAAATAAAAGCATGGATTGTATTGTCCTGCAATCCTGTTTTTGTGTGTGTAATATATATATATATATATATATATATAATTTAATGCACATAGTTTTAAGTTCATGTCATCATGTTGTTTAAAATGAATACCACTGTTGGAGTTGGAGGACACGGCTACAAAGTTTAGTAAAGAAAACTGGGGTGTTGGAATGCAAGGGAGATAAGTAATGATTTGAATGTTCATCTCAATTGAGAAAAGGTGAAACATGCACAACAAAAGCAAACTTTCATACCTGTCAGTATTAACTTCAACATGTATTTAAGCATTCTGTTTGCATTGTCTATTGAAAGGGTATGTGTGTTTCTTTTTCTACAGGTTCTATTCCTTTACATAGTGGAAATCTGCAGCACCTGACATGGCTTGGCTTGCAATGGGCCTTAATGGACCGGAAGCCCTCCCTCCGAGACTGGTTAAAACAGCTTTTCCCTCGACTGCCACAAGAAACATCAAAGCTTGAAACCAATGCCCCAGAATCCATCTGTCTCCTAGATCTTGAGGTGGGAAACTTACCCCCCCCCTCCCCCATCCCCCCATCCCTTTTTTTTTCTCTGTCTCTCCATAAACTTTGCACAACAATGCATCTTGTTTCTGCAGGTGTTCCTGTGTGGTGTGGTGTTTACAAGCCTTGCACAGTTGCAAGCAAAATCCGAAATCAGCTACAATGTGCAATCGTTCAAGCCTAGATGTTTACCGCTCCCCATTGTCAAACTGCTTTGCACGGACAGACAGAGAAATTGGTGGGATGCTGTGTATAACCTCATTCACAAAAAAGCACTGTAAGTTTCAGTGTAGCTTTCTCTTCAGAATAAAGTGGTGTGGGTTTACTAATGATTTTACCATAGCAGGTTAGCAATATAAAACGCTGTTCTCTTAATGAAATTAAGGTTTGGTATCCATTTAGATGAATATGGATTTGGGAAGCATTTTTGAATGGAATTGAAACAATGTTTCTGTATGACAGCAGAACTGTATTGGTTCAACTGTGTTCTATTTTGCAAAGCTCCAATTCCATTTTAAAATGTAAACAATACAGTTAATACATGACCCTGGAAACAGAAGAATGCAAGCTGGCATTTTAATTCTCATAGTTTTTAAAAGCACTTACTTTTGCAAGCTACTGTAAGATATTTCTTCATTTGCAATATATAGCAGGTGACATGTCTGTTATAAGTAACTCCACAGCAAGTAAGGCCTGCACTGAGACTCAGCAGCCAATCCTGCTCTTAGACATTACTTGTTCAAACATGTATTTACTAATTATTTTAGGACTTTGCATGTTTGTGTTTGTGTTCGGATTCTGCAATGTGGTAAAACCTATTTCAGGTAAGTGACTTAAGCTGCTTCTTTTATTGTGTGGCTGCATCCAAGGTTTGTGTAATACTATATAAATGTATTACAAATGCAGTAACATCTTCTAAAAACGTTTTTAATCTAGTACCTTTCTTTCCTTGGGCATAATGATTTTTTTTTTTTTTTTTTTTTTTTTACTGTGTCATTTTTGATGATGTATTAAATAAGTATTTAGTTTGTCCATGACTTTGCTCTAACCTTGTCTGCTTGCCCAATGTGGCTTAATGTTTAATACAATTAACATTCATACTTTTTTATTTGTTTAGTCCTGGGACTTCTGCCAAGCTTAGGCTTTTAGTTCAGCAAGAAATGAGCACTTTGAGAGCTGGGGAGAAGCATGGGCTGCAGCCTGCCTTAACTATACGATGGGCACAACATCTTCAAGAAACTGTGAGTTTGCCAAAGAATGTTTTCTCTATCTTTGTGATTTATGCACTTTAGTTTCCATGTGCATGCTAAAAACTTTGGTCTTATGTTTTTAGGGGAGTGGCTTGAACTCGTTTTATGATCAGAAGGAATATATTGGCAGGAGTGTTCACTATTGGAAGATGGCCCTGCCCATGTTGGAGATTATAAAGAAGAGAAGAAGTATTCCTGAACCTATTGACCCCTTGTTCATGCACTTTCACAGTAAAGATATTCAGGTACAATAGACATTGGTGCAACTTTATGTTCTCAGAGGTGAAACGTGGCCAGTTTGTATTTTATTTAGCATGTTGTCAAGCCTCCTACATAGCCATGTTGATATTTTTGATATCTTGTTGTTGTGATGTACATGTGAGAGAGAAAATCCAGTCGCCCCTATACCAGCAATGATATAGGGGTATCAAATATGCAGGTTTGCAGTCCCAAACAGAAAAACACTCCTTAACTACGATCTTCCATGCATGAAATGGTGCTCTGTAATCTGGGGGAAAGTGGTGCTGTGCTGTGCTGTGCAGTGAGGTGGTGACTCTGGATCTCTTACTCCGCTGTAATAGACAAACACAATGACAACACAAAACACGTACATGCTTCAGCTGGGAACTAAATCTCCACGCAAGTGGGCTCATACTCTCATAACTGCATCCCCTTTGTACCACCAAACTCCTCCTTTCAATCGGCCCGTTGCCATGGTTTATCCAATCGCTGCCTGATCCGTATCTGATCCAGATTGAGTTGTTTAGAGTAATTGCAACTACGCCCTATCCCCAAGATGGCCAACTTCCGGTTTCCACCTGCCGTCGAGTCCGCCAATCGAGGGGAAACGTACAAAAAGCCTTACACAGAGACTCTTCTGGTCGGGAGGGAGATTTACAGTTCAAATACCTTTGCTCTCTGTCACACACCCATACTTGTTTGCCATCGTTATAGCAAATTTATATCGGAATAGGCAATAAAATGCTTCCTTTCTTTCAGATTGCTGAAGTTAAAGGTTATGAAGAGGATGCGCAGATTGCTTTTGCTACAATATGTGAAGTTGAAGGCAACACAGATGATGCAATAGCGGCCTTTGAGGCCATAAATACCGTTGTATCTTTCTGGCATCTTGCACGGGTGAGTGGTTGGTGGGGGACGGGGTAGTTCCTGAAAAACAGTTCTAATTTCTTGGTCTTTTAATGGAAACTTTTATTATTATTATTATTATTATTATTATTATTATTATTATTATTATTATTATTATTATATATATATATATATATATATATATATATATATATATATATATAATATATATATATATATATATATATATATTTTTTTTAAAGATATTTCAAAGGAGAGCTGAAGAAATTGGAGACTCTGTAATAGAAGGTCAAGAGATGAATAAAATATATTTATGGAAGTCCAGAAAGTATTTGTCAAAAATCTTGGAAGGCTTCAATGCTAATGCTGCAGAAATTGAAAAAGTAGGTATCTTTCCTTCTTTACACATGCTTGGTAATGTGGTTCGGTTTGCAAACAAATCTTTTTCTTTGTCAATTTAACCATGGCTAGAGGAAATCTTATATTGAAAAAGAGTGCATTTCCTACATTTGTGCATGTTGTGGAAAGCTTCAGGATCAATTGCAACAAACTAAAAGGAGCGTACTAACTGGGGATGATCCTGTGGTTATTACGGAGGACGGTAATAAACTAGTACGCAAGTTAATACCAATTGCAATGAACTAAGCAACTCATGATGGTCCCCAGCTGTGTACAGGGCCGGCATAACCATATAGGCAGAACAGGTGGCTGCCTAGGGTGGCAAAAACAGTGCATAATTACATTTTTCAACATCTTAGATCACTATTTCTTGTTCTGCAGAACTTATTGCTGATTTTACGGAACCATATCATGAGCAGTGGTGTAGTCCTAAATCTGGAAGTGGCGGCACGCTAGGGGGGTGTCACATGAAATCTGGTCTCCCCTGGGAACAGGCTTGTTGTGGTTGTTGAGCCCGTTGCAAAGCAAAGGATGTATTGAAGTTCCTTGCATATTCAAATGGGGCGAGGCATTATTTCATTTAATTACCCTGACAATGATTCTTATAAAAGGACGTTGTTAATACAGGCAAATGTTTTTTACCGATTTTATATCTCTGGGATGACTGTTGAAAATTGGCAACACTGCTTGAAGGCGCAGAAAAATATTTGATTTCCCTATGGCTTATTATTGCCTTGATACAACAAGGAAAAGAGATCGCTTCATCGGTGCCGAGGCACTGAAATTAGAGCGGCTGTGTGCCATTTAAGAATTTTCATAACACATCGGTAAAGATTATTTAATTATTTTTAAAGTTAATGCTTTAGTCAAGTATCTGCCTATAGACAAAAGCACCGGAGGACTTTCTGTGCACGATTATATGATCACTAACCTACACGTTAGATACCAGTTTTATAGTAGTTAAGGAACGCAATACTATACTGTACAAATAAGGTATAATGAAAATATGATGTGTTTGAATTAACCTGCGTATCCTGTATCAATTGTTATTTATAGCTCATGCTTGGTGGTAAAATCCATTGATCATAAATATTGCCATTGTAGTGCTGACAGTAGATGTCACTACAGTTTGTAACCAGAGTGATTGTATATAGTTTTGTGACGATGTAAAAAAAAAAAAAATATGGTGTACAGTGTTCTGTGTATTGTAAGGGTATGGGGCACGCCGTTAGTGTGTGTGTGTGTGTGTGTGAGTATTGCCAAGTCTTACGAGAAAGCGGCACTACCTTTCAAAACAAGCCAAATTCATTTCAGAGGGAGGGGAGTGGGGGTGGTTACACAAATTCAATTTTTTTTTCTTATGATGTGCATATACATTGACACAATCACCAAAACCACTCCTACAACCTTTTTCAACTGTTGGTCACGTCACCTATTGCAATAAAACCTGCGACTCCAAAAATTAAAGCGACTCAATAAAAGCAAGGCCAATTTCGAGCTGCGAGCGGGAGAAAGCTTGTAGACTTGACTGGAGTGAGGCTGTGAGGGACAGAGCTAAAGGCAGTGCCTATCTGTGAAGCTGTGAAAGAGCCCAGAGTGAGTCGGAAGAATAGAGAACGAGAGCGAATGAGTGTTGGAGGAAAGAAGAGGAAAGTGAAAGGAAGAGCAGAGAGAGCGAGAGAGTTATTTTTGACTATGACTAATAGATATGATAGATAGATAGATGGGCTTCTGTGATGTCATAAATTACGAGGTCTTGATTATATACAGTGTGTGTGTGTGTGTGTGTGTGTGTGTGTATATATATATATATATATATATATATATATATATATATATAAAACACTTAAAATATAATCGCTGGAATCACTTAGATTTTGAGGCCACCCTTTCAGTTCCTGTGTGGTAGCACACTACAATAAAGAGCTTACCCCTGAGCTCAGTACTAAAGCCGGGGATCAGCTAGTCTCCGACTTTGTTTCCCATCTTTTTTAGTTGCCACGGATTCTGCAACTTAGTACGCAGCTCCATACTAAATCAGTTTGTTGCAATTGACCCTGAAAGTCTAAACCTGAGGGGTCTTGCATATAGCATTTTCTTAATTGAACACCAAAGTTCTATGCTTTTGCCTATAAATAAAATAATAAATGCTAATTTCTGGTAAGGTATTCCATGATTTTATGATGATTCTCCCCCTCCCATCCTCAATTTTATTAACCTCTCCACTCCATTGTCATGCTAGCTTCCTATATCGATAGATGAGCTTGGTGAGTTGATGGATGATGTGAATCAGCAGCTTGGAGAGAGCGGTGAAGCTATGGATATGGAGGAAGAGGAGGAGGTTAACAACACCAACACTAGTCCATGCCACATTGCAGACCCCATTAGCAGGACAAAAGTAACGTTTTCTACTCCAGTGGCAACAAAAAATATCCCTTCTCCATCAAAGAGTCATAAAGTACGTCTGTTTCAAAGAGCACTTGATGTTTTATTTTTTTTTTCCTCTACCATAAATTTCACAGGATAATCTAAAAGGTGTGTTTTATTTATTTATTTATTTTTTATTTTTTTACAGTTCTCCCCCAAGACACCACCTCACTGGGCAGGGGACCAGAAGTTCTTGCTGCAGATGCTCTGTCAGCAGGTGGAAGCCCTCAAGGTACACTTTATAAATCTTGCAAATCTGGAGCAGTAAATCCTTTTTTTTATTTTTTTTATTTATTTTTTTTTGGGGGGGGGGGCAGGGACAGTGTACTTTTACTTCATTTGTTTTACTGTGCTTTTGTAGAGTGTGTTGAGATTTGTGGAGGTGCTTTATGAAATGACTAATGATGCTCTATACCAGTGCTTCCAGGTGTAGTAATTGTTATGAATTACTGTTTGTTTATAGAATGAAGTCCACGACTTGAAGGCCAACACTTCTGGCTCTGTTGCATCTCCATATCACCGATTGTATGGGGATAACTTCATAGCTGATGCTCTTCCAGACAGCTTCCCAGCAGCACAAAGTTTCCATGGTGCTCCACTAACAGGTAGATTATTTAGTTTAATAGGCATTTTTAATGTCTTGTGCTGCACATGTGCCATTTTTTGTACTATTTGTCTGTGGTATGGAATCCCACTTGTCTTGTCAACAGACATACCGGCAACAGTATATTTTCCATATTCTAATTATCATATTTACATTTTATTTTTTAGTTCATATTTATACGTATTTGTAATTTGATATTATATACTTGGATCATACAATTGAGTGTCAACCAATCAAATCTGTCTTTTGAAATGAGTCGCTTTCTTTTCATACCAATATTTCTTCAGTGTAAACATACTGATGTATAATTTCTCAAACAGTTACCATTAAGTGAACAAGGGTTTGATTAGGGTTAAATGCAAAGCCTGCACTTGTTTGTCCTACTTTGAAAGTAGATACTTGTAAGATAGCGTTCTTAAGATTCTCTAGTGATACCAACTGTAAACCGCATAATAAAATCAGCTAGTTAATTGAATCAACTATGTGTTGTAACCACTAATTACATTCCATTTTCTGTTCAACTAATACAAAACTTACTGTTCTATGTCATAAAAATGAAGGTATATAAGGTTTTCAGTGTATTTAGTAAGCTCTGTGGGGTGAAACTAGCAAAAAATGCAGCACCATAAACCAAAGTGTGTGTGATTTTTTTTTTTTTTTTTTTTTTGTACATTGAGTTGTGTTAACCTTTTTTTTCCCTGGCAGTGTCTACAACAGGTCCATCAGTATACTACAACCAATCCCCTGCATACAATTCCCAGTACCTCCTGAGAACAGCAGCCAATGTCACTCCAACCAAGGTCATCTTTATATTTGATCATTTTCCAGCATACCTTATTTATAGATTTGCTGTATTTATATTAAAATTAAAACATACCTTTTTTTGTTTTATTGTTTTTGTTTTCTAGGCACCAGTGTTTGGGATAAACCGACTCGCACCTCAGCAACACATGTATGCATATCAACAGCCGACCCATACTCCACCCCTGCAAACCTCATCAACCTGCATGTACTCCCAAGATGTTTACGGGGCTCAGCTGCACTTTGAGTCTCCTGCAACCAGTTTATTGTCCCCTTACAGTGAGGAGTATTACAACCACACTGTCCCTCAGGCCAGTACAAACCCTCCTCTCCCTGAACCAGGTTACTTCACAAAACCCTCTGTGGGGAACCAGGTTTCCAAGCCTTCTGAGAGGAAGACCGTGGAATTTGGTAAAATAAGCTTTGGGCAACAGGTTCCGGCTGAAGCACCTAAGGTACCTGGTTTTGGAGCAACAGTAGTTACACAGTCCACACCGGCTGCCACATTCAAATTTAATTCTAACTTTAAATCCAATGATGGTGACTTCACATTCTCATCCCCACAGGTCAGACATGCCAGTGAAAGTCTTCTGGGCCTTTTGACTTCGGATATGCCAGCCAGAGCAGATGGACATCTTGCACCAAAGGCTCCTGTTCAGGATCCTTCTCAAGTGGGCCTCTTCAATTTCGGGAGTAAAAATACATCTGGATACTCAATTGCTGATTCTGCAATGCAGAGTCAAAACAAATCCAATGTGTTTGGTAAAGTTGAGCAGCCTTTCAGTTTCACAAATGCCAACAAGCCAGGTTTTGTAATGGCAGGCACTCAGCAGGAAGAAAAAGGTGCAGAGAGTGATCATGAAAGTACTCATGAGGAAGAAGATGAAGATGGGCCTCATTTTGAGCCAATTGTTCCACTCCCTGAGAAGGTGGATGTCAAGACTGGAGAGGAAGACGAGGAAGAAATGTTCTGCAACCGAGCCAAACTTTTCCGCTTTGAAACTGAGGTAAAAGAATGGAAGGAGAGAGGTATTGGGAACATTAAGATACTGCGGCACAGTACGTCCGGTAAAGTCCGTCTACTAATGAGGAGGGAGCAGGTGCTGAAAATCTGTGCAAATCATTATATTAAGCCTGATATGAATTTAAATCCCAATGCTGGTTCAGATAAATCATGGGTATGGTATGCTATAGATTATGCTGATGAAATACCAAAACCAGAGCAGCTAGCTATAAGATTCAAATCTGCAGAGGAGGCAGCACTCTTTAAAGTAAAATTTGAAGAGGCTCGAAGATTGGTGCCCAAATCTCCATTAAAACAAGATGACAAACCAGGGAAAGAAATATCTAAAAAAAACACTACTTCTCGTCCTGCTGCCAGAGACTCTGGATTTGGAGCTCAGTTTGTTAAGAAGGAAGGAGAATGGGATTGTAGTGTATGTGTAGTGAGGAACTCTGCAGCTGCTATGTTATGTGCAGCCTGTCAAAGCCCCAATCCCAATGCTAAATCACAACCTGCAGTTAAAGGAGGTTCAGAAGCTAGTAGAGGGTTCACTGTGCCATCACCTGCTCCTGTAACTTTTAGCTTCGGGTTTGGTAAAGAATCAACAAAGAAAAGTGGCATCACTGGATTTGGCACGCAGTTTGCAAATGTTCAAGCACCCTCCGCGTTCAAATTTGGAACCAGTAGTGACTCATGTATAGACGGAGCAGAGACTGTTTCAAAGTTTACATTCAGCCTTGGCAATGAAAAAGGCAAACCCACCACAAAGGGAGGCTTTGGAGAACAGTTCACAAAGAAAGAGGGTGAATGGGGCTGTGATATATGCTCAGGAAGAAATTATGCAACTGCTGGAAAATGCATATGTTGTACAACTCCAAAACCAAGTTGCAAAAATGTTGCAGTTGCACCAGATGGTTTGGGACCCTCTGCATTTGAAATTGGTGTTAAAGCTGATATGAAGAAAACTGCAGAGCAAAGGTTTGGTGCACAGTTCATCAAGAAGACAGGCCAGTGGGACTGTGATGTGTGTTTAGTAAGAAATGAAGCAGCTGTTACTAAGTGCGTTTCTTGCCAGACTGAATGCAAAACTTCTCTGTCATCTATCCAGGCAGCGTCCACCTTTCCATTTAATACCTCTAGTGAAACAAGCCAGACACCATCCAAAAATGAGCTGTCTGCACTTTTTGGTAAAAAAGATGGGCAGTGGGATTGTGATATGTGTTTAGTAAGAAATGAAGCTGCCTCTGCAACCTGCGTTTCCTGCCAAACTCCTAACCCTAATGCTAAAGCCACTGCTCAAACTACACAGTCAAGTTCATCCTTCAGTTTCAGCTTCAGCGGGCAACCTGCATCTAGCCAACTTTCAGGGACAGGATTTAAAGCCAATTTTGGTACCAGCAACAGTTTTAAGTTTGGTCATACTGAAGAAAAGAGCTCTGCATTATCCTTCAAATTTAAGGCCCCTCCGTCTCAGACTGAAAATAAACCTACAAGTGGAGGTGGATTTATGTTTTCAATGCCTGTTCCAGCAGGGGGCTTCAAGTTTGGCACTCAAGAATCAAGTAAGCTGGCTGATCCTGGTGAAAATGCAATGCCTATGAGTGGTTCTGCTGCCATGTCTCTGAAGAACTTTGCTGAACAGCAGAGAGAAAAAGAAAAGGCTACAGAGTCCAGCTCCACCACAGCAGTGGAAGAAAATCCCCTTTTTAACGGCAAACCTAACACACTTCCTTTTGCTGATTTAGCTGAAATGTCAGGTGGGGATGGTATCCAGTTGGGTCTAAAGGACCCCGATTTCAAAGGGTTCCCTAGAGCTGGTGAACAGCGTTTTACTGGCTTGAAGGCTGACCAGAAGGGAGATAATTCTTTGGAGCAGCAGGAGGAAGAGGATATATACAAGACAGATGAGAATGATGACATTCAATTTGAGCCTGTTGTTCCGTTGCCAGAAAAGGTGGATCTTGTAACAGGGGAGGAGGATGAGGACGTCCTGTACTCCCAGAGAGTCAAGCTGTTTCGGTTTGATCTTGATATTGGTCAGTGGAAAGAAAGAGGCGTGGGCACCCTGAAGCTATTGAAGAACAAGACAAATGGAAGGCTGCGAGTGCTTATGCGGAGGGAGCAGGTTCTGAAGGTCTGTGCTAACCACTGGATTACCACCACCATGAACCTGAAGCCCCTCTCTGGTTCAGACAGAGCCTGGATGTGGTTGGCTAATGACTTTTCTGATGGAGATGCTAAACTGGAGCAGCTGGCTGCCAAGTTTAAAATGCCAGAGCTGGCAGAGGAATTTAAGTTGAAGTTTGAGGAGTGCCAAAGGCTGTTGCTGGACATACCTTTGCAGACACCTCACAAGCTGGTTGACTCTGGCAGGACGGCACATCTTATTCAGAAAGCTGAAGAAATGAAGAGCGGCCTAAAAGACCTAAAATCCTTTTTGACGGACGACAAGGCAAAGCTCCAAAAGAATGATAGCAACCCCACAACTGCCAACAATGCTTCTGGTTTGATCATCAAACCCCATGCTGAAAGCACAGGCCCAACCCTGGAGTGGGATAACTATGACCTACGTGAAGATGCCCTGGATGATGGTGTGGACACTTCTGTCTATGCCTCGCCATTAGCCAGCAGTCCTGTACAAAAGAGTCTGTTCCGTTTTGGAGAATCGACTGTTGGGTTTAACTTCAACTTCCAGCCCGTATTGAGCCCTGCTAAGTCCCCCTCAAAACTGAACCAGAGCAGGGTATCTGTTGGCACTGATGAGGATTGTGAAGTGACTCAGGAAGAGGAGAGGGACGGGCAGTACTTTGAGCCAGTTGTCCCTCTACCTGATTTGGTGGACATCTCCACTGGGGAAGAGAATGAACTAGTGGTTTTCAGCCACAGAGCCAAGCTCTACCGCTATGACAAAGATCTAAGCCAGTGGAAAGAGAGGGGCATTGGGGACTTAAAGATCTTGCAGAACTATGACAACAAACGGGTGCGTGTTGTCATGAGGAGAGACCAGGTGCTGAAGCTGTGCGCCAACCACTGGGTTACGGCTGATATGAAGCTGGAGCCAATGAAAGGAGCGGAGAGGGCATGGGTCTGGAGTGCTTTTGATTTTACTGAAGGAGAGGGGAGGGTGGAGCAGCTGGCTGTCCGTTTTAAGCAGCAGGAAGTGGCAAACGCCTTCAAGGAAAACTTTGACAATGCCAATAAAGCCCAGGAGAAGGAGATCTTGGTAATTCCAGCTTCATCAAAGGACATCACCCCACGGCAGTCTCCATGTGGTAAAGGCGCTGTGGCCTTGCTAGAGGAAATTATCAGGCCGCAAACTGACTTGCCTTCACAGAACTCTCCATCCCCAGGTGCTCCAACCAATGCTGCCATGATTCCAAGCCCTGAAACTACCACCAAAGCTGTGGTATCGCCTCCCAAGTTTGTCTTTGGTAATGAATCCCTTAAAAACATATTCACAAGCTCAGCGTCCTCCGGCAGCCCAACTGCCTTTAAAGAGCCGTTTGGCTTTAGCTCTAAAGATAAGGCTGGTAGCGATCAATCTGTGACCAGGAAGACGCCAGATAGTGGATTGGAAAACGGCAAGGCAACCAGTCTACCGTCCAGCACTGCAGCTCCCAGCTTAGTGGCATCACCACCAGGACAGATGACCAGCACATTTAAAATGCCTGAGAGAGGTAAGGATATATAGATAGAGATATATATATATATATATATATATATATATATATATATATATATATATATATATATATATTTGTATTGATATTCAGATTTTGTTTAATAATAAAGTAAGCCCAAATTGGATAAATGTTCTAGATAATTGTTTTAATTGAGTGTTAATTCTGTTAAAAAAAACAAAAAAAACACCCTATGACAGGAAAAAAAAAAAGTCTGGGTTATTTAGTTTGTCTGACAGAGAAACCATTATTTTTTAGGCTTGGATTTTAGACTTTTCAAAGATAACCCTATGGCATTTTGGACCTGCACATCTACTACACAATTTAAAACTGAAGGTATTTTAATGCACTGCGTGCACTGTGACACATTACTTCGCTGGGCTCCCACCCTGCTGGCAAATGCTGCCAGAATAACCTGGCTGTATGGTGTGGAAACATTAGTCTGTGCTAGAACCTAACATGTTGCATGCTACGTGTGTTTGTTTGAGCTAGACTAGTAGGCTAGGCAGTAGCTCAAGTGTTGTGTTTTTATTATTATTTATATACATGGCATTTTGAGTTAATTTTACTCTAATTCAAGAAGTTTTTTATTTTATTGAAGTTTCTGATCCATTTCTGACATACTTGAGGTCTTTGGAAAAATATTCTATTTGAATTAAATTGAACAATTTATTTGTTTTGTGTGCTGTGAGTTAACTTTTTTTTTCACAAGCTTTTGCTAAAACATTTAACATTTAATTTTTACATAAACCCTTTTATAGTTGTCATTTACTGTGTGTCATGCATTTTAAATGTTTTGAACACTGCAATACAAGTAATCTTACTGATTTGGTATCGTGTTAGAGAACACTGATTTTATGCATGTCAATTACTTGAACAGATCTTGCATGCCATGTGTGGAAATAACTAACTTAAGTTTTCACTTCAAATTTAATATTAGCCAAAGTAGAACTACTTTATGTAACAGTGCAACTCGATATAATCTATATTTGTAATTATTGTTGGCATGAATCATGCTACAAACTGTTCATCAATTTAAGTATACAAGTCAGTCATTTTATATCAACCTATATACATTTTCTAGCCATGATAAATATTGTTTGTGTTGCATTGTCAAGGTTAGATTTTTTTTTAAAATTTATTTTATTTATTGTATTTATATGGCACTTATCACAAAGCACTGTACAGTACATAGCGGTACATAAATAGGATTAAAATGCTAATGTACAGTAGTATACTACAGTATGTAGTGTTAAAGTTTGCTTCTAAAGTACAGCAGTAAATCGTAGCTTGCACAGCCATTTTTTAGCTATGAATGAACAGATTGTGTGTTTTGGGGTCTGATTCCGATTTGTAGGGCTACTGATTTTCCACAATAGCTAAATCACGGACGGAATCGCGGAATTAGGCATTGGGAATGGAATTGGCATTTTGGGAATGGAATTCTGCTTTACAACTGCACCTTTTTTTGCTAACAAGTCTTTTACCGCTGTTGTTCTTCTATAAAAAAAAAAATAATGGATTGCTTTGAAAACTACACAACCCAGAAGCCCAGCGATGACGCTTGTGTGAAACGTTTGTGTATGTTTATTTGGATCATTGGATAACGAGAAAATAGGTGGTTTTGTGGGCGTTCTGGTAATGGATTGTCTGTCTCTGCTGCGGTGCTGCCTGTGTGCTGTGGGAGTCAAGTAGTTTAAAAAAGCAACTAGCTGTTTTGTGAGTTCTGTTCTGTGGAATAATTTTGGAGTTGTATATACAGAAAAGTGAAAAGTACCTGTAATATGATCGTCAATCCCCCCCCGGAAAGCCGTTACTCCGTCACTCGCTCAACACAAGGAAACGACACTGTTTGAGGTTAAAACTTTAGTTTTAGAACTATTGTTTTTAATTTATCATTAACTCCTTAACACTAGTAACGCCAGCGGTAGTCATTTTGACAGGTACATTTTAAACAGCTTCGATATGAAAATGAAACACAAACTATCCGATACAACTCAAGTTTTATTTATGAACATCATAGCTAACATTTGCATAGCAGAAACACCGTATTTAAATGAAAAAATAAACAAGGCTTTTTTCAAAATTAGCGCATGTAATGCATGACGTAAAAAATTAAAAACTATAATAAAGTAAACATTTCAAAAGAAGATAGTGTAAACAGGTATAAACTGTTATATCTATATACAAAATTGTAACAACAAAGTAATTATTTACAAAAGTAACATAAAAGGCTTTTTTTTTCACATTAGCCTAATAAAATAAACATTTGAAAAGAAAATATTGTGTAAAAATATTGTATAAAAAAAAAAATCGCTTTGTTCACATTGTGTAACGGGAATGTGCATTCAGGGAAACATACTTCAAAGTAGCCCCCTAACACAATCCACACAGATGTAATGCTTATCAACTTGTCGTGTGCATTTACCACATACTGCTCTTTCGCACTGGACACAGATAGCCAGCGTTTTATTTGTATTGCATTTAGTTACCTGGCATTTGTTTTCTGTTGCGTGTGTCACTTTGATGCACACTGTATCCAGGTTGAGCTACGTTTCCCTGCTGCTTTGCAGTTTTCTGATCAAACTGTTTCTGCCAAAGCTCCTAGCATCATACGATGATATTTTCCCCGGTTTATTCATTGTGCCAAACGAAGGAATTGATGGCTGCCATGTCCAGTACATTGTAAAACACAGCAACTGGACACCGGTGATTGCTTTCACGGAGTACTACGTTTTGCGCAGACTCTCTTCTTGCTTTGTTTACTGTTCCAACCAGGCTCTTTTTTTTTCTTCAACTGTTTTGCTAATTACAGTCAAATAATAATAAAAAAAATGTCATTGGTAACATTCATCCCTTTTCCTAAGCACGGTTACATTAGTTATTTTTTCCATTATTAATAATACAATTGTAAACCATCAGTTGAAGTTGTAGATTTCAACTGAACACATCACATATATTTTACTTATTGAATGTATTTTGATAGATTCTACATTCTGCCAGAAGTGAATGTGGCAAATCGACATTGATAAATCGATAGCATGTGACATGTTTACTGAACTTTTAAACATGCAGAATATACATTCATTGATGCGTGGATTTACTAAACAGTGGTATCCGAGGTTGTGCTACACTAAAAACTACATTTTAAATCTAACATTTTTACATATTGCATTTTTGTTTAACATTTCAAAAATGAAATAGTGTTTACTATGAAAAACTAGTGTACTACTAGAAGTAATAACAGTAAGTTTTTATTTTGTAATATTCTAGTGCATAATATTAGTTATATTACATTATATAATCATGTGCATCAAACATATTCGTGTCAAAGACACATAGCCTAACAGAAAACCCAAATACAACATGTTAACTATTCAGAATAATTATTTCCCCAAGATCCTTATGTAGATTTAACTGCAGTAAAAAATGTAAAAGCTTGTAGGCTACTATATCACATACAGAGGTCCAAGAAATGCAGGTGATGAACTGTGAAAATAATTGGAGTAAAAAAAATATCTCGAATAAGCGGCTGTCCCAATTAAACGAGACGCGTTTGAGACAACCTTAATCGCACTTTCTTTTGTTTCTAAATGAAAAGAAAAATAATGAAATCGCATCACATTATGGTTAAATGTTATTATTTTGTTTATTGCTAAACAAAATTAATCTACATGAAATAAAGAATTAAACTCACATCTCATCACAAGGCGAGGCACCTGCGATGTTGACATGCCAACTTTCTTGGCAACAGCTGACTAAGAAACTACAGGAGACTCCAGCTCCTTCAAGAGTTCAACGTGGTTTACGCAAGTCACAGCGTAATCACGTACTCGCTGCACTGTGCTACACAAACCTGTCTTGCTCCCGATCTCCATTCATCATTTGAAAATACTGTATCCCAATTAAACAAAGTGACGTCCCAGTTAACGGCATAAATAGCATTGGGAAGAACAGTCTCCTAGAGTTGTATCCCATTTAAGCAGAAATCCTGATTTATCGGTATCCCGGTTTAGGCGGTTCTGACTAATAATAATCGGCGATAACGTCAGTAAAACAGATTGTGGTATTAATAATCAACGCAGATTCCAATCCAGTGATTGGTACATGCCTAGTGTAACTGGGTTTGCGCTGCACGCTGTACACGTTTTCAGTGCTTTTCACTTGACTTGAATTTCAGGAAAGCCAAATAAGACATACTGAACTATTACAATTGATCCCACGACGATGTACAGTCGCCTGTGAGACGCGCGTCTACATCCCGTAAATAGTATTGCTTGACTGAAACCGCAATTTGCTTGGTAAAACACAAGGTATGTTGCTATGTATATTGCAAAAGTAGTGTTCGCTAGTTCCCTTCATCTCTATAATCTTTAGCTGTTACCACTGTATAGATGCTGGCACACGCCGTTACAGGAAGCGTCAGCTTTCATTATACAAGACGTTCAAATATATTTATGAAACACTTGTCCTACAGACCACTGAATACGTTGGAAGCACTTGTCTGTCCAAAATTTTACTGTCACAGGCAACCGGACAAGCCTTCAAATCAAACCCTGATTTGTTGTTGGGGCACACTGAGCGTAAAAGTTTTAAATGCTGGTTTTCAAGGATCTATTTTTACGTTGTATTTATTTACCATATTAAAAAATGTTGTTCCACATGCGTATCTCCAATACAAAACTAAACGTCTACTGTACATCTATATAATAGCAGTAACCTCTGTGTTGTGTGTGTTTGTTTTTGTTTTGTTTTTTCTTTAGATACCATGTCCTTTGCTGGTAGCAAGATACAACTTACTAGAAGCACTCTTTTAGTTCTGCATTTAAAATCCAAAATATTATAAAATGTTATTGCAGTAACTATGGTACAGTTCTTTATGTAACTAGTAATTTGTGAGGACCTTAAGTGATTAACATTAGTAAACAACTAATACTGACCATTTACATTGATTTCTCAGGAATAGAGCCAGCATCAGGTGACTTGCAGTTTCTATTTGAGCGGACTCCTACCCTTGAGCAAAAAGCACTTGCAGAAGAGCTTCAACTGCCTCCAACATTCTTCTGTTATAAGAACAATCCCGGCTATATCAGTGATGATGAGGAGGATGGTAAGCCTTTGATTGCTGAAAGACGCTTCACACAAATACATATTTTAGGCACAATGTAAAATGTAATGAATCCTTAACCACTTCAGCGCTGCTGCATGTGCTCTCTGAAAAGTGTTTTTTCACTATGCTGTAGGCATACATCCCATCGTTGTAGTTTAGTTACCTACCCTGCAAAATATCTGTTCACTTATCCCAGCGTATCTATTAACAATAAGAGGTTGTTATGTTTCAATGTAACTTTTTTCAGTCTGTTAAAATATTGGACTTTTGAAATGCATTCATTTCTCTGTCTCAGTACATTGACGAGTATTATTATTTTGCGAAAACAAAGTAATCCATAGGAAAAAAAACAAAAAAACCTGAATATCTTTGTTTATAAATGGCTGTTATGCACATTAACATTTATTTTGCTACAAATACACAGAATGGTCCATTCTCAGAAAATGCAGGGGCTCCGTGACAAAACCTTAGAAAAAAGGGTTACAGTGCTGCTGGCTGACAGGTAGCCTAATGGCAACTAATTTGAATGACACCTGTAAAGTGTTTGCACCCTTAATGGAGTAATGTATGTTACTGCTATACCTTGTAATGCAGGCAGTCTGACTGGACTACTGTTGGCAATCTGAGGGACTCTCTTTGGAACTTTGCATCACAATGCACATCTCATGTGACTTTAAACACTTTATGATGTCATGGTTGATTCTATTTCAAAGTGGAAAATCTTTGTAAGTTTACAATATCGAACCTGCCATTTTTTTTGGAAGGAGACTTTTTGCATGTTACATTCTCCAGTTTGCAGTACATGCAAACATGAAGCTATGGGTATACAGTATGTACAGGGAGTCATCTGAGGGGTCAGTGTAGACACATGGTCTTCTAGTACAGGCTTGCTGGAAAGGTGTTGACGTATAGTATTTTAAAATACTTAAATTAGGTTATTGGCAAATAAGCAGGTATAGCTATTGTATTTTCCCACCAAATGTATTGTGGCTATAATTATTTTCTTGCATGAATGCAGCAACCTATGCTTGACCAAAAACTCTTGTTTTAAATCTCAAGATGAAGAATTTGAGACGGCTGTGAGGAAACTGAATGGGAAATTGTATCCTGATGATGCAAAGAGAGGAGAAATCAAAGAGAGAAAAGAAAGCAAAGAAGTGAGGAGTGCTGATACATTCAGTATTCAGGATCAGTGCCAGCACCAGACTTTCACAGGTGAGGGGGTGGGGGGGCAGAACAACAAATTGAGGGGTCTATACCCCACTTTGTGTCGGCACTCATAAAATACATTGGTCATTTTCCATGTTCGAAGTGGACCTGTGTGAACAGCAGGCATTTAAGCATGTGCTGTATGTATTTTCCCCTCGAAACGGAAACATAAAAATGAAATTGTCAATATATTTTCTTAACTAGCATACACAGGAACATCTTGTATGTAAACAAGTATTGTATTTAACCACTGGACCACACAGCCTCCATGTAAACATGTTATCTTTCAAAATCATCCAAATACCCTTTATCCAGGAGAAATGTAGTTACACCCATTTTTTTGGGGGGGGGGAATCAGTCACACAAGCAAAATATGAGGTTAAATGTATTAAAAAAGTTATTTTGCTACAAAAAACAGTTTTAACACCTGCTCGTGGATATGTATTAAGGACCAAAAGGGCTAATAGATATTTTATGCATACATTTACTCAGCTGAAAATGGCAAGATAATGTAGCTTGTGTTCATATTGTGACAGAGGTTCCTGCTACAGCGATGGAATCTAAGTCGACACCACAGGAGTACGGGCAGTCTGAATGCATTATAGTTTGGGAAAAGAAGCCGACGCCTGAAGAGAAGGCAAAGCCTGAAAGCTTAAAGCTCCCACCCACCACCTTCTGTGGGGTCAGCAGTGACACTGAGGGGGACAAAGAAGAGGTAGAAGTCTTTAAAGCGGAAATCAGAAAAGTGAAAGAAGCGCAGGTGAGATTTTATATTTGTTTTATTAAAGTTGACGTCTGTGTGTGTATGTGCTATTTTCAGCTGAACATTGAATTTTCTATTGCCTTTTGGCTTATTATATACAGTGACATTTGCGCCAGTTCAGAATATGACAAAATGTGAACATGTTCATCTTCAGCATCTTTTATATAGCATTGTCACATATTCTTCTGTTGAGCATTTATGTGCTCTCCTGCAAATACGTAATTTCAGCGGCTACAATATTCTCCATAATTTATGAATAATACTGGTTTAGGAAACCCAAGAACAAGGTGTCGGCACCTCAGCTGATGCAGTCTCCAGCAGTAGTGATGCAAAACTCCCAGTTGAACAAGCACAACCTTCTCGGACTGAACCAGACTCAGCGTCTGAGGTGACACAAACAGTACCTCCATCCTCAAGCACTGATGACAACAAGCCCATTGACTTATCTACCAAGAAAGAAAATGAGCCAGATTCCACAAGCCAAGGTACAATGTTTAACCATTCAGGAAATTGATATACCCAGCAATTGGTTAATCTGGAGTCGCACTCTAACACAGCAACATATATCATTAAAAACTAGTGTACTACTAGAAAAAAAATAAAGATGAAACTATTCAAACTTTAAAAGTATAAGCGGCTGTCCCAATTAAAAGAGACGCGTTTGAGACGACCTTAGTCGCACTTTCTTTTATTTCTAAATGAAAAGAAAAATAATGAAATCGCATCACATTCTGGTTAAATGTTATTATTTTTTTTATTGCTAAACAAAATTAATCTACATGAAATAAAGAATTAAACTCACATCTCATCACAAGGCGAGGCACCTGCGATGTTGACATGCCAACTTTCTTGGCAACAGCAGACTAAGAAACTACAGGAGACTCTAGCTCCTTCAAGAGTTCAACGTGGTTTACGCAAGTCACAGCGTAATCACGTACTCGCTGCACTGTGCTACACAAACCTGTCTTGCTCCCGATCTCCATTCATCATTTGAAAATACTGTATCCCAATTAAACAAAGTGACATCCCAGTTAACGGCATAAATAGCATTGGGAAGAACAGTCTCCTAGAGTTGTATCCCATTTAAGCAGAAATCCTGATTTATCGGTATCCCGGTTTAGGCGGTTCTGACTAATAATAATCGGCGATAATGTCAGTAAAACAGATTGTGGTATTAATAATCAACGCAGATTCCAATCCAGTGATTGGTACATGCCTAGTGTAACTGGGTTTGCGCTGCACGCTGTACACGTTTTCAGTGCTTTTCACTTGACTTGAATTTCAGGAAAGCCAAATAAGACATACTGAACTATTACAATTGATCCCACGACGATGTACAGTCGCCTGTGAGACGCGCGTCTACATCCCGTAAATAGTATTGCTTGACTGAAACCGCAATTTGCTTGGTAAAACACAAGGTATGTTGCTATGTATATTGCAAAAGTAGTGTTCGCTAGTTCCCTTCATCTCTATAATCTTTAGCTGTTACCACTGTATAGATGCTGGCACACGCCGTTACAGGAAGCGTCAGCTTTCATTATACAAGACGTTCAAATATATTTATGAAACACTTGTCCTACAGACCACTGAATACGTTGGAAGCACTTGTCTGTCCAAAATTTTACTGTCACAGGCAACCGGACAAGCCTTCAAATCAAACCCTGATTTGTTGTTGGGGCACACTGAGCGTAAAAGTTTTAAATGCTGGTTTTCAAGGATCTATTTTTACGTTGTATTTATTTACCATATTAAAAAATGTTGTTCCACATGCGTATCTCCAATACAAAACTAAACGTCTACTGTACATCTATATAATAGCAGTAACCTCTGTGTTGTGTGTGGTTTTGTTTTGTTTTTTCTTTAGATACCATGTACTATGTCCTTTGCTGGTAGCAAGATACAACTTACTAGAAGCACTCTTTTAGTTCTGCATTTAAAATCCAAAATATTATAAAATGTTATTGCAGTAACTATGGTACAGTTCTTTATGTAACTAGTAATTTGTGAGGACCTTAAGTGATTAACATTAGTAAACAACTAATACTGACCATTTACATTGATTTCTCAGGAATAGAGCCAGCATCAGGCGATTTGCAGATTCTATTTGAGCGGACTCCTACCCTTGAGCAAAAAGCACTTGCAGAAGAGCTTCAACTGCCTCCAACATTCTTCTGTTATAAGAACAATCCCGGCTATATCAGTGATGACGAGGAGGATGGTAAGCCTTTGATTGCTGAAGGACACTTCACACAAATACATATTTTAGGCACACTGTAAAATGTAATGAATCCTTAACCACTTCAGCGCTGCTGCATGTGCTCCCTGAAAAGTGTTTTTTCACTATGCTGTAGGCATACATCCCATCCTTGTAGTTTAGTTACTTACCCTGCAAAATATCTGTTCACTTATCCCAGCGTATCTATTAACAATAAGAGGTTGTTATGTTTCAATGTAACTTTTTTCAGTCTGTTAAAATATTGGACTTTTGAAATGCATTCATTTATCTGTCTCAGTACATTGACGAGTATTATTATTTTGCGAAAACAAAGTAATCCATAGGAAAAAAAACAAAAAACCTGAATATCTTTGTTTATAAATGGCTGTTATGCACATTACCATTTATTTTGCTACAAATACACAGAATGGTCCCTTCTCAGAAAATGCAGGGGCTCCGTGACAAAACCTTAGAAAAAAGGGTTACAGTGCTGCTGGCAAGTAACCTAATGGCGACTAATTTGAATGACACCTGTAAAGTGTTTGCACCCTTAATGGAGTAATGTATGTTACTGCTATACCTTGTAATGCAGGCAGTCTGACTGGACTACTGTTGGCAATCTGAGGGACTCTCTTTGGAACTTTGCATCACAATGCACATCTCATGTGACTTTAAACACTTTATGATGTCATGGTTGATTCTATTTCAAAGTGGAAAATCTTTGTAAGTTTACAATATCGAACCTGCCATTTTTTTTGGAAGGAGACTTTTTGCATGTTACATTCTCCAGTTTGCAGTACATGCAAACATGAAGCTATGGGTATACAGTATGTACAGGGAGTCATCTGAGGGGTCAGTGTAGACACATGGTCTTCTAGTACAGGCTTGCTGGAAAGGTGTTGACGTATAGTATTTTAAAATACTTAAATTAGGTTATTGGCAAATAAGCAGGTATAGCTATTGTATTTTCCCACCAAATGTATTGTGGCTATAATTATTTTCTTGCATGAATGCAGCAACCTATGCTTGACCAAAAACTCTTGTTTTAAATCTCAAGATGAAGAATTTGAGACGGCTGTGAGGAAACTGAATGGGAAATTGTATCCTGATGATGCAAAGAGAGGAGAAATCAAAGAGAGAAAAGAAAGCAAAGAAGTGAGGAGTGCTGATACATTCAGTATTCAGGATCAGTGCCAGCACCAGACTTTCACGGGTGAGGGGGTAGGGGGGCAGAACAACAAATTGAGGGGTCTATACCCCACTTTGTGTCAGCACTCATAAAATACATTGGTCATTTTCCATGTTCGAAGTGGACCTGTGTGAACAGCAGGCATTTAAGCATGTGCTGTATGTATTTTCCCCTCGAAACGGAAACATAAAAATGAAATTGTCAATATATTTTCTTAACTAGCATACACAGGAACATCTTGTATGTAAACAAGGATTGGGATTGTCAAACAAGCATGCCATAGCGGGGACCACCCCCACTGTTTTCCCTTGTTACAGTGCAGTTAAACTGTTTGCAAAATAACTGAAGTTATATGAATAAGTGCAGCAATAAAACATCACAGATTTGACACAGCTTTTGAATTTGAGAAGTATACTGCAGCTTGTCTCAAACTGTTTGAGCTAAGTTCAATACCGTTTCCACTTAGACAATGATAAATATCCATTTTACGTCATTCTTACAAACCATTCCCCATAGATTACACACCAAGGGATGCTTTGTTTTATTCACGAACTCCCATTTTGTAGTTTTTTTATTTTGTGTTATTTATTTTTATTTTTTTTTTTTTTTTTTAAATCTATTACAAACTAGTAGAAATATTAAATACTGCTTTTATACTAGGACTTGATGTGTGTTCTTCAAGGATTGTGTTATTTCTATTAGCAGGAGGTGCTATCTCATTTGGATTTGCTGCATCCTCGGATTTCTCATTTTCACACTTGGCAAAGAACTGTGGAGATTTTGCTTTTGGCAAACAAGGCAAGTACAACTTTCTTAACCCTTCATTGGCTCTACACAAGGAGAGGAATTTAGACGTCATAGTAAAGCATTAAACTGACACAGACCATGTGTAAATACATAAACATGGTTATGTTAACTACTGGACATGTTGTATTTGAAATTGTGCTTTCTAAATATGTTTTTAATAAAAAAATAATAAATATGTTCTGTGACACCATCAATAATCTGATTTAATTCAAAGCCAAATACCAAGTTTGTGGTGTTTTTCATTTGGTTCCAGATGCTAGCTATTCCTGGCCAAATGCCGGCGCCACTTTGTTTAGAGGCTCGGCAACTATCAGGACCGGGGAGGGAGATGAAAGTAGCGATGACGAGGATGCTGCTAATAATGAAGATGGCATTAACTTTGAACCCATTGTTTCTTTACCAGAGGTAAACTAGGTTGTTCAACCCAGTCAGCATAATAGTAATGATAATAATAATAGTATTTAAATGTAATTGAAAATACACACCTTGATATGGTAGCAGAAGATCAGTGCCATGTGATCAATATGGAAATTAAATATTAAAGATAGAGAAACATGGTAATTGCTTTTTTAGGTGCTTGAGTAGAGTTTTGTATGAAACACAGGACAATCCTAGATTAGTAAGGGGGATTATATTGCTGAACACATGAGCAGAAATGAAAATGGATACAAATGTTACCTTGATGAGGATAATAATAATAATAATAATAATAATAAAGCAGTGGTAGCATAGAGACCTGGGCCACAGAGGCAGTTGTTGCTGCTGTAGATATTATAAATAGACCAATACATGTTTTACTTAAGTGTTGTAGGCCAGGAATGCTTTAAATATGAAGGAACAAAAACTTCAGTTCCATGTAGTTACACATAAATAAGGATAAGTTAATAACAGAATTAAAAGAATGGGAAAGACGAATGAGGAAAGCAGAATACTTTTTATAATGAAACACACACAGAATCACAGTAAGTATGTGAACATGAATACAAATTAAAAGAAAGCACCATTGGACTCCTCCAGAGGGAAGAAACAAATGGTTAGACATGTATATTGAAGTGAATAAATTAAATAATAACAGGCCTTAGAAGTAAAGGTAAACTAAATGTAACTACGAATGAAGAAGTGCTAAAGGATTATATCATCATTATAAGACCTTCGGATAAAGGTTCTGGGGTGGTAGTAATGAACAAGGAAGGCCCCAAGGCCCGCCTCTCAACCACTCGGAGAGAGGGAGAGACCACACACCTTCTCCCAACCTCTCTGTGTCATTGCCATGACTGACAGGCGGATTTTACGGGGCTGCTGCCCTCTTCCTGCAGAACCATGCATGCGCCAGACAGTCAGCACAGACCTCTCCCTGTTACAGGACTGAATTGCAAAATATAAATGCATATGAAGAAGTAAAAACTAATAACAGCATAATAAAAGAAGTGAGAAATTTGGCAGATAGATTGTATCGAAAGAATTAAAAAATGACATGCTTTTGCAAAATCCAAGAACAGGTTTGGTTAGAGGTAACCCAAAAATGCAGAAAAAAAACACCCAATGCTAATGATTGTTAGCACAATTGATAACCCAACATATGTTATTGCGGAAATAGCTGAAAGGCAGCTGCAGCCACATGTTGAAAGCTTACTTAGCTATGTTAAAGATACAACACATTTTCTGAAAAGGATTAATATAAAAGTTAAACTTACACAGAATACCATTTTATTTTGCATGGATGTAAAATCCCTGTACCCCACTGTTCCTAGGCATGAAACTTTAGAAGCATGTAGAGAGGCACTGGAAAATAGAGTACATAAGAACATTATGTGCACCAGTACCTACATATGTCATCTGCACATCTTATCTATACTAAAAGAGCAATTCCTAAAGGACTGGGTATAAGGATAAAAATAATCTGTTCTGATGAAAATGACTACAAAAAACAGAGAGGAACTAAAAATAAATCTTAAGAAAAGAGGATACAAAGAAGTACAAAAAAGTTGAGAAACTCAATAGGAATGAACTACTTGATTATAAGAAAAGGGAAGAGAAGGTTAAGAGTACCATTTAATAATTACATATTCTAAATTATTACCCAACATTTTAAAAATAGTTTGGAAACATTTATGTATACTTCATAATTCAGAGAAAGTATTTCCAAAAGCACTGATTTTGTAGCTTTTAGAAGGGTGCAAATTTAGCTGACGTGTTAGTCCACAGTAAACATAAAGGGCTCATAGGTACATTAAGTGACATTGCAACCTGTAAAAGCACATGCAAAGTGTGCAAATACAGTGCTCGCCCTTTATAATGCTATAGTCGGGGGACAGTTACAAGACCGTGCTGTTTGTGTTCTGCATTATAATGAGTATAAAAGGGCTACTGTAACGGCATTACAGAGCAAATGGGAGCCACGGGGCACATTATAACGGGTGAGCTCTGTGTATTGCTAAAGATAAAAGTGAAATCGCAAATAAAGAAAATAAATATTCTGTCTTAAAAAATCCGTCATATCAGGATAGCAACCTAAATGTAAAAAAAATAAAATATGTAGGAGAGACAGGTACATCATTATATATAAGAATACAGAACCACAAATAAGAAATAAAAAAAATAAAATGAACCAGTAGTTCAGCACTTGGATGACCTAAAGTTTGTGGTTTTAGAAAAAATGTAATTAGATAATGTACAATATAGAAGAAAAGAAAATAAATGAGCAAAAACTATATACATATAATATATACTTTTTAATATATATTTTTTTTTTAAAAAAGGTGGAAGTAAAGTCTGGAGAAGAGGATGAAGAGATTTTATTTAAAGAACGAACAAAGCTTTATCGTTGGGATCGAGAGGTGAGCCAGTGGAAAGAACGTGGTGTGGGTGACATCAAGATTCTCTACCATCCTCAGAAGAGGTACTACCGTGTCCTGATGAGAAGAGAACAGGTGTTTAAAGTGTGCGCAAACCACACAATCTCACAGGCCATGGAGCTGAAGCCCATGAATACATCTACAAATGCACTTGTCTGGACAGCAACAGATTACGCTGGTGAGGTTTTTTTGGGGGGGGGGGGTAGGGGACATATTTGAATATTCCTAGTAGTATATATAATAACGCTAATTTCTGCATTGCTATTTTGTAAAATTATCTACTGCTTTTGTTGTCACTATTTACCAGGCTTACTAACACAAGGATATATAGATAGATAGATGTAGATAATATAAATGTACTTTTAATATTTTCGTTCATATGGATCTTCAGTCATTCACTGGATTAAAAATTAATTTTATTCAGATGGAGATGGAAAGATAGAACAACTGGCTGCAAGATTTAAAACTGCGGAGTTGGCAGAAACCTTCAAAAAGAAATTTGAAGAATGCCAGCATCAGATGACTCAGCTAGATGCTGGACAGGTGTCCCGAGTTATGGAGCTCTCCATGAAAAGCAACCCAATTGTGTATTTTGATGTTAGTCTTGATGATGAACCCATTGGACGAATTACAATGGAACTGTTCTCACATATAGTCCCCAAAACAGCTGAAAACTTTAGGGCTCTGTGCACCGGAGAAAGAGGGTTTGGATTCAGAAACTCCATCTTCCACAGAATCATCCCCGATTTTGTTTGCCAGGTAAGAGATGGATTTTATATATATATATAATGTATGTATGTATGTGTGTGTGTGTATATATGTATGTGTGTGTATGTATATATATGTGTATATATATATGTATATATAAAATTAGGGCTGTCAAGCGATTAAAAAAAAATTATAGCGATTTAATCTCACGATTTTAAAAAAATTAATCTTAGTTAAATTAATCTGTTTTAATCGCAAATTGTTACAATTACTGCATCCATCTCATTTTTAAATTTGTTTTATTACTGATGCTATTGTTTTTATTATCCTTAACTGTAAATAACATTGTTTCAAATGTATTTATGTATTTATTTAACCAGGAAATTTACACATTGAGACCACCACCCAAATTTACTAGGGGCAATAATTTAGAAATTACAAATACAACCAACACAATAAAATGTGCGGTTCAAGCTTGATCAGCAGCATAGAGAGATCAGAAAATATAATACATAGGGTATCTATTTTTAAATGTGATTGTGATCTGAAATAAATTTGTTTTTTTTTTAAATAAAGAAGAGAACATAAAAAAAACCTGTCATCATATCCAAAAACTGCAAACTAACAATTGTTAGGCTTTACATACTACATGCAATTGTTAGGCTTTACATACTACGTGCAAAAAAAAAAGAAAAAAAGAGTAACGCAGCCTAACTCATTTAAAAAAAAAAAAAAAAGTATCATCGTACTTAGCTTGATATGGGATTGCAGCGATCCTGCATTTCTGTCGAAACTAGTGGGTTTAATATGTTATTGTCTGTAGCAGAAGAGCTGCTAGTGTATTTTGAAGGCATGTTCAGCACGCAGCGAGACTAGATACTCGTGTTTAATACGGGAATTCACTTTGACAGTAGTCAAGTAAGCGTCTTTCTGTCAAGTGAGTCGTCAAAAAAAAAAAAATATATATATATATAATCCATTCACTTTTAGTTATTTGCTCCATTTAAGCAGTTCAGTGACTAACTTTGTATTTAAACAATAACTGTACTCAGACACTCAATACAATGTTGCCGCAGCCTGAAATGAAGTACGGTGTGTGCTAATTATTCAGATTAGTAAGGTGAACTAATAGGAATGGCAAATCAACAGAAGTTGTAACATCCTTGGCCCCTTGTTTATTGGAAATCAAATGTATGTTGTGTTTTATTTTTTTTTATTTCTAGGGTGGTGATATCACGAAACAGGATGGAACTGGGGGAAGGTCCATCTATGGAGACAAGTTTGAAGATGAGAACTTTGATGTGAGGCACACTGGTCCTGGCTTGTTGTCCATGGCAAACAGTGGCCGAGATACCAACAATTCTCAGTTTTTCATCACCCTGAAGGCGGCAGAACACTTAGATTTTAAGCATGTGGCTTTTGGCTTTGTCAAGGACAACATGGAGGTTGTGAAAAAGATGGGCACCCTTGGTGCAAAGACTGGCAAGCCAAGTAAAAAGATAGTCATTGTCAATTGTGGACAGATATAGGTTTTTCTTAAATATAATTAAGTTCTGTTGTGTAAAGTAAATCACTTATTGGGATTAAGATGTATTTGTATGTATAAATGTACATGGGTGGCTGTCTCCTGTTTTAATTTTTACATGTTTGACTGGGCAAAATTGGCATGTTTCCAAATAAAGATGAAAACACTGGCAATTTGTTATACTGTTCAATTCCTCTCGTTGTATTTAAGTAATACACTTTTAAAAAAGAGCATCTGCATGTGTTGTATTAACTTCAAATATGACCACCATTATTGGTCTTTTAAGGGATGTCTTGTCCCAGGAATTTTGAATCTAAGATGAAAACATTACAGTATGTTCAATTTTAGCAGAGATTGTGTAAAGCTGTGAATCTGGTTCTAGAGCTCATTTTGTGTCTCTGCCATCTGGTGGATATCTGCTGCTGCTGCTACTACACCTGCAGAAAGATGCATTTGATTAATTGCTTCAAGCACTTTGAAAAGTAATCATCTCAATTTGGAGTACACACATCTTCATCTGAATGCTTCAATTGTCACTCAGTTGTGGTTATGCTGCACTTGATTTAACCAACTTTGGTTTCATAATACAAATGGGAACAAAATTTAATACTTTCGTTGTTATTCTTAAACATTCCTGTTTTCAAAACCTTTTAATAAAGGGACTTTTTTCAAAACAAAAAAAGTTGCCATATTGTTAAGGTGACCATATGGCTCCTTGTTCAGTGCGACAGTTCAGGCTTTTCAACTCGCAGCCCAATGCATTCTGGTAAGTTTCACCTGTCTGGTTCAATTCTTTGCTTTTAAGAGAAGCAGGACTATGTTTACCAGAATGCTTTGGGTTATCAGTTGAAAAGCCTAAACTGTCCTGCTGAACATGGAACCATATGGTCACCTTACATTGTACATAACTACAATTTTGTCATTCATTCCAACATAGCAGATTTCAATTAAATTGCATATTCACTTTTTTATGATATTATAATGCCAATTGTTGAAAATAAATACCTTTTCACCCGGGTACCAGCTTTATCCAGTTCATAACCATAATATAATCAAATATGTTACTAAACCTAACTTGCATCTCAAAATAAAATCCATTTTGGTTAAAAGAACTCCATATTTTTTGTGCAATTAACTGTAATGACTTGATGCAATTGAAACCCCACCAATCCTGATAGTTATTTATTTTAAAGTAACTGTCAAACTTGTATGTTTCCACTTGTATCATTAAATGGACTAGTAACTAATCATTTTATTAATCGGATGACTATCACTGCTGCTTCAAATATCATCTGGGATTATTGGGAGGGAGAAATAAAATGATGTAATGTAATTTGTCACGAACAACAACATGCAGCTGATCTTGAGGCATGGACACATTTTTGATGTGTTTGAATTTTGACCATCCCTTAAAGGAAGAAAAACAATCTAATCACTTTAAATTACAATATGTACCTGTATACTCCTGCAATGTCTCCCACCCTTTCTACAATAACTTATACTACTAAAGTATTAATACATCATGTCTGTAGCCAATGTCAAGCTTATAAACAAGCCAGTCAGTGAGACTGATATATTCACCCCCTGGCAGGCTATGAGTACAAAATTAGAGCTATCAGAAGCACAAAGCATATCACTATAACCTAGGTTCACTATATGCTCATGTGAAAATGTTATATTGACACACAGATAGAATCTGATAGATACATGTAAATACTCCTGGTAACTTGCTAAAGAATATCCTTTTCAAGTTGCATCGCTATAAGCGAGTCTTTGGGGTGCACTCAGTAACCTGTGCTAAAGTGTAAGTGTCAACTTTCACTTACCCACATACAGTATTATGATTAATTGTGCTAAAGAAAAAAAAAACGGTGGTTTTAATGAATCCAAAATGGACTGGCACTGTGAAGAGAGCAGGACTATACACACGTGCGTATGTGTGTATATGACGTACCAGGTATACTGGTCCTGCTTCCGAAAACAGCTCGACATTCAAAAGGTTTCTGGGGAAACCGAGAGAAGCTTGATCCGTCATTTTTACAGTTAGACAAGCGCAGAGGTTGGATATACTACTTTGTACTATACTATTTATCTTCTTTAAAGAGGTGAACATCGTTATCTGAAAGTAAAGATGAGCGACAAAGACTACACCGCTCCTTTAGACGCCACGGTGGAAAGGTTTAAACGAAGTATTTGCACAGAAGAACAACGGTAAAGTAATAACTTAATCTTGACTTGCTATATATGAGATGGTCAATATAATAATACCTCTATCCTACTAGGAAGTGACGGGTTTCACAAACACCGATTACATTCGGCGTCTGTAAAACCAGTACGTGTTATATTTACTACATTTAAGCTTCAAATTATTTTTGAATACCTAATCAGGCGATTTTATATTTTACTGTTCTTTAAAAAATAAGCATAATCTTTGCATCTTGGAAGCGTGTTTCCGAACATCTTGATTTACTCAAAAACCAACTAACGTTATACTGCATCCCGCTGTTTCAGACTTGGTATTACATTTTCTACATTATTATTATTATTATTATTATTATTATTTATTAGCAGACGCCCTTATCCAGGTCGACTTACAATTGTTACAAGATTTCACATTGTACAGATATCACATTATTTTTTTTACATACAATTACCCATTTATACAGCAGTGTCCCCCACTGGGATTGAACCCACAACCCTCCGGTCAAGAGTCCAGAGCCCTAACCACTACTCCACACTGCGGATTGGAGCTAAATTTCCTGTGCCATTAGAGGAAAAACAGCCCCATAGAAGGGCATTACCACCTTTATGCTTGACAGTAGAACATAAGAACATAAGAAAGTTTACAGACGAGAGGAGGCCATTCAGCCAGTCTTGCTCGTTTGGTTGTTAGTAGCTTATTGATCTCAGAATCTCATCAAGCAGCTTCTTGAAGGATCCCAGGGTGTCAGCTTCAACAACATTACTGGGGAGTTGGTTCCAGACCCTCACAATTCTCTGTGTAAAAAAGTGCCCCCTATTTTCTGTTCTGAATGCCCCTTTATCTAATCTCCATTTGTGACCCCTGGTCCTTGTTTCTTTTTTCAGGTCAAAGTCGTCCCCTGGGTCGACATTGTCTATACCTTATAGGATTTTGAATGTTTGAATCAGATCACCGCGTAGTCTTCTTTGTTCAAGACTGAATAGATTCAATTCTTTTAGCCTGTCTGCATACGACATGCCTTTTAAACCCGGAATAATTCTGGTTGCTCTTCTTTGCACTCTTTCTAGAGCAGCAATATCCTTTTTGTAACGAGGTGACCAGAACTGAACACAATATTCTAGGTGAGGTCTTACTAATGCATTGTAAAGTTTTAACATTACTTCCCTTGATTTAAATTCAACACTTCTCACAAAATATCCAAGCATCTTGTTGGCCTTTTTTATAGCTTCCCCACTTTGTCTAGATGAAGACATTTCTGAGTCAACATAAACTCCTAGGTCTTTTTCATAGTTCCCTTCTTCAATTTCAGTATCTCCCATATGATATTTATAATGCACATTTTTATTGCCTGCATGCAATACTTTACACTTTTCTCTGTTAAATTTCATTTGTCATGTGTCTGCCCAGTTCTTAATGCTGTCTAGATCATTTTGAATGACCTTTGTTGCTGCAACAGTGTTTGCCACTCCTCCTATTTTTGTGTCGTCTGCAAATTTAACGAGTTTGCTTACTGTACCAGAATCTAAATCAGTTAATGTAGATTAGCAATAGCAGAGAACCTAATACTAGCAGAGGACCTAATAGTCACCAGACTTTCTCCAAACGTAACGACTATCAGCGTGACCAAATAGCTCAAATTTTGTTTCATCACTCCACAAACCCTTTGACCAGAACTCATACCCGTCGTTCAAGTGCTGTTTTGCAAACTTTAAGCGATTGTCCTTGTGACGTTGTCCTAAGAGTGGCTTTTTCATTGGCCTGTGACCGTTGAGACCTTCACCATGCAATACTCGACCTATGGTTGAAATGTAAAAAAACTTTTGCTACAACAGATTTTTCCTAAAATTCTTTGCTTTTGAGAAATTTCTAGAAATTATACATTTCTACGTTTGACTACGACTGTATATAAAACCTTTAAGGGTGCACCTGGAGGGTGAGGTTACATATACTGGATAGCCGAGTATGGGAAGTATTTTATCCATTACATAGCCTGTGTTGCTATCTGTGAGTGGTTGAGGATTATATTTTGAATTTTCTGGTAAATTAGTCCAGTGGGACTTTTAAGTGAAAAGTCTAAATTTTAAATTAATTGATCAAGATTGAAAAAAGGTACTCCTAATACCATTGGTTACACTGATGAAAAAAAAAAAAACCTTTTCTAAAAGTACATGTAGTAGAACCTCAAAGTTAGAGCCTAAATAAAGCTTACAATACACTTGGACAAAGTAACAGTATAGTCATGTCTGTTTGTATTTAATGCTACAGTTTGTATTTGCAGCAACATGACCAAGAAGTAAAACAATTTAGTGAGACTCCTGAAAGAAAAAGTGAAAGGAAACAAGAGGCTTAAATCCTCCTTTGACACCATAAAGGAACTGAACGATTCTATGAAGAAGCAGGCAAGATTTTTTTGTTTATACGGTCAAGTTTTAGAAGGACCATTCTGAATGTAATGTTTGTCATCCATTTAGAAAAAGTACAAAAGTGTTCAATTACTGTTGTAAACAGTTTAGAAACATTATTATTGCATGCAATATTTGTCATTAGCAATACATAATGTTAACTGTAATCTATATGAACAGCATATGGAGTTTCTATATAGTTAACAGTATTCATGAGAATACTGTTATAATCCAGTAGATGGAGCCATTTCATTGTTTTAAGTACCAAGTATTCAAACCATACCTTCTCTACAGTAAGTAATGGAATTCAGAAAAATATAGCGTGACACGTCCTCGGGTGTTGCTACAACTGTTTAATAACATACCTGTAAATTTTCTTTTCATTGTTAACAACCTGACAACTTTGTACACTTAACTTTAAAGTATGTTTCAAAGCTCTTTTCACAATGACCACTCTAGAGCACTGACAGTGTAAGGATTATTATTATTATTATTATTATTTATTTCTTAGCAGACGCCCTTATCCAGGGCGACTTACAATTGTTACAAGATATCACATTATACATTATTTTACATACAATTACCCATTTATACAGTTGGGTTTTTACTGGAGCAATCTAGGTAAAGTACCTTGCCCAAGGGTACAACTGCAGTGTCCAGCACTGGGGATTGAACCCACAACCCTCCGGTCAAGAGTCCAGAGCCCTAACCACTACTCCACACTGCTGCCCATTATTGTCGAACAGGTAACGTGGCAGTAACGATCGATGATGTGGCACGTAACAGAAAAGCCAGAGCATCGCTCTTCCTGCAGTTATTTAGAGGACAGATGCATTTGAGGAGATTTTTGGAATCGGGTCTGAACCGGGTGGGGTGCATCTTATATACATATAAACAAGCACTAGTCCTACAGTTTTACATCAGCGTCATAACCATTAGCAAGACCACAACAATCACAGAGCAAAAAATAAGTCAAACTAAACTCATCACGTCAAAATGTGATAAGTCAGCAGTCCAAAACAAGGACAACAAAACGGGATCCAGTTCATAAGTTCCAAAGTAGGAACTGGGTCCCCGGTTTCAAAGGAGCCGGTTCGCCCATCACTAGATCTGAAACCCCAGTGCACTAGAGCGGCTATTTTGAAACAAGCTTTGAAACAGACTTTAAAGTTAGTAGTGTAAAAAGTTGTCAGGATGTTAAATGAAAAGAAAAATTTACAGGTACGTTATTTAAACAGTTGTAGCAACATGTGGGGACATATATATTTTTCACAACCCCGCTATTTTTTAAATGTTCACCCTTTCATGCATAATTGCTCGTTTTAATATACACAGCTAACAAGTAATTATTTGTTTGCAGTTAAATGCTGTAAGTGAACAGAACAAAACGCTGGAAACCCAGACAAAAAAAAGTCCAAGCTCATCTAGATAACCTACAGGTAAGAAAATGCAGCCGTTCCACATTAGTCACATATTTCATATAATTTTTTACTGTTCAATGGATCTATGATGGAAACAAAAAAATCCATATCAAAATGTATTGTGTATTTTGTAGCACTTTAATAATAAATATGCTGCTTGTGTAATTAAGACGGTACAAACTGGGAAGCTGTCTCATATTCCAGTTGTATACATTTCTAGTTGTACAATTTGTTTTTTTAATATATTACACTGCATGCTTGTTTAGTAATTCTTTTAGATGTCTTCGATATGAGCTCTGACCAAAGCAGCTGTATGCCTTGAATCCCGCTGTGAAATTCTTTATCCCAGAGATATAACTTCAGGAATTTGATAAAATAGGCTCCCTAGAGTGTAGTGGATCGATGGATCCAGCTCAGATCTTAGATGTACACCAGGCCCAGTCTGCACTGTCAAGAGAACATCCAGCACTTCTATTTTTCTGTTAATATCACGACTTATCAGATTTCTTACACTATCACTCTTAATACATTACATTGCTGTTAAACATACTATACTGGGTATTCTCATTATTTCCAGTATCTCAGTTTTTTGCACATCTCCTACCTTTTCCTATTTTAAGAAGGTTCACTGTAGGTCCCAATTTGAATTATTTCAACCCTACGTAATTTTGCCGAAACTGTCCTTGGATAACTCATTAAATAGTTTGTGTCTTATTCTATAAAAAGTAAATAATGGACAGAGATGTACAGTATTAGATTAATCTTTTTTTACTACTAGAAAGTTGTCTGCAGTTTTGATTGGAGTTTTCTTTCCTAGATCTGTGTACAGTGTTGAAACGATTTCAATGGATGGTTCCTGTTTTGTATTATTAATTAGGTATTTCTTCAGCAGTCTAGCAGATTACCTGTAATCCCTAATGTGACTCAACACTTTTGATGATTATTCAGTTTTCATGCATGAAGGTGTTACATGTGTTGTGGTAATTGAAATACCATGGACTGAGGCTAAAGCACACATCTGTTGTAAAACAATTAAAAGTGGCAAACCCCAAAATCAGGTACAGCTAAATTGGACCATATTAAGCATTAGATCTTGTATTGCCATTTGCAGATACATTGAGTTGGGTCTGTATTTGCCTCCTTTACAGAGAAAGTATGAGTTCTCAGTGGTACAGAAGAGCCGTGTAAACATTGAACCAGCAGTGCAAGAGGTAAAACCTCAGAAACAGGAACAGGACTTTCCTAAATCCTCTAAGGTGAATCCTTTTTTTTGGGGGGGGGGGGGTTGTTTTTTGCTTTCTTGCCCAAATGTGGGGTTTTATGATTTATTTTTTATTTTGTATCTAAATTTAAATTTCTCAATGCTCAAGCGTCCCCAGAATTTGTTCCATTTCAGCTTGAATGACCCTAAAATAGGGCCTATAAAAGTGGTTGTAAGCAACGCTAACAAAGAAGCTTTGTTTAAACTGCAGGTTCCCACTAACATCTGTCTTTATGAACTGCTGGCTATCCTCATGGACTGGATATCAGATAGTCACCTGTGTAATCCTGTGCCTGAAGGTGAAAATGAGAGCAAGGGGGTGCCTGGCCAGCACACTTTACCAAACAACTGTATTCAAGAGAAATGCACAAAGGTTTGACACATGTGTATTGAATTTCCTTTTATGCTGTATTGTTGCCAGATTATTATTTCACTGAAAGACATCTTTTGCATGTTTTAACTTGTCTAAGTCAGTAATGGTCTTTGTTTCCACAGATAACAGAACAATATCTCTTGAAGAGTAGTGATTTTTTTTCATTTGAATGTACAGAGTTGCAGAATAATCACAGCTCCCAGGTGTTTATCGCTGCCATTCATCAGTGAAGCTGCATGCTGTCATTTCTTTAGAGAATCTGCAGCTTTCTAAATTAATGACATTAAAAATAAATTACATTAGAAACCACTAATGTGTGTTGTCGTTAAAAATATTGTACAAACGTGTGGCTCATACGAGCAGGAGGTTACTGGTTTGAATCCTGGTTCATGATGAATTGAAAGTCTTGACTGGGTGCCCACAGCAAGTGCTACATTGGCTTCTGCACTGCTGTTCACCTCATCGTGCTTCAGTGAATCCTTATGGGCAGAAGGCCCACAAGTTTAAATCTGCATAGCAGTTTGAACCATTCTAGCCTTAATTACAAGTTACCTGTACAAAAGATGAGTAGTGTGTCTGATTTAAGCTCCCACTAAAATCTAAAATGCCTCAAACCTTGAATTATTTGTTGTCAGATTATAAAAGCATTCATTACATTTTTATTTATATGTGTTTTAGCTGTTGCCTTTGCTGACAACTTCATCTGATGCCAGCTATAAACTCCAAGCTTCACATACTGCTGGTAAAATTCATCTATTGGACTTTAAGGCAGTCCGAAATTGGAACACAGGTAATTCTCTCAAATGCACTTTATGTCAGCAGATCAGATGTAGAAATTGGAATTTTAATTGTTCAGGTACCATTGCAGAGTTGTGATGTAATGCACATGTGTACTGTATGTACTTCATTTTCTCCATTGCTTTGCAAGATGTGCACCATTTCTTATACAAATGACAACAAAACATATTTTTGTGGGAGATGAGGAAACAGTATCGAGGCAGAAACCTCCTCATTAAAAATATTAGGATCAATACATTTCCTAGTTAAAATACACTTTTGGGAACCGGGTCTCCAACCCTGTGATACCTAAAGACATGCATCATTCTTTTTTTTTATTTAGTAAACTTCTTTGACTTAAACTATGAGAAGACTGGGTAAAGAAATCTACAGAGGAGCTATAATTCAAGGAGAACCAGAAAGTTCTGAAGAACAAGCTAACATTGCAAAACAAAAGTCTGCAATCTTCTTCGAGTCCTAACCTACGTATAAGATTTCTGTCAATGCTAATAGTTCTTAAAACAATTTCACAAGGTAAGGCTATTTGAATAACTGTATAAAGCAAAGGAAAACTGGTAAACGATTTCACTGTAAGATGCAATGCAATCCATATTGTGATATGCATATCCTGATATAATATAGTACATATCACAATACATGTAATAGGCCTAATGGGCTTCACTGTGTGAAGTGTAATAGGATAAAACGCTTGTCACCAATGGACTATTTTATTGTGTGAAACTTAAATGAGATTGAGGAAGCATATAAAGGGTTCGTGCTAACTTTGATTCAAGTTTATTCAACAACCATTTGGCATAGTATTTTTGGTCTTCGATCACAATCTTTAAACAGTGTATATGACAGTGCGTGTAAGTCTCTGGTGGATTAATGTTTGTAAAAATAAGTGAAATTGCACTTCGTTACATAAAGTGATTTTAGATCCACTGAATAGACACTTAGAATATCAATATTTTGATAAATTCCTGCCTACGTTCTTTTTCACTCAGACAGGAAAAGCTTAAAATATAGCAAACAAAAAATTGAAAAGCTTACTTTTAAGCATTGGAATGATTAGTACTGTATTGTACTCTATTGATGCTTATGGGCTTCACAGACGTGATCTGTCTGGTGTTATCATTGAACAAGCTGCATATGCATGACTTGCATAGGTGGATGCTGGTTAATACTTCTCTGTGAACTGGAGAGAAAGCTGGATCATGTGTCTTTGATTTCATTTGATTCTGACAGGGGTTGTGCACTCTGTTTTAATAAACCAGTTTAATGAAAAATGAATGGCATTTCTAGAATGATTCATTATGGTCACACAAATTCCCCTTTCTAGATTTTATGCCAGCTGGACTAGTTCTGAAAACACTACACTTTTGAAGATTGTGATTAAAATCAGCAAACTCATTGATGCCAAACTTGATCTTTTCATTTTATTTTATTTTGTATTTGTTTATTTACTCGGATAATTAAGCATCCCCATGAGGACAGCTTGCGTGTGTTCAACTGATCTCATAAACCTTCAGATGCTGACTGGAGTTCTGGAAACTTTTTAAAATTAAGTTGCAAGGCTGAACAATAAGGGTCATTAATTTGTTGCAAAGCAGTCCTGTATATTACTAAAACAGAAGACAGCACTGATCAACTGCTTATGTATGGCAGCTGAAAGACAAGCCCTGTTTCTAATGAAAGATCAGTCTTACACTTCCTGAGTCAAACTTTTTGCAGTGCCACTACATTTATTTATGCATTATTATTATTATTATTATTATTATTATTATTATTATTATTATTTAAACACAATTAGAGAATATTAGTTTGTTGCATTTTTTCACCATACTTACATACTGGCTAGTGACAGATAACTTGTGTTTGTTTAGCTGGGCTAATGCTAAAGATGAAAAAGCATACAAGTAAGGATTTTGTAAGGGATCCATTGCAAAATGAGATGGTAAGCAATGCATATTTTAATTATTACTGTGTTTATTTATGTTTCCTTGTTCAACACAGGTCTAAGGAAAAATTGAATGAATGACTCCTTTTTGGAAGGAAGATAATCAAATAGTTGTAGACATGTCTTGGTTATATGGTTGCAAGTGCAGTACATACAGTTTTTTATTGACTGAGCTGAGGATCTAAATTAAAAAAAAAAATAGTATAACTTTTTTTTAATCAGGTTTATGGAAACTTCTCTAGACACATGCTGAGCCAATAGCATTGTATATACCTTTGCTTATTCTTTTACTATTTAGTGGTGTTTTGGGCATTCCTTCTACTTAAATAACATGTTCTATTAGGATCCAGAATGTTGTCACAAACAGTTTGAACAGTCCTTTTATGAAATCTAAGAAGATACGCACATTTAGTTTAGAAACAAATCTCTCTAGTTGAATGAGATCTCTATTTCAATCAAAGGTTCCGCTTTTAAAACTTATATTTCCAATCATATTAACACGGGGTCTGGACACTTTATGATGTCTATCCCTTCAGTACTCAAGTGTTCCCCCTTTTGTACAAATTACTATTACTGACAAAGCACAAGATTCTAATCATTTGTATTGATGTTCAATGTGTCTACCAGTGCAGTGCAAAATTGAGCCATGGGTTACAAACATCATCTATTGGCTTTAAAATAATATTTTTGGTCCTTCCACTATTGGTGGAGTGTACCATCATGATTGCATGACTGGTAATCCCTGTATATTTTATTTTAAATAATCTTAAATTGTATTTAGGTCAGAGAAAACACATTTTAAACAAAAATGTGCATTAAAGTTATTATTTTTAAAGTTGTAGTCATTAAACATATACAGTGTTTATTGTTTATTGAACTTTGTATCCCCTTTTGAGAGCTGTTTTAAAGTTAGTTGCTTTCTTGTAATTTTGGGCAGTCTTCACCTGACTGGCTACAGTGGTACTCTGCCAGCCTCCATCAAAACACCAAGCATATTTGCACTGTCAATAAATCCTTTAATCAACAGTCAAGGAATTGAGCTTCAGTTACAGAAATCATGGAAATCAAACACACAGCTTTGGATCACAGTGATTCATATTTGCATTCCCCCCGTAGCTGTTGAAAAAATCCATCCCATGGTCTTGGGGAGGGGTTTATTCTCAGGTCACTCCGTATTAGTTGTGTGAAAGAAGACATCCTTGAGTCAGACCGTGTCTTGGTTGCTGGCTGGTGGTGAGGGTGACCTGATGTCCATAAAGACTTTTTTTCATTACATTTTTTTTTTTTACTGCTCTAATGACCACTTTTGTCTGTTTGGACAAGAAACCATTAAGTAGGTCCAACTCTCAACACATGTGGACCACACACAAATATCATATTTTTTCTTTTTATTAGTATCAAGTGCTTCACTTTAAACTCCACTTAGATACAGTGACCAGCACGGTATCCACTATATGGATATTTCCTGTTGAATATTATTACCATAATAATAAAAAAAAAACGTATTCCTTCAAATTGAAAACACACTTTTTAAAAAAAAATGTTTTGCTTCTCAAAAATAACAGGTGTTTTAAATTAGAGTACAATATAGTGATGCATGTAAAATAACAAGAAAACAAAAAAAGAAACCAGGAGAGCTGTATTTAATTGGTGAAAGCCCGAGCTTTGTATCTTGTACAGTAGCCGGGACCCTTGTTTACGGTTTCAAGTGGTATGTTTGGGTAGCCGGGTAGTTTGTGTGTTGTTAGTAACTTTGAGGTTCTGCTGCATTGAATAGCCTCATTTACCTGAGCATTTTTTTGGATCACTGTAGCATCAAATAAGTGGTTACTTATATTCAATTTTCTAAAATGTTCTAAAAGTTTCAACAACCTTTTTACCATACACATTTTAGAGAAAGACTGCAGTGCTTTAGTTCCAAGGCCATATGAAGGTGTGAGATTGTGTTAATTAGAAAAGCACTAGTTTCAAAGAAGTGTGCTTATAGATGTAGTTTATATAACCTAATGAATACTGTTTCCTTGTGTAAAATTAAGAGTTAAAACCAAACATGCTCTGTTAAAACACTTCTCTGCAAGTGTGGACAATTCTGTTCTCATTTCTGCAACAATTTAAATACACTAATTAACTAAGGAAGCATTTAGGCAACAATAACAACAAAAACCAAGACCTTCAAAGAACAGCTGGTGAACCAAACATTGGTTGCCTTTTGAAAAGGAAATCCGGTTTAGACCTCATTTGTTTATTTCCTGCCTTTTGAAATCATCATTTGTAGGTCTTTGAAAGATATTTACTGTAATGTTCAAATGCATATTCACTTTTACAGTTGGTTTGTAACGTCCTTTACGATGACACTTCAGTTTTCAATATACTGTAAACATCCCTTTATTAAGCATCTCCATAATTTTTTATTTTATTTTATTGTGAAACTGCCAATGCTAACATTTCTCCAACTGGTTATAGCTCATAATCTGTTTCAGATGGAAGCTCTTAATAGTACCCATCCTGCTGTTGAGAGCATGTGACTGTTTTGGTTTACTCTATGCACAATACAGATCACCCACTTTGAAACATTTGATACATAGCTATATTCCACAATTCTCTCAACCAACTTTATTATTGGTGTTGTCCTGTACACTTGGCCACATATGTTTTTAACCACCCATACTCGAATATTATTTGTTATTATTATTTGTTTATTTAGCAGACGTCTTTATTCAAGGCGACTTACAGAGACTAGGGTGTGTGAACTATGCATCAGCTGCGGAGTCACTTACAACTACGTCTCACCCGAAAGACGAAGCACAAGGAGGTTAAGTGACTTGCTCAGGGTCACACAATGAGTCAGTGGCTGAGGGGGGATTTGAACCGGGGACCTTCTGGTTACAAGCCCTTTTCTATAACCACTGGACCACACAGCCTATACTTCGTCCACATTTCAGATGCTACTCACTTGTTTCCTTATTACAAGAACACTCAATTTCTAGTTTGTTTTTAATTTTATATATGGTATAAAAACAGGACGATTATGGTTTGTTCTGAAGATAATCAAGATTGTATTTGGTCTGTGGTTTGATTTTTCTATGGAACAGTTCAAGTGTGGTTTGTTTCATATGCAAGCATATTTTAAACCAAAATGACTTAGGCCTAATTTGAATAAGAAAATATTAAAAAAAAACTCAACTGTATCCGTTAAAATGAACAAGAAATTGTCATATTAATCGTACAGAAATATTAGTGCATTGTTGCTAAATGTGCTATACCTGGCAAGCCCCCCTCTTTGGAAGTTTATTTATTTTCAGTTTATTTAAAACCCCTGTCACAGTTAAAGGACGCCACAGTGTAAACAGCTGCATGTCATCACTTGGAATGAACCGAGTGCAATACTGCTACGTGAAACTAAACACACACAGTTGAGAAGAAGGAGGCCAAAATAACTTCACTTTCAAACAAGGGTAAGTTTAACATCTGGGATATTTTAAAAAGCAAATTAACTTAATCTCGCCCTTCTAAATTGTTTCAAAATGATGTTAATGTGAAAGGCAGTAAGTCTTTATTGTATTTTGTGTATTTTGTTTTGGCTCATTTTAACTATCCTTCCTGTTTTTTCCTCTACAGTCAGCACTTGCATTTCCGACGCTATAAAATTTTGACTTCAGTGATGGTTATACGCGTGTGACAGATATCTGATTATTTCATTTTGGCCTGTTCCAACCCTTGTCCATTTTTCAGGCAACACAAAAAAGATACAACGTCAAAAATACGTATCTGAAAGGAATGTGTTTTAAAATAAGTAGGCTTCCATTTAGATGTACTGTATTGGTTTTGTTGGTGCAGTAACATGTTTTCAACAGAAGTATTTTAATTCAGAATGATATGTAAAAGGTAATTAAAAGGTAATGCAATGCAGTATATACAGACGTGCTCAAATTTGTTGGTACCCCTCCACAAAAAACGAAGAATGCACAATTGTCTCTGAAATAACTTGAAACTGACAAAAGTAATTGGCATCCACCATTGTTTATTCCATATTTAATAGAAATCAGACTTTGCTTTTGAATTTTTATTCAACATAATATTGTAAATAATAAAACAAATGAAAATGGCATGGACAAAAATGATGGGACCGCTAACCTAATATTTTGTTGCACAACCTTTAGAGGCAATCACTGCAATCAAACGTTTTCTGTAGCTCTCAATGAGACTTCTGCACCTGTTAACAGGTAGTTTGGCCCACTCTTTCTGAGCAAACTGCTCCAGCTGTCTCAGGTTTGATGGGTGCCTTCTCCAGACTGCAAGTTTCAGCTTTCCATAGATGTTCGATAGGATTCAGATCAGGACTCATAGAAGGCCACTTCAGAATAGTCCAATGTTTTGTTCTTATCCATTCTTGGGTGTTTTTAGCTGTGTGTTTTGGGTCATTATCCTGTTGCAGGACCCATGACCTGTGACTTAGACAGAGCTTTCTGACACTGGGCAGTACGTTTCACTCCAGAATGCCTTGATAGTCTTGAAGATTTCATTGTGCCCTGCACAGATTCAAGGCACCCTGTGCCAGGTGCAGCAAAGCAGCCCCAAAACATAACCGAGCCTCCTCCATGTTTCACTGTAGGTATGGTGTTCTTTTCTTTGAAAGCTTCATTTTTTCGTCTGTGAACATAGAGCTGATGTGACTTGCCAAAAAGCTCCAGCTTTGACTCATCTGTCCAAGGGACATTCTCCCAGAAGGATTGTGGCTTGTCAATATGCATTTTAGCAAATTCCAGTCTGGCTTTTTTATGTTTTTCTTTCAAAAGTGGAGTCCTCCTGGATCTTCTTCCACTTTCGCTCAAAAAGCGACGGATGGTGCGATCAGAAACTGACGTACCTTCACCTTGGAGTTCAGCTTGTATCTCTTTGGCAGTTATCCTTGGTTCTTTTTCTACCATTCGCACTATCCTTCTGTTCAATCTAGGGTCGATTTTCCTCTTGCGGCCGCGCCCAGGGAGGTTGGCTACAGTTCCATGGACCTTAAACTTCTTAATAATATTTGCAACTGTTGTCACAGGAACATCAAGCTGCTTGGAGATGGTCTTGTAGCCTTTACCTTTACCATGCTTGTCTATTATTTTCTTTCTGATCTCCTCAGACAACTCTCTCCTTTGCTTTCTTTGGTCCATGTTCAGTGTGGTGCACACAATTATACCAAACAGCACAGTGACTACTTTTCTCCATTTAAATAGGCTGAATGACTGATTACAAGATTGGAGACATGTGTGATACTAATTAAAGAAACTAAATAGTTTGAAATATCACCATAATCCAATTATTTATTATCTTTTCTAAGGGGTACCAACAAATGTGTCCAGGCCATTTTAGAATATCTTAAGCAATAATAAGCAATAATTCATCTCTTTTCACAGCTTCTTTGCATTATTCTATGACATACCAAAGGCATGCAAGTATACATGATAAAATAGCTTTTAATTTCATCGCTTTTCAGGAGGAATGAAGCATTATTTCAATGAGCTGTAAGGGTACCAACAAATTTGAGCATGTCTGTATATAATGGGGATTGATTTTATTATTAATACAAGGGTGGTAAAACGCAACCGACGAGTATCTGGGTAACGGATATCCGAGTGCTGACTGTGTACTACTTCTCTCTTCAAACCCAGCATATCTGTTCTTCTTCATTGCACGAATGGCACATTGCTGCTTTTAAAGTGAGGATTTTTTTGAAAAGTTGATATTGATTTGTAAGGATGCATGTGTGACTACAAAGTTCAAGGCTACAGAATAAAGCTATTTTAAAGATGCAGTGTGTTGCTGAAGACTGTAAATATATATTGTTTCTTGTTGTCATATTTGAAATGAGAAAAAAAATAACATTATTCCCAATGCTTTGGTATCATTAGGGTTGCTGAATCCATTTTTGGAAAGCTGCAGTAATGAGGCATTTTTCCGAACGTTCTCACTGCTGCTCTGAAAACCCTAAACTGAAGGTCCTGCTGCTAGTAAAGATCAGCATTATCCTGCAGAAACTCACCAAAATAAAATAAGTCTGCTTTTCTTTTTTTTTAGTTGAACAGTTTTTCATCACAATTGTTTTGACCTTGCAAATCCACTTCAGTGTGTTTTAAAGTAAACATAGCTCATAACTCTGTGAAGATCGTGGGATATCCTTACATGTGATTAAACTTTTAAACTATTTATTTGGATACCAAGCAAACTAGTTGTATTATTTATTTAATTATTTCTTAGCAGACGCCCTTAGCCAGGGCGACTTACAATTGTTACAAGATATCACATTATTTTACATACAATTACATTGTTTTTTTACACATTATTTTTACATACAATTACCCGTTTATACAGTTGGGTTTTTACTGGCGCAATCTAGGTAAAGTACCTTGCTCAAGAGTACAGCAGCAGTGTCCCCCACCTGGGATTGAACCCACGACCCTCCGGTCAAGAGTCCAGAGCCCTAACCACTACTCCACACTTAAATAAATACCGTAAATGAAATATTTAAAAACTGCTTTAGCTTTTCAAAACAATTTTTATATAATACAGAACTGTATACATAGTACTAAACCAGTTTTATGTGTTTTTTTTTTTTTTCTTTAAATAAGTTAACCGCATTTATGTATGTGAGAATTGGGCTCAAAAGCAAGATAGAAGCAGCTTGTTGTTCAGGCAGGGACTCTTTTCACAAAGGTATATTAAGTTCATATCCGATTCCCAGAAGTTTTGGGGATTTGGGGCTTGCTTACAATTAAAATAAATAAATAAAAATCCAGCCTTAATAGTAAAAAGCCAGCATACATCTGTTCATAACTTATGTGAAACAAAAGCTGTTTTGAGTTTTATGCTTGCTCTCAGAAGCAGTCTTATATTACTTTAGCAGGGCTAAACTATAATTTTATTATTCATTGGGCCAGATAGTGTAATCAGTTGTTGGCACTAACATCTCATTGTTTAATGTTAAATACAGTTATTAGAGTGAATCTTACTTATATGTAAGCCTTTCCCTGTGCTTGCAGGAAGAACAAGAAGCTGTTTGAACCAGGAGATGCACAGGACTGTCGATCCTGACCACACCTTTTTGTCTATTAATTTAACCTCAATTCTCTTCAATTTGGGGATGATCAAGCAGAACCCTCTGTCTTCCAGCCTAGGAGCAAGCCTTTAGCCACTATGTTTTTATATATTTTAAACCAAGACCTTTTTCTGCAAGAAAAACTATATAATTCCCCTAATGTGTGTTTGTTGTGAAGTCGACGATTTATATTTACAATGAATTAGATCTAGTTAATTAATTAATTAATTAAGTAATTTTTATTTTGGGGAGATTTTTCTGTTTACTTTTTAATCTAGTATTTGGGAGGAAAAAATTATATTTAACCAACAAAAATACTAAGTTGTAAACTGCAGTTTATCAGCTGGTCTGTTCTGGTTTTAACACTGCTACACTTACCACCAACAACCTTGTTTGACATGGTGAAATGCAAACTAAATAATACACGTCCATAGTGTTAATGTATATGATAATCAACTGTTCTAGAAAAGGATTGTTCTTTCCAGTCCAACTCATATTGCTAGAAGCTGTTTTGTATAATTTTGGAATCATTTCTTTAAAAAAAAAAAAAAAAATTCAAATAAAATATATTTCTATTTGTTGTGTTACGGCTGATTTTATCCATTTGTTTCTGTTTTAAATGTTTTGAATTATGAAACTTATTAAATTAATAGCATCCCAATGCCTTTTAAAAATGGTTAACTTCTGTAAGTTCATCTTGGGCGTATTGTGATAATGGTTGGCTCTTCGTTTCTGATAAATTGCCAGCTGCTGCAATCTGTTATTGGATAAAAAAAAGTAAATGTCAAAAAATACTTCAAAAACAATCTTTTATTAAAATGACAAAGTTTCTTTTAAATCTGAAAACTCTCATCTTAGTCAATTCCAAAAACTAAAGCATTTTATTTCTCTTGGTTGGTTCAGTGTATAGCCTCTAGTCTCTATTGTTGTGTTTTTAAAGTTTAAAGGATCTACAGCTAACAAGAAAATTGCCAATAAATGTTACAGTACCTAATGTGTATTATCATCCTTTAGTAGGTCTTTTCTACGTGACGCAAACATTTGTGGTAAATGTTTAATTTAAAACAGAAATCAATAAACACAAAGAATATTAGAAAGAAACTATGTTTGCCACACAGTTGATGAACACAAATTATAAAACTCTTTGAAAATCTGTGGGGTCAGTTGGAGCTTAAAGACTGAATCACTGGATCAATTGCTTATTAAAATCGTAAGTTACAGCATATAGCGTACTTCTTTGATAATTAATGTGCCTGGAACCTACAAAACAAAAAATACAATTTCCACTGAGGAAAAAGAGTTTCAAAATATTGTATCTGTCAGAACCTGTTTGCAACACTGTGTGTTCATTAGGAGCCTTGGGGATATGAGGAGATCCACAGATAACTAATATCCTGGTACAGTAGGTTGTATTATTTATTTTTAAGGCTAGATGTTGAATTCAAGGAAATGCTTTGCCTGATGCCTCTAGCATTTTTACATTTAGAAGGTCATCTAGATATTTTGACAGAAGCCCATAATTGGGTTGCTACAGTAAGTACATCACCTATTTCATGTTCTCCCTTCCTGTTCATTCCAGCATCAAAACAATGTAAATTTAGGTTTAGACAGAGACAGGAGCAGCAGCATTCCTGTTTGACCACTTCCTCACATTAAACCAAGCCAATTGCAGTAAAGTGAATTATTTTTAAAGCTGTGCTTGCCCAAACTGTTATTTTCATTAAGTTCCAATGTTAAGTGGAATGGATTTTCCAGTAAAATGTCAGTGCCTAATTTATTCATTTTCTATTACCTTTATAAACTTGTTTTTTTTATTAATAAACTGTGTTGTGCAGCACTGTGAAATTTAATAAAGGTGTGGGTTTAATATTTAACAATTCAAGATGTCATTGAAGATGCTGCTAAGAGCAATCATGATAGGTCTTAAAACAACAACCAAAAAAACGTTAATGGGTGTTAAGAGATTTTATAGGCAGGTCCAGGATATGAACTCTTCATTAAATTATCAACCCCCCCATAAAAAGTATTGTAATCCATACAAAAAGGCTTATTACCAATAAATACAATATGGTACAAGTCATAAAGAGCATTACCCAAATGATGATCTTTTTTTCTAATTGTGTTGGCAATAACTTTGATATGGTCTTGATTTAGCATTCAAACTGGAAGTATCGTTAAGTGCTAAAGAACAAGCTTTTTTGTATCATATTATTTTTTTTATAAATTTAGTGTGTCCAATTATTATTTTCCCCCAGATTTTCTCCTAATTTAGAATACCCACATAAGGCAGATATAGGATGTGCGCTTGGGGAATTTGCAATGTGCATTGCACTTAAAATACTCAAAATAGCTGTAGGTTTTGCTTGTGGTAACAATAAATGACTGAATGGGTTACCTTTAAAGTAAAGTATGTTATTATTCTACATATAAAGGGTGGCTGATATGATATAGTGGTAGATCAGGGAAAAAGGGTTGATTGTTAGACATTTCTTTTTTACTTTATATAAAATCCTGCCAGTTGAATTGCTGCAAAAAGGGGAATTTGAATTTCCTTTAAATTATTCACAAACACACATTCCAGGTTAAGGTCAAGTTGTTTGGTTGTAGCTGGGTCCCAATTGGGTGCTAGTTTTACTCTGGTGGACCAGATTTACTACAAGGTTACACAAGATTCTGACAGCTCTATTGAGGCCACATGGGCGCTGTCCACCAGGAAACGAAATTCTTAAAAAGAGGAGCTATATTTTAAGTCACACTTGCAATCCCCTTCCAGTGGCTACAAAGAATGGAAAGAGATTCTAGAGCAGGGGTGTCAAACTATACTTTTGTAGTTTTTGCTATGCAATACATTTATACAGCTCATTTATGAGCAGTGTTTTTTATTTCAATATATTCTGTAGCACTTTATGGGATGTGATTAACTGTTTCTGTGTTATTTACTTTTCTATTATTAAGCAGTATTCAATAAAGGTACAAGTAAAATTCAAGACCATCCTGTGAAGGAGGCCCCAAGACATAGTCCATTAAAGCACAGACAGATTTGAACTTAACATGTCCCATTCTAAAAATAAATAAAAAGATCCCTCCCCCACTTCCCAGAAAAATAAATGTAATAATACAATTATTTATTAATGAATATGTACAATAATAAGTTACATATATATATATATATACATACATTTTTTTTTTGTGGTACATTTCAATGTGCAACTAAGGTAGATGAGGTAAGCAGAATGGCCATGCTGTACAGCATTTTTCAAATTATATGTTGAAGGAAAGCACAAATGTTTATCTTGTGGATTACATGTAAATTGATCACACATGCAGTTGGTATGATTAATCAGTTACTTACATAGGAGTCCAGCTCCTGACTTTGAAAGCTCAGTATCTGACAATGATTAAAATCAGCTCAGACAAACTGCATTTGGCAGATTCATGGCAGTTGGGTGCTGTGATCCTGATCTGATTTCAATCCTAGCACCTTGATACGCATCTTGAGCCACAACATCTGCCTCGCAGCTGGCTTTGAGCAAACCAAGACTATGCTTATTGGGGAAGACCTTACTGAGTGTTTATATCGTACATGAAAATATGCACAGAGTCACATTCCTAGCTTCTTTTTAGGAATACTTGTCAGTCTGGCCCATGCACAATATTTCCTGCTTTATGTTAAATATATGTCCATATATGTTAACATTAAAACATGCCACAATATATATCTGCATGACTTTCAGTAATAGCATGTCACTTAACATTGGCTTCTTCCATATGGGTTTAATCAGTTGTTGGAAAATAATACTTTGAAACAGATGTAAAGAAAGCACACAATTAAAACAAAACAAAAAAGGTTGTCTTGAAAATTAAATTGTTTATCTCTAAATTAACTGTTTCACTAAGGTTTTCTAAATGAATACAAACTTAAAAATGTCAAATGTTAACCTTAACTGCTTTATAACATGAGCAAGGCACAGCAAAGTGTAATACAGCACAGAAAAGGTATGGATAAGCATAAGCAAGCCTGGCAATAATTCTGCACATCCTACACAGAGAAAAGGAGGAAACTGTGTGAAACCACATCCTATTTTAACATACTGTACTCTTTAACAACTAAAACTTCAGGAACTCTATGTTTTAACATACTGTACCTCTATTTAATTTACTTATTAAAAAAGGAAACACCTTTATTTGTTTTTACAAAAAGGACACAGATGCATTGTTTAAGTATCCTTGATTTATAGCAACTCGCATTAATAACTAATCTTTTGACATAATTTTGGGATGAAATTGGGTTTAACCCAGATTATATCAATTCCATTTTGGTTGGGTAGAAATAAGGCTTCATCAGGTTTACCTCATAATAAAACCTCTATTTAAAAGGGAATGTCGGTTAATGTGTTACATTAGTGGTCAGTTTTTCCTTGACGACAAACAAAAAAACTACTGAATGGAAATGGAACGAACGCTGGGAACAGCCAAAGAGAAGAACATCATGAGTGGAAATACTGTGAATGCATGCAACACACCACGAGCGACAGAAAGAGCCAGCAGAATTTTGAGCACAGGCTGGGAGCACATTATTACTGCAGAAGAAAGTTAGGACTTTGTTCACAAACTCATAAGCAATTTAAAGAATGTTATTAGAGCCTGACATTCATGAAACTGTTCTGGACTCATGTTAAGACACCATGAACAGTATTGTTAACTAGTTAAAGCTTTGTGAATAGTGACTAGTACTGGACATCAATAAGTGCAGAGTTGAAGTAGTTTGTGTTGGAACAGCATGTGCATCCCTGCTCGCTTCGGTTTATTCAATAAAACAGTAAGAAGGCACTTGCAGTAAAGTGTTAGCAGAAATCTGGAAAAATGTGATAATAAATTAATGTTCCTCTTGATCAAGTCTTTGGTTATAATGCTTTCATGATTCTCCACAGATACCAAACAGTTTTGTTAATTTGTAAATCAATATTAAAAGTCTTTCTCAGAGTGTCCAGCACACTGTTCCCAAAATCATTTAAAAAATGTCTGAAAGGTCCGTCTCTTAACATGACTGGAATTCAATTACAATCGCTGTTGTTTCTCCTTGTAGTGAATGGCACTTAAACATATCTGAACGTAGAAACGGATAGAAAAGTGTTTTTTTTTTCTGAAATCGCGGACAGTAGAACACTTCATTCTTCATTTTACAGTGGTCCAGGCTATAGCAGCAGCTCACACGCTGGCACATCTGGATGAGAGAGCAGGGCTTGTGGTCTCCGGTATCTCAGCCCACTCAAGAATATCTGTGCACAAGGACTCCACTGCATCCAGCCTCTCAATTTGCACCAGCTTGGTCAACAGGTCTGGGATGCTGTAACCAGCTGTGCTGATCCGGTCGAAGAGCTGCATCCCGTCTGACATGCCCCCAATCTCGTCTCTCTTCAGACCAAAGCTCTCAGCCAGGTGGCGCCACGTTTTCACGATGGCTTTCTCTGTGTTGTATGTGGAGCTAAGCATCCTGCTCGTCTTCTCCAGGCAGTCAAAAGCCAGCTCAGTGGGGCTGAGACCTGGGGACGGACAGCACAGCACAGCTATGAATTAAAGCCACCAGGCACATCAACCATGTGAGGTGAGGGAAGGAAGGTTTAACAAAAAGCAACAGCCTGTTCTGTTCTGGTCTGTACTGAATAGAACAGTGCCCCTTCTTTTAGAAAAACTTCAAGAACATTAGCAGTCATATTAAGCTTTTGCTAGGATCATTTGTGATTTATATAATTATATTGGTAGCTTTTATTCGATTACTTAATTTCTGTCTATGACCACTGCACTGCCTGCACTGTTTTTGTGGTCTTGCTAGGGCTCTTGGAAGTAAGGCCAGTCATCAACATGGATTATTCTGGTGAAATAAATAACAAATAAACTCAAACAGACACCAAGAGATCTATTTAGATGGCTTGGTTTATATAAATATTTGAGGAGGATTTTATACCAAGGGATCAATCTGACTGTTTACTAATTCAATGTGGAATTTTGATTGCAATAATGGAGCATTTCTAACCATGTTATAACAGTAATACCTGTGTAACCACCTACAATTCCTGCTCTTACACGGTAACTACTGGCTAAATAAACATGTCATTACATGGGGATGACCTGTAATATAGTGTTTCTGTGTAAATACATCAGGTACAGTAATAAGCAGTTGATTTCAAGTGTATTCCTGTATAATTACACAGTAGTTTCAGTATAAGTGCAGGAGTCATGGGTAATAACATTGCTGTTACTATGTAATTACACAGATATTCATACCCTGTAATCTAAAGTGGTACCGAAATGTGATATACATTCTCAGGGGTGTAGCACCCACACTAATTGAATAGAGAACATAACTTTGAATTGAAAACAAAATAAATAATGTATGATAAAGCAATGGCAATCAAAAACAATGTTCAATGTTCTTCATCAGAATGTACGTTTTCATAGAACAAACTACTCAATTAATACGTGTTTTAAAAGTTAAAGTTATGATTAAGCTACTATCTTTTATAGAAAGTCAAAACTAATTTCTAGTGGTTCAGTCACTACAGTTGGTTTCAATAATCCAAGCAAAACAATCGCTCAAAAACTACACCAGCATATTTACTGCAGTTCTGCACAGCTTTTCCTAAACAGGTCCAATAATTAATTTGGATATGATGTGTTCCAGACACACTTTGGATGACAGATTTATATGTCGTAGATCATGGCATTTAATTTAGAAAACCAAAACTGCTTGTTTAGAGAATATTGCAGTGGTCTCTTTAGACTGAGGCACCATTTAAGCACAGAACCCTGAAACAATAAATAATCTACACTGCACATCTCCTTCACATGTATTTGTTTTATAACTAAAATAATGGTCTGTGAGTATTTGCTACTATTATCTCAGTGGGTCTACTCAATTGATCCAAATACTGGCACCGTTTAAATCCCTATGAATCACCCTCCCTGGCATTTTACAGTGTTTGTTCAGGAAATTATTTTGTGCCCACCTTCAGCAACACTGCATGCTTTAGTGTAGAGATCCAGGATCTTTTTCCTTCGACTCTGAATCTACAAAAAAAAAAAAAAGAAAAAAAAAAAAAAGAAAAAATGTGTTGGTTTTATTTCATTTCATTCCATTTATTTATTTAAATATAATCTCATATATCCAGGTGCTGTAGCCTATTGGTATTAGTAGTCACTTGGGCATTTTATTTTCATTTTTTCAGTCTTTAAATCCTATTTTTAGAGCATAGAAAAATCGTTGTCTATTTAACAAAACTAGAACCAAACTTTCAATGTTTTCCTTTCAAAAAGTTAGTAAATGCTTTGAAGATATGTCCCAGAGATTCATACAGACACTGCAAAATTGTGTAGTGAATTACATACAAGAAAAAGAAATAAGAAAATTGCTTATCAGTTGTGTGAATGTTGCCTTTTTTGTGTCTGTTCTGATGATCACCGGTGTCTTGTTTTGGCAAAGCAGTGGGTGAGACCAGGTCTGAAAAATCACCCAGTCAACAATTCTGAAAACAAATGTTCTTTGCTTATTCTTTGTTGTCTGTTGATCAGGTTGTGTGGTTGAAATGGTAAGAATATGAGAAATTGACATGAGGACCAGTGGGTGCCCTTGCCAGCCCATTTGGGATTCAGAATGTGCACCTCTGATGGTGTGTGGGTTTAATTAAATAAATAGAGCCGCAGTATGACATACAGTATTTACTTGTTCTAAGGTGTAATCTGATCACATTTCCCTGAGGGCCAGTTTATATCTGTATCCATTATGGCATTACCAAACAGTTACACAAATGTTTCTCTTTTTGCTAATGCATGGATATGCTGGGGGGACAACTGTTTGATTTATTGGGAAACAACGCGGGTCATAAACTGTCCCTGTATGTTTTGACTGAATCTAAACCCAACTGGTGTGATACAGTCTACCCCACTTAAGTGTATATCGTTTAAGTGTATAACCCGTAGGGGTGTGCTATTACTCGTTACTTGTACTCAGAATTGCTTTTAATAAGTATTTATTGACAGGTATTCAATAAATCAATTCATTAAGGGGCTGTTTTCAAAACAAGAAAATCTGTGCCTCGCTTATGTTTACAACTGAGTACCAATCAATGGCACTCGATAATGATTTCTGTAGGCTAAAATTACATGTAGATATGTGAAGAGAATGAATGAATTGTTTTCAAAATGAATACTGTAAATTGTCTGCAATGTACATACACCATTTAAGTAACAATTATTTCCATTTAATTCTTGAAAGTAATAGGGGTATTGTGAATATGCGTAACTGTGCCTTGTTTACCTTGTGTTTTCTTATTCAAGTAAAATAATTAATTGTCTGACTGAATTAAGTGAAGGCTAAAAGAAACAGTAAATACTTAGGACTGTAGCATAATGCATTTTGTTACCTGTACAGTAAGATTTTATAAGAAGAATTGGGATCACCAAACCGCTTAAGTGTTTAAGTGTATGAATATTTGGGAAAAATAGGTTATGCACTGAACTTGTTTCTATTGTTTACCTGTTGTTACCATGGAAACCTCTTTTCAACACATACACAATTAGACAAGCAAGCTAGGGCCAGACCCACTTCAGGCTGTAGGGCTGAGTTCTGTTACCACTCGCTTTGGGGCCTCAAGACAGCTTTGTAGTTTTGCGGCATCCAGGCTATATCTTTCTTAATGATGAGGCTTATTGCTTTAATAACAGGGGACAGTCAGCAAATTATAGTATTAAATAATAAGGTTACTTTTGTTGCCAGGAAAGCAGATGCCAATTGAACTTGGCAGGTGGAGGCACCAAGTCGAAGGGCAGCTTTAATTCAGGGACTACATAGAGGGTGCTGGAGCACATGCTTGTGAGGGCTATTACAGTAACTGCTTGAACGCGTTTTCTCTTCTCTTCATTGCATCGTCAGGACAACAATAAAACAGCAGAATGCAGCCAACGGGACACGCAGCACCTCTTGGTTGATGGCATCTATTAAATCAGTTAAGGATGTGCTGCCACAGTTCAAAGTGACATATTGACTTTACACACACTCTGTACTTTAACCATTGCTGTTCTGAACCTTACCCCAGTGGACTTATTGTTTGTGGATGAGGACTTATCACGGGTTAAATGAACTAGTGACAACAGGCATAAATCTGTAGCCCCTTGCTTCTCTAGGGCAGCCTCCTCGTCACTGTCGATACTTCTGCTGAGAAGCTGCTCGTTTTCTGACGAGGCATCATTTTCACTGAAAGAAAAGGAAGAAATGTTAGCTCAGTGTGACAGAATGTGCCATTATTTCTATATTCTCCAAAATGTCTAAGCTTGACTCGTGTGGCATGTATTGTAGCCCTCCAAGAAACCTACAGTCAAGAACGGCTTCCTGACCTAAAGGTGCCTTTATTGTCCTAGCAAAGTTTGATCAATGATGTCATTCACTGAATGGGTGTCATTCAGTACATTTTTATGTTAATGGTAAAAAATATGTATTGTTATTAGTGGACGTTAGTTCAACAGAAGTTAGTTCAAAGAAAGTATTCAATTTGCAAATAACAGTACATTGGCAGCAGGGTGTCAAGTACAATGCTTATGGGCACCACTCAATTTCAAATGAGAGAAAATAAATTAATAGCCCCTCACTTAAAGTTTATTATTCCACACCACGAATTAGAATGCACTCAGAAATCGTTTCCACATCACAATTCCTTGTTATTTTATCCCTGCTCTGTTCCTCAGGAAAACCGTCCTACAGATTACAATCAGCTCAGGTTACTTCCTTCGTCAATGTTTTCAATGATAGTGCCTTTGTTGACACACACTGTGAAGGAGGTGTACAAAGTGTCATTGTCTCCCAGCAAACTGGCTCTTCCCCAAGTAGCTTGGCAGCAGGCTCTATGAATTACCAATCTCTTTGGCATGCGAAACGGAGTGACAGTGTATACCTGAACAGCATGGCCTTAGTGGTAAAAGAATGATTCACTGTCACTTCACTGCAGCTTTTTATCCAAGTTTGAACTGTGTAGTGTTGTTTTGTGTGTGTGTTTCACCACACATGCGGAAATGAATACATTAACATGAATTAACACAGGAAATCAACCGCAACTCTCTCTCAAGGTATAGAACCATCGCAACTTTTTGCAAAATGAAGACGCATCATTTGGGCTTGACGATGCACAGCCCCAGCACCTCTTCAGCTATGAAAGTTAAAAATGTCATGAAATGTTTTGATCTCAAATGCGTTTTCTTACAATTCTCAACACAGTTTTATACATTCTGCATGTTCTTGCGTGTGCTAAACAGAGACAGTCCACTGCCAGGGACATTTAATTACTTTACCATTTATGTACCATAAAGATGACACTGGCTGCGAAAGAAGGACTGCGACTCTATTGTCATTTTTTATACACAAATGAAATAAGCGTACTTGATTTGAAAAACGTCTTGAACGATACAAGCAAATTCCTACACTGCTTGGTTTGATTGAATGAGTAGTACACAACAAGCTTCAATATGAAAGCTGAACATTCATTTCAATAAACAAGTTTTTAATGAAAACAAATATTGTAGCCTACTTCACTAAAGTGAAAACTGGCTTATGTTATTTTTAAATACCACTGCTTCCGATTACACTATTGCTTAATAAGAGGAACAACATTTTATTTAGGGTTAGTGTTGATCTTAAATGCGTTAGTGCCTGCCTGTACCCCTACCCCCACGCAGGAACATTTCCCTGCTAACTTCCCCTATTCAAAAAAAATATAAAAACAATAATAACGGTCTGGTTCTCTCTTTCCTTTTTTCAATGAATAGAATTTAATTAATAGAGAATAAAAACAAACCAAGCTAACAACTAGCTAGCCTAAACAGAAAAATATTTATTTATTTTTATTTATTTATTTATTTATTTCTTAGCTGACGCCCTTATCCAGGGCGACTTACAATTGTTACAATATATCACATTATTTTTACATACAATTACCCATTTATACAGTTGGTTTTTACTGGAGCAATCTAGGTAAAGTACCTTGCTCAAGGGTACAGCAGCAGTGTCCCCACTGGGGATTGAACCCACGACCCAGAGCCCTAACCAGATATTACTACAGCGTGGACCATAGGTCAAACCAATGTTTGTGTTTTTTTTTCTTCTTTTTTTTTATCAATGTCGGTCTTCTGGAGTCATCTGAATGCTTTCCCACTTTTAATTTCATTTTAAACCATTTAAATGCCAAACCATAACAAAACATAATAGTGCATATACATAGAGCAAAAAAAAGTGGACGGGCAAAATACATAGATAGTCTTTCCCACCGAATGTTATGCGTTGTCTGTATATTCTGCCTGCACGATATTTCCTTTTTTTCTGTTGCTCTGCTAGCATTTGCAAATATAGTTGTCTGAAATCCATGTTCACTCTTTAACTAGAAACAGAGATTGTCCTGAAATACTTCCTGCGAAATAATTAAGAGGAGTGTAACCAGTCTTCAGTGATTTCCATGCAACATAGTGATTTGCGAGCAAATTAACTTTTCAATTTAGCTCGTGGTGGCGAACTTGCAGGATTATTCATGACACCTCCTCCAAATCGAGGGAAAAGCACTTGCGAGAGAACAACTCGCAAACCCATTTTTTCCAACACAGCATCTATTTTGAATCTCACTCAAAAGCGCAACTTGTTTTGCAAAAAGGACTTGTGGAAAAAAATCTCTACAACTCCTCCTGCGACACACGCAAGGCATTTGAATATCTGGCCCCAAGTCTCCAGGGTACATTTGTATACAGCTACCTCATCACTACAAAGCCACTTCATTTTCCAGCTGGAATCCTAACATGAACTTGTTTTTTCCACCTGGTGCCCATTAAAGGGAGGTGGTAAGGCACTAATAAAAGTTCTCCCCACAAGACTAATACCTCTTGAAACCCAAATGCTATAACTTGTTCTGTGGTAACTTTAATTATCTGTAGATCTAAAGCAAAATTGCAGGAGATAAAATCACCAATGTGAGGCTCCAATTCAAGTTTCAACATACTTGACGTGTAGCACTTGCAGTATTTATAATTTTTTTGTGCCCTACAGAAAAAAGGTTTGAATCACGGGGGAATTTGTGTTTTGGCTTGTTTCTAGAACAACAACATTTCTTTACCCTGGTAAATAGTTTTTAGCCTATGTGTGTCAGTGTTGCAAAGCAGATTTATTTTAAATCAAGCGATGTGATAAAGAAAATCTTACAACAAGCATCTAGCCAGCTTAGCACAGTTTATATTGTGTCAATTGGCAAATTGGATCAAAACAAAACAACGTGCCAGCCACTGTATTTGACAAAAGTGTCACTTTTTTCTGAAACAAGAACATTAACTTAAGAATACTCAAGAGAACTTGAACACAAAAAAAAAATGAAATATTGTCTAACATCGTTTCACATTCAAAGTGTTACTGTGGGTTACTGGGCAGCAGTGTGGCGTAGTGGTTAGGGCTCTGGACTCTTGACCGGAGGGTTGTGGGTTCAATCCCTGGTATGGGACACTGCTGCTGTACCCTTGAGCAAGGTACTTTACCTAAATTGCTCCAGTAAAAACCCAACTGTATAAATGGGTAATTGTATGTAAAAATAATGTGATATCTTGTAACAATTGTAAGTCGCCCTGGATAAGGGCGTCTGCTAAGAAATAAATAATAATAATAATAAATAATACTGTGTTAATTGTTAATGGCATAATTGACACGTAGTGCCACTTGGTGTTTGAATATTGTAAGTGTGCTATTATTATTAAAGAACATTAAGGTTCTCTTTATGGTTTGGTCACTCCCTCATTTTCACACAAAGGTCAGTTGAACAGAATTGAATTATTGGTGCTGTATCCCTATATCGTCTGATACATTATAAGCAGTTGTATTTGTTGCTGGGGACTAGAAATAAGTAGAGGCATAACAAACTACCTTGTATGGTTTATAAATGAAAAGCCCAACAATGAATTGAAAACTGAGAAGAGTAAATGAAGGAGCAGCATTTGACCCACCTTTTGACAGTCTTTGGAGGATTTGGTTTAAGTTTGTCAACATTCTCTGTAAAAAAAACAAACAAACAAAAAAAACCCATCACAAACTCAGTTTTGCAGGTATGTCAGTTGGTTATTTTTGGGATACGATTTTCTAAATGTGATAATGTGTCTTTTGCTGCCTGATTATATAAACCTATATACACACGAGTTTATTAACAAAGTTATGTGCATCATCACCTCTTCACACAAAAAGCATAATTGTATTTATTCATGCAGTGGCTGTGTTGAGATCAGTTATAGATCAACTGAACATATCTGAAGCTATCCTAACTATTTCAGCACTAAGATAATCTTACTATGATTAATGAAATGCAGTGTCCTATATGAAAAAAAGTTATTTAAAAATAATGCTACGGTGAGTGGAGTTATTCATTTTTCTCAGACTGCACTAGCAGTTCAACACTTTAATGAGTGGAATTATTTTTCTTAGATCTATATACAGTGTTGAAAGATTTAAACACTTAAGCTTGTTTCTCAGTTTTGTAAAACTAACATGGAATTGTTTCCTTTCAAATACAAGGAGTTAATTACAAGGAGTGGAGTAAATGCTTATTTTCCGTAATAGACATACAGCAACGATTGGTTGTCAGTAGTAATATTATACAGGCTTAACTTATTGGTAGAACATGATTATTCTAAAGAGATTAAACCCTACATAATAACCCTACATTCTCCCTGTCTTTTCCTGTGTTTCTGTACTGATCCATTCTTATGACCTATTGCTTGGAATCGCTGCTGTTATATCAGACAATATCATCTGTTTGCCTTTTCCCATGAAAAAAAAAATGGGAAAAAAAACATATTGCAGTGCCTGTGGCAGTCATCTCTCAGAAAAAATGACCACACATATATTAGCCTGATCTGAAGACCTGCCAAATTTTCAATAATATTACCACTTGGTTTTGGCCTGCGTTGAATGTTTATCTTTTAGCAATCTAGCTTTGAGTGAAACCACATGTGGAAAACGGTCACCGTTTTTTAGCACGGTTTCATAGCATAGAGACCGAACCAGTAGCTGTTGTAGTATACTGTAATGAAGGCAAATAAACAGATCATACATGAATACATACAGTATATATCACCACCCACCACGTTTGACAGGTTGTGTTCTTTTAAAATGTATATTCTCACTGAACGGGGATATACATTTTAAAAGAACCCGGGTGCTGTATTTCAAGTCGATTCCTGATGTAGGTGGACTAATAGCAGTAACTAAAAGGGTTTAAAGACTATCTGAGGTTCCATCAACAATGAAGGTTATCAAACCCGTTCCATTCTTACCTTGAGCTTCCTTCTTCTCTTCCTGCTTGCTGGTCTGTGCTTCAACAGTCTTGACTGAGTGGCTAGAGCAACATGCTGGAGAGCAGATTAATAAATATATGAACTATTGTATGCTCAGGGATGAGGTTAGTTTTGTCACGAGTCAGAAAATAAACACACCCTAGACACCTTGGAAATTAGTTAACTTTTTAACCATATTAAAAAACCTTTTCTTACACATTTTTATTTTGTTTTCATTTTAAAACATTCCGATTAGTGTCTCACAAAGAAACACAACTAGGGTTAACCACAATGCTGCTTTCAAGCTTTACAGACAGTGCCATTATATTGTTTCTCAGAATGGACTGGAGGGAGCTGGAAGTTTAACTTGTTTCCAACCTTATCCAGTTAAATGTTTGCTCAGAATGTCAGTTATTGAAGAAGCTTACCTTGAGAATTGGGTTTTGTCTTCAGTATGTAGAACATGATGATTAACACAATGGCGATAGCCATAATGAAGATTGTTGACATTGCTATTATAAGAGCTGTAGCCAAGTGTCCTTGTCCAGTCAGGTCTGCTGAATGGACAAGATGCATTGTTAACATTGCCTTAGTAGGCTGAACTCAAATATTTCTTGTGTAAAACACATAGATAAAAGTGCAAAAGGTCCATTCTGTGAACATGATTTGGCATGCAAACATTATGCAAAATTAAAAGTTGCTGAAACTGCCCAACATTAACAAGGTACTGATTATGCTCAGTTTGACAAGCCCGTAATACTGTTAATGGAGGGTACAGTACCTGCAGAGAGTCACATGGACAAAACTGTAAAAAATACTCATCAAGTGGTATTTGGAGCTCAGAAGCAAATGTCTTAGCCCTCAAATTCTTTTGCACTTTGAAGTTACAGTTAACGGTAAGATTCATTTAAATATTACAGTCCATTGTAAATAAGTTTTAAACAGGGGTTATTAATCCCATTATTCCTTGGTTCACTGGAGGACGCACATGCCAAGTCACCCCTGTGTACACAGCAGCTGCTGGATTTACATTAGTCTGTAGGAGGAGCCACTGACCTAAAGGTTAGTGGTGTAATACCATGGGTCTCCCTTACCTTTATGGGCATGTGGGAATGAAGTGGTGGTACGAGAGGAGAAGGATCTGCTAGAACTACCAGAATCGCTGAGCATGGTGCCCATACCTGCCAAGCCAAAGAGACAATGAACAGCCTGGTGGAGGAAACTGTGAACTGTGGACTGCACAAAGGGCTAGAGCTGAAGGACAGGGTTTAGAACAACCACATGGGTTGCCTTGATACTGACATGTTTGGCAGTGAATCCAACACTGTCTTTGTATGAAAGGCGCTTTGTAAGTCTTTTTTATCCCTAAAGATAATCTTCAAATGCAATCATTTTATGGTCTATCTAAATATCAATCTCACTGGAAGACATTGTAAGGCAGATCTTTGTAAATTATAGAATTACCTATTCAAAATATAGCACAAGTAGGTTGTAGGTCTTTTTTTCATTTGGTAAAAGAAAACTCAACTGAGATAGTTCTTGGGTAACACATTGGAACAGTAAAGAGCGAGAAGGACAAAAAGATATTTCAGTACTATACATCACTGATGTAGAAAACAGTACTTAAGTCTATCGTGATTTCTTAGAGACCACCAAGCAAGATGTCAATGAAGAGACAACTGCACCCTGTACACTAGGAACAGGACCATTGGAACTGATTACGAAAGACCCTCCCTCCAAAACATGAGATGTACAACAAAACATGAGATGTACATGGAACAAACAGAAGATACAGTTCTGCAGAACAATTATCGCAAGCTGCAACAAGTTAATAATCCTCTGTACTTCTAATTAATAGACACAAACTACGCAATGTGTGTGTCTACTTCACAGATTAACTGGCAAGCACTAGCTCGCCCATGCCTCAAACAAGTAATTCCCTGCTTAACCGCTTAGTTTTTTTTTCTGTTTGGCAATTTCTTAAGTTGAGTTAAAACATTTAATTAAAAATATTTCCTACAAATGTGATGTATCTGTGGCAGTAATTACATTGCTATAGTGTTAAATGAGTTTTTCATTTTTACTTCATTAAGTCATGTAGATAATGACAAGACGATGAAGCGTTGGGCAAATTAAAAGGCCTGGTATTTCTGCTTGCATTTTTAAACTTGCTGGAATACCAATTGAAAACAGAGACCCATTTTCATTTCTTAATGCCAGCACCAATAATGCGGGAAATGCACTGGTTTTAGGTTACAGAAAAGGCAGTGTAAAATAGTTTATTTTTTATTTTTTAAATTGCAAGGTCTGTGTCATTGAGGTTTACAGTACCTCTGAAAATTGCGTCCAAAATGATTCTTTAAGTTCACTTCTTCTACCTTACATCTTTTATTAATCCAGTAAATACAATACAGCTCTAAACAGACATTGCCAACTCCTAGCTCATAATAAAAATGAGACACTTGTGTGCGATGCCAGTTTTGTTTGGTCTCTGTCTTTAATTAATTTTTTATGCACACTGGTTTGCATTTGCAGTTATTTCATTTACAATGTCTTCCCACCCCCCCCCACCCCCCTCCAAGTCTAAAAACAGTTGTCATTATCCACTTAAAATTACTGATAAGTGACACTTAAAAGGCAGGATCCCATCTGGTTTCAGTTTCAAACCCCTGCTACTAAAGTGGAAGCTTTCATAAATCTATCTTATTCTGTAGTCAATAAAGAACTAACCCTCAGCTAAATAACAGAAATAGTTTCTTCTGAAAAAGTGTTTTAATGAAAATAAATGGTACAGCGGTAATTTAAATGTGGGGCAGTCTAGCTGCTGATGTGATTGAAGTCGGTCCAGTGGTTAAAGAAAGGGGCTTGTAACCAGAAGGTCTCCGGTTCAAATCCCACCTCAGCCACTGACTCATTGTGTGACCCTGAGCAAGTCACTTAACCTCCTTGTGCTCCGTCTTTCGGGTGAGACGTAGTTGTAAGTGACTCTGCAGCTGATGCATAGTTCACACACCCTAGTCTCTGTAAGTCGTCTTGGATAAAGGCGTCTGCTAAATAAACAAATAATAATAATAACAGAAACAGGCAGGCCTCTGGAAAGTATTCTTAGAAGGGGAAACATACTTGGAGATGCAATTCTGGATTTAAACAGTGGTAACCAATGGCAACATATTATCCCGAATGTGATTTTTCTTAATTTAGAATTGTTTTCTAAATATTTAACCATTCAAAAATACAGATAGATGTCAGCTGTAGTGTGTATGCAGAAGGGTGTGCAGTGTATAGTGTAAGGTTTACTTATTCAATATTGATATCTATGTAAGTCTTCCATACATGTTGTCTTGTATACATTACATTTGTAGTGCATCATAAAGATGTGACAGCAAAGATTCCAGGGATCCTAGTTTTCCACAAAAAAAGAACAAAATTCTCAGATAAAAAAAAAAAAAATCTGCGTTATTCCGCAATTAAAATAAAAGGCTAAAATGTAGTCTGTCCCCCCCCAAGTCACTTTATACTATTGAATAACACTTAACACAGGAAGTCATTATTGGTACACTTTTAAAGTCTGAAGAAGTCACACACTCACCCGTGCCATCAATTAATAATAAAAAACAAAAAATAGTATTCATATTAATTTATCTCCGAGTTACTGTAGTCTTTGTCATCTGGATGGCTATTGCCAAACTCATTGCCCTGATCATTTTCGGCATCTTTAACAGCTTGTTTAGTAGCAACAACACACGTCTGGATAACTGAAGAAAACTGCAAGCCACTTATCATCAAGAATGCGCCTGGTTCAACCTTGACCTCTATACACCAGAAGCAGTTTTATTAAACAAGTATGTTTACGTAAATTTAAAGCAAAATTGCCTGTGTTGATGATTATATATGATAAGTACAGTGCTTACCCGTTATAACGCGCCCCGTTATAGTGCGGAATTGGTTATAACACGGTAGAGTCGTTGTCCCATTTGCTCCATAATGCTATTACAGTAGCCCTTTAATACTTGTTAAAAGGCAGAACACAAACAGCATGGCCTTGTAACTATGGCTCCCCACTATAGAGTTATAAAGGGTGAGGACTGTATATTGATTTGGTTATCAAACAAACAAAAAAAGCCTTGCGGGTTTTTTGCCTCGCCCCAAGTGTAAAACAAAAAATTCTCCAACAGCATAGAAAATCTGTGTTTTTCTGCGTTATTCCGCAGCAAACAGATTCCTAGGATCACTGAAGATTACCAATATGTTTAATTTTGGAACATGTTTAATCGTAAAAAAGATTGTACAAATCTCTATATACAGTAAAATACACTTATATTTATCAAAGCATTTTACACATATTTACACATGTTAATTCATAGTCTCCTCAGTATAATGCAAACTGCACAGAATCCACAGTGCTATATGATGAGAGAGTACAGTAGTCTTCGGCTAAGAGAACACCCCTTGGGAAGCAAGTGAAGTGTTCTCTTAGGCAAAGTGTTCTCTAAGACAGAGTTGACCACCAGGCACAATATGAATCAATCAATAAATAAATATGTATTAAAATAACTGTCAAAATAAATGAACACAGCACCCCTACTCATGTTAAAAAACGCAGCAGTGGCAGCTCTAGATTAATTATGAATACACGTACAGGCGCATTATTCAAGACATGCACAACATTATTTCACAGGATGGTGAAGCAACTCACCAGAACAGGTCAACAAGTCACTTTTGAAAAGACTGAATAAACCATTTTAATTTAAGTTTGATGATGTTGAGTTATCAAGTTACAAAACAGTACTGTATCAGTTGTGAACGAATCGCAATCAGTGCCAAGAAGATGTTCTTTTAAGCAAAGTTCCTGTTCCTTTAGGCGGAGCATTTACAATGGGAAAAATCAGTTTCACCACAAGAGTGTTCTCTTAGGCGAAGTGTTCTCTCAGGAGGTGTTCCTATACACAGAGACTACTGCATTGGTAGAAAACATGCTTGCCATTTTTACAGTTAATAGAATTCTTTACATCAGTCATATGCATTTTGATAGCACAAAACTGCAGTGGTTACGACACTAAGATGTTGAAAATGTGTGGTCTCAGTACTCAAGTCCAAACACATTACATATCAGGGCTCCCCTCTTCTGGCATTCAGGGGTAAAACGCACAAAAGTTTACCACAATACATTTGCACAGTAATTTGTAGCTTTTCAGTGCTTTTTTCATAGTTATACAATGTATTTACCACAGTTTACCATGATTTACCATGTTTTTAAATATGCTTTACCATACTACTTTGGGATTTACAATGCATACCTATGCCTTACCTTACACTTTTCTACGCTTTTACAATGGTAAATGTCTATAATGGAGCATTCACTGTCAGAAGCTTGCACTTACATTCTTTGATGTTTGAGGGTGCCATCAAACAGGAATGGCACACCATCCCATAGATGTTCCTGTGTCTGTTCTCAAGGATATAGTAACTGCAAGAAGAGAAACAAGATCAAATGTAATTGGAGCATTAGGCTAAATCACAGAACCACTGCCTAATCAAAGAGCCTAATTATTATTATTTGTTTATTTAGCAGACGCCTTTATCCAAGGCGACTTACAGAGACTAGGGTGTGTGAACTATGCATCAGCTGCAGAGTCACTTACAATTACATCTCACCCGAAAGACGGAGCACAAAGAGGTTAAGGGACTTACTCAGGGTCACACAATGAGTCAGTGGATGAGATAGGATTTGAACCGGGAACCTACTGGTTACAAGCCCTGTTCTTTAACCACTGGACCACACAATCACACCATTATCTTAATACCCATATGCTTCTGTTGCCCTTGTAGGCAACCAATCCTTTAATAGAAACAACTAAGCAAGCACCAGGTACTCATTAAACTTTCAGATGTCTGATAACTATGTAGTATTGATTAAAAAGGTATTACAATGAAAACCCTAGATGCATTAAGATTGATTGTGAATTGTAAGGATGGTTGTAAAAACATTATAAACATCTTAATCTTATGAAAGACCTGCTATTTGGGGTAATTTTTTCTCGTCTACAAGAACCTCTTAAGTATTTTTGTTCTCCTGGTGGTTTCTGTGGTGGTACAGTGGATGGTAAAGGGCCCCTGTTTTGCGTAATAGACAGGAAAACAAGATCAGGGCTCGTAGCCAGAGCCATTTGGCTATTGCAAAAAGTTGCCAAGCTCTGGTGCCAAACATATGAAACACTCCTAACACTTCATGGGCTGTTAACCAAACAAACACTACTTTACCCTGGCCTTGGGTCACATGTCGATACCCAAACAGCCTGCTAGCGTGGGCACAGACAAAAGGCCTTGGTTTACTAATGGTGAACTCTACAATTTATCAGTTTTTTAAACAACAGTAAAATAACTTCTTAAAAATAATATTCCCTCATTTTAGCATTTGCATGACGTGGTTTCTGTTTGAATTAAGGTCACAATATTTATGCATATATTTTTTTGCCTGAATTGTGTGTGATGTTGACACTTTTTTTTAGTATGTTAATAGTTACAGTTGTCAGTTTGGGTGGGCAAATAAAAGCAGGAACAGTTTATTATTTTCAGAGACAAGGGTACTTGGTTTCAACTCCCCTCTAGCCCACTCATATCTTGAAAAAGCATTGTTGGATTCTTACTATTAAGATACAATGTGCTTAAATTTCCAGGCCCTACATCTGTTTAATTTCCTGCTTGGATTAAAAAGATAATTCTGGGGGTCCTCGAGTGGCTCATCCAGTTAAAGAGCTGCTACTGGGAGCGCAGGATGAGTCATACAGTTTGGACGGTTCGCGTCCGGGCTGTGCAGAGAGGCCTAACTTTGCTGGGGACTCCGAAGGGGGCGTCACATTGACTCTGACGCTCCCAGGGTGGGGAATGGGAAACCGGCAGGTATTCCTTCTCCTCATCGTGCAACAGCGAACCCTACTGACCAGACACTGAGCACATTCAGAGTGGATATAAAGCAGGGCTGATCTATGATCTCTGGGATCGGTAGTCTGCCCACCTCTGCTCTGGATTGCTTGGCGTAAAAGCGATTCTGGCTTTAGACTTAACAAACCCTCAGAACATCTGTGCTGTGTGAGAAGTCACTGCGTTGAGGAGAAAAAACATACCTGGACATTCCAAATTGGGGGAAAAATAAATAAAAATACTAATTAGTCACTATAAATTAAAAAAAAGGATTATTCTTGTTGCAATTCTTAGAATTCTAAAAGTGGACAATATTATGCTCCAGAAAGCAACCTAATTGTTGGGAGTTTTAAATTACAGTGTACAGCTCCTCTGATATTCATTCCACAGGGAACAATATGCATTTACCCTTCTGTGGTAGACCATCGTCACATATTTCAGTTTGGGGATTTAGAGAAGCCCATAATGAATGGAGAATAAGTTATTGCCAAGCCGCAAAGGCAAGTGAAAAGCCAAAGATACATGTAGTGCTATAATGACAAACAGAGCGTGGGCCGGGTTAGATTTCGGTTATGTCATTTTTAAGGTGCTGCACTTGAGAAGAAAGCAGCAAACATCAAAGCTATTTCTTTAACCAACAGCCAGTATATGATGCTGCATAGCCAAACCGCTGTCCAATTTAGGGGTGCGTCTGACGAAGGCTGAATATCTGAAATGACAAACTTGGTCCATGTTGCTGCTTTTAAATGTTGTAATACATATTGAAATGAGTTAGGTAACTATGTTGAGGGCATCATTTGTTTAGCTTCTGGGTTGGTAAACTCCTAGCACAAGCAACAATCATATAAAGAAAGTCTGATCTGCAGGAACTGATTTTTTATTCCGAGGGTCTAGGGATAAACAATGAGAACCATTATTAGCATGGCTCAAAAGTACCCCAGAACCAAGCAGGCTGATCCATGGTAGTGTCTTTTTTTGGAATTTTAGCACCAAAGAAATGACATTTTAATGTTAGTTTACCAAAAAAAATGCTTTCTATCATTTGAGCAGTACCTCAAAAAGTACAAAATTGGCCAAACATGCCTCAGTCTCAACTCTTGTTTCGACCATATCTGTAAAAGGTGTCTTGTGTTACCGTGTGATTGTTGTTAGTGGAAACAGTGGCAAGATTGTGAGTTATTGCTACTTTCTCAAACAATCTTTTCACAGTAAGTGATGCAGCACAGCAATGGATCTTCTAGCATGGAGGTCTTCAGCTCAGGGTTGTTAGACAGGAAAGCTAAGTCCATCTGCTCTCTAACTGGCTGTCAAATGCTGCAGCCAAGACGTTGACAAATGGCACAGTCCAATGAGGGGCTACGCAGTAAATTAGCCAGTTACAGTATTAATGTTTTAAAGGCTAACTTTGTTTATGGAGCTTAATGGCTGAAATTGTACATTAACTGACATTAGTTTAGAAGATGCAAAGTACATTTAACCTGCAGAATCTGAAAAAGTATACAGTACCATGAAAAACTTTGCTGATTTGCTTGTGATTTTATTTCTTCGTTATTACATGCAGCCCATTCAGACAAACTAAAACTTGTTTAAGAATGTGCATACTTATTGTTCATGCAGAATTTAAATACCTATGTGTTTTCACAAATTGCATGGGTATCCTTATGTTTTTTTTTTCCTTTTGTTATTTGACTAATTGCACCTATTCATGTTTATTTGGTCTTTTATATAGTTTTTGCTGAATGCTTTTATATAGATTTTTGGTCATCTGAAAAATAATTTTTGAATTCGTCTACGTCTGTTTTTATTAGCTTGAAAAATACACTAAGTAAGAGGGAGCAAGGTGCTACCCGTACCCTGGTAGACAAGGCCCGCATTCTGCATCGCTCTCTGCCGTGCCAGGGGTGAGGACAGTCGCCCGGAAGAACCCATCACAGTCCTTGTGTCTCCTGCAGATCTGGTAGCCACCCTTCGAGAACTTGCCTGGTGGGCAAGGCATGCAGTCATAGCCTTCATCTTTAGTACCATAGCCACAACTCTGGAGGAAAACAGCTGAGGGTTAGCATTAGTGTTTACTGCAGATTTACTGGGTCCTGTTTTTTACAATACCGTTTCCATTGCATGCAATGTATAATATTTTAATCATAACACTTGTCCACACAAATCCTTTGCTTCATTATTTTGTTCATTGTTTTTAATCACAGTTGCAGTAAGGGAATACCATAATACAGAACAGACTTCTCATACAGCTGACCCCCAAATGCCCACGATTCCCGACAGCGAGGAAGAGAAAATGTGCACACATAGGAAAACAATAATGATAAAATAAAACTGAGACCAATAAAAGAAAAACACGCCTGGAAAACAAAACATTTCCAGCGTGGCGTAGTTAGTTTCAAAACTTGGCAATGTTGAGTAGATCAATTAAATATATCAATATTTTTTACATTTCTTGTTAAATGTCAAGCTGTTATTACTATACATATCTTTAATCTCACCTTGAAATGTTTCACAAGTAATCGCCGCTCTGACCTCTCGCTAGCTTGCATCACACTGCCCGCAATCTGCTTTTCTGCATTTATTACTTGTTTCATTAACTACAACTTGAGATTCTAAAAAAATATTTTGAGACAATAAATGGACATGACCCCAAAGAGGTACTCCTGGAAAAGGCTTTTTAAGTATCGGTTGCTGTTTTGACCTGACAACACGCCACTCCCAGATCTCATTACATTTCGTGGTTACAGTAAACAATTTCCTGGATAAAATTATAAAAGTGATGAAAGGACAGGTATAAAAATCATTAATCACGTCTATCTTCAAGCACACCTTTTCTTTCATCATTTTAACATATTGAAGCATTTGATGTTGGGATCAAGTTTGGTGACATCAATTTATATTTAATACCACATTGTAGTAAATGAAAGTCAAACTCAATGAAAGTTAAACTCAACACTCTGGTGAAAGCCATCCTGATACCACACAACAGATTCACTTTCAGTGCAGCAGGTATTAGGACTCCACAAGGAGTCATATGTGCATGAATCTCGGAGAGGTCGGGGGCTAATGCTTGCTGCACTGGAGGAGAATGTATAGTGTAGCGGTAGGGTCAATTGGCCAAAGTGAAAATAACGTCTAAGAAACTATAGCAAAATGATGAAGGACTTGGAAACAGTTGTTATGTTCAGAAACTTTAATCTACCCTTAATCTTAATGCACGCCTTGTCAGTTTGTTTTGGGTGTTTTTTTTTCCTGAAACCTCCACAGGAACTGCTGAAAATACTAATTAAGATAATTCTGTTGATAATGATTAACCCAATCCAATTAAAATGTTCTTCTTCACATTTACAAGGTGTCCTAGATAACATATGGGTTTCATATGTTTACTAGCTATAAAGACTTAAGGGGCTAATTAACATTAGATCCTTCAGCAGTAAGTGTTATAAAAAGCATAATCACTGCAGAGAAAATTATAAGATGCAGAAAGCTGTGTTGCTATAATTAGTCACATTTTTTCATTGAGTTACTATTATTGCCTTTAGAAAATAAAGTTTGACAAATCCAATTGGGATACAGTAATATTATTAGTGCATTGCAGTGAAGAAACCCTAGCACGACAAAGCACTGGATTTGTACTACTGTACCTGCCCTTGTGCTATCATTTCCCTAAGTACAGAACCACTGCTTTGCCATTGTAGTGTCGCTGTGCTGCCACAAAAGATCACTTGGTCAGGGCGGTGAATGAATGTTCATTTAAATAAGCTTTATATGTGTCATGAATAGATGTTAATGGCATTGGAATGCAATGATGTGTTAGTTCATACATGCACATACATTACTTATTATAATCGGTTGTCCTATAAATGCCACTGAAAGGTACATTCTTTTTACAGTAACAAATTGCTGAACTGAGCCAGGTGGAATATTTCTTGGCATTGTCTCTACAGTTTCTTGGAGCTGTGGAGAGACAGGAAACCACAGTTTAAATGAAATAAATAAAATAAACAATCTATTCAGTAAATCTATTTTCCAATTTCTTCTACGTCTGGTAAAGTTGGCCACTGTGGAATAACTGCTGTGGAAAATCAATCACTGTAGAGCAAAACAATACATCTATAAAAGTCTATAAGTCTCATCTTATATATATAATAAACGTGCATCTGTTGGTATTGTCTTCATTCATGTTAAAGTAATAAATAAATGACAATAAGTTTAATTCCAGCACGGAATGCAGAATGACTGTATTCAGGGTTCATGTAACAGTAATAGCTTAGACATCAATGTCTTGTCATTCACAATTGAGGAGTTGCCATCCCTGCAATGAATAACAGCATGCTCACCATGTACGGTTCTTCCCCAGCCTGGCACTGGGGGCACACTTGGCAGCCCCCGGTGGTTTGGTTGTAGTACTCGTTCTCACCACAGCTGGAATACTCGGCTCTCACAGCTGGAATGATGGACACCTAGAGAAGAGATGCTGACAGATAAGAGACTGAAAAAAAACACTTGCAAGCTTTAAAATGTTTTGCCAGAAACATAGAGATAAGCGCGGGCAGATTTGTTCTTATATCTTTACGCACTATGTACTACGCAAGCCTCCTATTAAAAACTAAATAAAACAGCAATAACAAGAATTAGTATATTTCTAGCATCACATTTAGAGCGTACTGATTTTCTGTGAACCCAGAACCTGCACTTTTTAATATGCACAGGACTGGCATAAAGCCACTTGGTATATCCACACATGCTGTGGCTTGTCTAGCCGACACAGAGTGCTTTTGTGGCGCAGAACATGTTTTTTTCACCAAGTGATGCAATGCTGAAGGTCACACAACTTTACAGCACATACAATCAGTGGTGTAGTCCTAAACCCAAAAGTACCAGAACGCCAACAAAATAGAGATTTCTGAAACAAAAATGATACACATTCCCGTTTTAATTGTTCATTGAGCTTGAGGTAACATTTAACCACCCCAGAAGTGGTATATATCATCGGAACCGCACAGCCCAAAGTGGTTTATACCGCTTATAACACGGCTACCTGTCATTTGTGGGAAATAATTAAAATAATTAAAACACAATTAAATTAAGACTAAACCAGAAACTTTTATTGTGTATACATCTGCAGTGTAATATAGTCCCACATTTAATTGAATTTAATTAATTGTTCGCTTATTAAAAATAAATTGCACATGTTTGTTTATTCTGAATTTCTGCATCGAAAGTGCCATCTCACTAGAAACTAGAGGACTGAGCACAAGCTGTGATGATGGGCAGTTTCAAATGACCTAAGGAAGTAAGGACTGCAGCTGCGATGGAGACTGAAGCCGGATCTTGAAGTGAGCTTAGCGTTATAAAACTGGAGACTGAATACTGGTCCCCAGTTGAATTTGCACTGGCATAAAATTCCCTTAATGTTGTTGAGATTTTTTTTCATAAAATTAATGCCCATAATTTTTTCTTTAAGTACATTAACCAGCCCATGCTGTGGTGTTTTTTTGTGTTTTTTTCAATCTTTGTTTTTTTTTCTATTTCATTTAGCTGTTCCTCATCTACTGTTATGTTTCTACTCTTGCTGTTGCACTCACTTTATTTTATTTTTTTTTCAGGTGGACTGCTGTCTTCACTTAGAAAGCTGGTGTTGCACCAGTTACGTGGAGTTTCTTACCCAAATATATTAAAGGAAATAGGTGAAATGCCACTCATTTTTTGGCTGTGGTTTTGTAACTAATAACAAATAAAATGGCAGTTTATCATGGAATTTAGAATGAAGTGGTGCGTAGTGATTTATTCAGTGTGAAGCGGCTCATTAGTATGCAAGCCGTGCTATACGCTATATATATACACTACCGGTCAAAAGTTTTAGAACACCCCCATTTTTCCAGTTTTTATTGAAATTTAAGCAGTTCAAGTCCAGTGAATAACCTGAAATGGTACAAAGGTAAGCGGTAAACTGCCAGAGGTTAAAAAAAAAAAGTTTAGGTTACCAAAAACTGAAAAATAATGTACATTTCAGAGTTATACAAAAAGGCCGTTTTCAGGGAACAAGTAATGGGTTAACAACTTACAGCTGTTCTGCGGCAATGGAAGTAAATTAAGCCTTGAAAGTTGATGCTAACAATTCCTACAGGTGTCCCAACTTTTGCTGATTACTTACAAACCCTCTGTCTGTATAAAAGCAGTGTTGGAACAGACTGTGTTACTACACCCTCTTAAGCATTATTTGGACAGTATTGTACTGCAGGAAGTAGTATATTGCTCTCATAATGGCGAGAAAAAGGCAATTAACAAAGGAAGACAGACAGACCATTATAACCCTTAAAAGTGTAGGTCTTTCCTTTAGAGAAATTGCAAAGAAAGCCAAGGTGTCAGTGAGTACAGTTTCCTACACCATCAAAAGGCACTTGGAAACTGGAGGAAACTCTGACAGGAAGAGGTCTGGCAGACCTAAAGCCACAACAGAATCAGAAGACAAATTTCTGAGAGTCAACAGCTTGCGTGATAGGCGGCTCACAGGACAACAGCTTCAAGAACAGCTTAACACTGGTCAAAGTAAGCAAGTCTCAGTTTCAACTGTGAAGAGAAGACTTCGAGCTGCAGGTTTGACAGGTCGAGTGGCAGTAAGAAAGCCATTGCTAAGATGGCAAAATAAGAAAAAGAGGCTTGCCTGGGCCATGAAGCACCGCCAGTGGACTACTGAAGACTGGAAGGTCTTATGGACCGATGAATCAAAATTTGAAATCTTCAGTTCATCACGCAGGGTTTTTGTACGCCGTCGAGTAGGCGAAAGGATGGTTCCTCGGTGTGTGACACCAACTGTCAAACATGGAGGAGGAAGCGTGATGGTCTGGGGCTCTTTTGCTGGATCCAGAGTCGGCGACTTGCACAGAGTGAGTGGCACCCTGAACCAAAACTTCTACCACAGCATTTTGCAGTGCCATGCAATACCCTCTGGTATACGCCTAGTTGGTCAGGGGTTCATCCTACAGCAAGATAAAGACCCAAAACATACCTCCAGGCTATGTCAGAACTACCTTAGAAGAAAAGAACAAGACGGTATGCTTCAAATCATGGACTGGCCAGCACAGTCTCCAGACTTAAACCCCATCGAGCTGGTTTGGGATGAACTGGACAGAAAGGTGAAAGCAAAGCAACCTACAAGTGCAACACATTTGTGGGAACTTCTGCAACAGTGTTGGGAAGAACTTTCCGAACAATATTTGATTTCCATTGTAGAAAGAATGCCACGAGTGTGTTCGGCTGTTATATCTGCAAAAGGTGGCTACTTTGATGAGTCAAAAATTTAGATTCAATTTTGTTAAACAAAACGATTCCATGATTTCTTTTTTATCTCCAATTGTTTATTTGTTCTATGCTTTAATTTCAGAGTCCATTGAGACATTAAACTGTGTAAATTTCAATAAAAACTGGAAGAATAGAGGTGTTCTAAAACTTTTGACCGGTAGTGTATATATATATATTATATACGCACGGTGTATATATATATTATATATACGCACGGTCATGTGATGCTGTTTAACCAATCAGAGGTTGTTATTTTTCCAAGCCGTGTTTTATATATATATATATATATATTATGAGGTACACATTTTCCATCGCGTGAATGCTTTCTTAGTTACCCAATACCTGCATGACTGTGGTCTGCAGAACATTTTTAGTTAATAGATGGCTAACCCAATTTAATCCCCAGGCTAAGAGGAGATAATTAAGAGTGCAGTGAAATTAACTCCTGGGAATTCTGCCAAAGGTTTATTCAAGTCAACATCTAAAAAAAAGAGAATAATTAAGTGTACATCAAAACCATTTAGTGCATTATTATCTTGGCTTCAATGCTCATTTCGAATAACAATGTATTTAGGGTTTAAATGGGTTTTAGCAGTATGTTACATTTCTTTTACATTGTTTTTATTTGGTATTGGAGGATGACTTGCAAAAACGCTTCAGTCTTCAATGACAATGCATTGGTAAAACAATGGCAATTCAAGTTTTGGTAAATAAAAAGCGCATCACGAATGGTTGTGTAAACAGTGTCCAAATGTATTGCTCAATTCACCACCAGCTCTAGTTTACATTGAGAACATTTGACAGTACTTAGCAAGAAAGGTGTTCATTTTTTTCTAAACATCCAAAAGATAACTTACCAGCAAAAAGGAGAAAAAATGGGACCATCTGTATTCTCCCTGATGAATCATTTTCCTTCCTTTCTCCTGTTGGGATATAACAAGAAGCGAATACAAAAATTAAAGGCTCTTCTTGTTCTGCAGTACAGAAAAGCAAGCATTCCCTCACCATTTCTCACAGGCTTACTACTGAAATCAACAGCAGAAACCCTGTATCTGGAAAAGACTGGGACCACACGCCAGGAGAACGACATACTGTATACAATGCACATTTAAAGACTTTGATACATTATGTTCTTTATATTCCAGAATGATTACTTTACTAGAAAGGAATGAACGAACAGCCATCCATGAACTAACGGACAAGTGAATGGTTTTTCAATCTAATGTGAATTTAATCGAAACACATAGCTACAGTGTCCAACAATGAACTGAATTGAACAAGAAGAAGGAATCTTCAAGGAACTCCTGTTCAATAGAACGTGTAGTAGGTCGTTACCAACCATTGCTATTGAGTGCTGTAGGTAGATGTGTATACTTTCAGTTACAGAAACAATCCCTGAAATCTACTTGTAATACACCACCTTCATGCCTCCCACTTCAGGCATAATTATAATTTGAAAACCTATTTAAAATAAAATACTGTATGTTTCCATATGGCTCAGCTGAGAGGGCTGTAAATAGTCAATTGAATCACTGATATTGAACTGCTACTCTACTGGTCCATACAAATGGGATGACATTTCTTGAAAATGGTCCATTCAATGGGTGGATAACAATCACACTGAGGGCATTAGCTTTCCAAAATACATAAATAGGAAGCAATAGCAAAGGCAATGGCACATCTGAAAGGAATGCAACAAAAACAGAATACACAACTATCACAAAAAATATCAAGATCATCAAATGATGTTTCTGGTTCTTATTATCCTGTTAAAATAATGTTATTCCTTTGAGAAAAATGATATTTGCCTTGCATTCAGTTTTGCCAGCTTTCACATTAGTGTTATACTGGGAAGAACTATTCTTTAGTAAGCCATCTTTCTTAATGATCCACTTAACACTACAATTATAGTTCAAGCTCCAGTTTCGGGGATATAAAATATTATCTCTCCTTTATTTCACCAGGAGTCGCTTACAATGCAAAAATAAAACCAAACAAATGATGTTAAGATTGTATCAAAGTCCCAGGCATTTTGCTTTACTTATTTTGACTGCTTCGTCTCAACTAGTTTAGACAAGTGGTTAAACACAGTGCCGAACCGTGCAGTCTGCACAAATACGGAAATGAAAAGATCACCTGGTTCGCTTTGAGGGGGTAATATATTAATTATGTTTTTATTGAAAACAAGTAGCTTGACAGTAGCTAAAATGCTGAAATTGGCAAAACTTATTGTATCCTCCATTTTACCTACAGGAGACTAGCTTTTACTGGCAAGCGTTCAGGACTATAATAATAGTGTTCACATGTCTTTCTTTAGCACATAAATAAGATTGTCTTCTAGGCAAGAGTGAATTATGTAAAGCAGCTTGTTAAATTACTGGCACAAAAAATACCACCGTGTAAATCATGTCAAAGAATAAGACAATGAAAATACAACTCAATCCACATGGCAAAGTTAAAAGATAATACTGCATTAAATACATAACTGTTAAACAATTACATATATATTCTGTATGCTTGACTATACACAAATATGGACAGTTAAGAGGCTTGTGTTGGGAGTGTTGAAGTTTTAGTGGGAAATCTCAAGGCTACATTAAAAAAAAAAGATTTGAGTTTGAACTGGGTAGTATTTTGTGAAGGTCATTGAGGATACACAATGAACCAGTGGCAACTAGTGGCCAAATAAAATGGGGAAGATGAAAAAGGCAGAGGGCTTGGGGTGCCCTTAAGCCCCCAAGCAGCAGTAGCATCTTATTATTGTATTCTGACTGACAAGGCTTTTCATATCTTCTTAACGTTTTACCCCCATTGGGCTGTTAAATGCATTTTCTCCACTACTATAATTTTTTCAGTTTGAAATTCTGAGGAGGCACTGCCTCCCTTTCATTCTCTAAGGAGCCTCACTGCAATGAACGTTATAGAATACTGTAGTTATTCCATGAATATGGTTATCCTAGTGAAATAGCCACCACCTCTCTGTTCTTGGAGTATTCTGTTTTTAAATAAATGTAATTTTAAACAGTATGTTTAAAATTACATTTAGCAACCGAATTCGAAGAATTATTTTCCTTAGTTCAAGCTCCGCATCTGCTTAGCAAGGAGACATCATTTTGAACAGTGTGATAAGCCTGGTGGTCATTCAATCCTGGGATTTGTATGAATGATAGATTCCAAAATTAGATTTGTACAATGCGTTACTCACATGACTGAGGTAAAAATATACTATTAGCTGCAAACTATTATGGTCAGCTAGTTCTCTCTATTTATTTATTTATGGTGATAAAGTTAGACTCTACAGCAATCACTATAGCTGATTAGTCTCAGAGGCTGTCTGTTAGTGCTTTCTGTAAATGGTGTATTACATGCACAATACATGTTTAACACAAATATGTAATTCTTGATTGAAACAGAAACCTGGGCTGTTAGGGGTACATGATGATGTGGGCTGAAAGTGACTGCTGTAAAATAAACAGAGACTAATGTAAGGCTTTTGAAAGTCTTGCTTCCCTGACCTTGTAGCTGTTTCACTTGGCACATGGCCTGAAAGACACCCATGCCAGGGAGTAACAGGCTTTTCATAATTCAGAGTACAGTCGTGACCTCGGAGGGGTGATAAAACCTTTGTTTCTGCTTAATAAGCTGTTTTGAGCCTATGTATAAACCATAATCAAACCAATTAAAAATGGTTCTAAAACCACTTATTTTTGGTAAAAGTGACATTTTTTAACTTTAGGTAAGTACCACGGAATGCCTAATAACCAGGGATCCTAGTTTTCCTCAATAAAAAAACGAAATTAAAATAAAAAGGCTACAATTTTAAGATACACAAACAGTACAGTATAACAGTTAGTTTTTACAGAAAGTATTTATTGGTACACTTTCAAATTCGAAGGAAGTTAAAAGCTCACCAGAGCGCCATCAATCAATAATATAAACAGTACCATTTTTCTTTAAACATTACAAATACATTTGTGTATTAATAATAAAAAACAAAAAAATTGTGTGATTTTCCAGTGTCTAATGTAAGTTCTGAATCAATGCAGGGATAATGAACTCTTAAAATGAAGCTGTACATTGCTGGTGTACATCAGCAGTTTGCAATCACCAGCCTTGTCATTTGACCTTGTGATGCGTGGGTATAGCGCTTTGCTGCCTGTGAGAATTTTGCAAAACTCTTAAATGTAACTTGTTATCTGGGTTTCTGCTGACAATGGTGAAGTGAAGAAACGCAGATGTTAACTATTAATGTGCTTTGTCTCACACCATGCTAGGGAAATAAGACCACATCTCGTCAAGGAAATTACGTAAGCTAGCTGTATATCTGTGCAAAGTCATTTCTTTGCTCAGCTCAGAAACATCTACAACGATGCCAACTCAGAAACTAACATGCCATGTCGACCCAGAAAAAAACAAAGATCTCTGATGTCATGAAAGCTCAGCTCAGAAACTAACATCTCTGTGCCATGCCGGCTCAGAAAATGAACATCTCTGATGCCATGGGGGTGCAGAAGAAAATAACATCTGCTCTGATGCCAGCTCAGAACACCATCAACTGAGGCCTGTGTGTGAGGTCACTGATGTATCGCATTTGATTTGCTTTGCTCCTGTTTGTGTTTTGATTCCTGATTAAACTCTTTTTGATTGACTTGAGAAGATTGATTGATTATTTTGAGAAGAAAATGATACACTAAGAAGAACAATAAACGGTAAATACCTTCTACTATTTTGTTACAAACTTGCTAAATATCTGCTAGTATGTAAATGTTTTTTTTTTTTTTCCTTAGGGGTTTCTACTGTGATTTAAACCAACTTAATGGGGTAATAGCAAAGACTGCAAACCTCTTTAAAATGGTCTGTAAATTATTTAGTTTTACAGTTTGAAATGTACAGTGCTGACTAGCTATTCCAGCAACCTCTGAAAAATCTGAATCTCTGAAGTAAACATTTTAAAAATGGATGAAAATGACATTGTTCCTGTTATTAAGTGTTGAGATAAGATATAAAAGAAGAAAGGAAAGAGAAGTTGTGGGCTTCTTGCTTTCGAGTCCAGATAAGTGTAGTTTATTGAAGATAAAAGTTCAAAGTTACAACCAGACATCTTAAAGGTTACATGGTGACAACAGTTTGCAGGTATCCTCTCTCCAAGCACGGATCAGAGCAATACAAAGAACAGTTTAGTATTTTCAGTTTAAATGCAGTCTTTCAGTGACATCATGATTTTTCTTTAAACCAATCAGAAAAATACATAAATTTCTTATCACTTGGTTACTTGTCCATTTGTCTTAACCCTAGCTTCAAAGCATCTGGATCAATCCAGTTTCTCTTTGAAGTAGCTAGTTTTTATAACCCTCATAAAATCAACTGTAATTTCAAACTGTAAGAAAACCTGTATTATATCTAGTTTGTAAAGATGTTTAACAATATGTTGGTACCTTGAAGTAAAGTTGTGAACTACTTAATGGACCCACAATATCCTGCTTTGCATGTTGCTCACTCATCTGAGATTTTTCAAGTTGGCACTTCATTAAAATATTTAGTCATATACAGTAGTTAACTTATTTAAGAAAATGTGTAGTGTTTAGCCATTAGATGAACAACTAATATGATTGCAATCTTTGCACATAAAACTCCAGGCCAGTACAAGTGTGTTTAATGCATCCTCCTTCTTTTGGCAGATGATCAGTCAGTTCTCCAAAGCTGCCTCTGTAACATACTGTACTGCTGAAGCTGTTTTTCAGCCCCGGAGAAGGCTTGGATAGTCTGATGTTTGTCTGAAGACCTATAAAAGCACAGCAGTGATTAAGAAGCCTTTACCGCCAAGGGTGGCTGGGATTGGAAGGAGTTCTAATGTTAGAAGGGTGTGGCTTACATCAAACAGGCAGCTGTCAGTCAGGAAGCAATTCCAAAAGACTGCAGGAACTCTAATAACTCATGAAATCATGAAAAGCATGACAAATATGGGTATTTCCATTTGCATTTTACAGAAAAACACTTTCTCCTGGAAATATATCATTATGGTCCTAATTTATTAGGCGTGTATTCCAGTGCAAAGTTTGTACCATTTTGTTTCCAATTAAAAAAAAAAAAAAAAAAAAACTTTTAACTAAAGGCGTGCCAAGAAATTCTTTAAAACCCCTCGTTATACCTCTTACAAGCATTAATAATGTTATAACTGGTCCCTTTTTTATTGAGATAATCTTTTGGTTCTTTGCTTTTTGTTACAATACATTAATTAAGGATATTAAAATACAATGCTATAGATAAAACTGGTGTATCCCGGTAGCTTTTCTAAATGATTAGGCACCAGGAAACAGCAACAACTGTTCATAAGTAGCCTTTTCAAAACTGGAATATAAAATACAAGCAATGTACCAAAAGATGTTCAAAAAAAGAAATTAGTATTATTGATATTAGTATTAGTGGTGATTGCTCAAGATAACTAAAACTGGGGTGCAAATCATTTTGAAAATTTGTGCTGAACTGTTTTGAAAGTGGTGTTAAATTATCAAACCCTGCCCTAATCAAGCTCCCCTCACAAGCTCCCCTCACAACTTCTCACACGACACAAACCTTCTCTCCTGTGTATGTGGATGAGTGTGGGTGGGTGATTTGAATAGTCCAGACCCAATGAAAAAAATGTATTTAAAATTAAACAGAATTTAATGTTGCACCATTACGTCAAATTTGCACCCCTGTAAAAACTTGGTGCGCACTCCTTTAAGGGACAAGAATATTCTCCAAAATGTTGTAATAGCAATCATTTGTCAGTAATACACAGACAAAGAAAATTATTTTTGGTCAGTCTTGGACAGACACGCTCCACTTTAGCGGACAACAGAAGTTTGTATTCCCTAACAAAAAACACCCTATGCAAACCATGTGGACTGCCAGCAAGACCAGCCTTCGGAGAAATGACAGCTGCAGCATAAAAAAAAAACATAAATAAAACATTAAAAAGCATAAAAACAGAAAAATCACTCGTTTTACTATAGTATTTTATACAGCAAGGGACGGCTCCAATGATTGCCCTCTGCTGAAAGGGTTTGCCCAGGTCTCAGTATGGTGAATGATTGGTAAAGCATAGCCAGGACAGGTTGAGTGAGCACACAGGGCTAAGAACAAGAAAAAAGGGACCACAAGTGCTGAGGTTGAAAGATCTCAACTTTTCCATTTTCAGCACAGGTTTGTAATGAATGTGCCTGGCTGTTGGTAGTAAGGATCACTGTTCCATATAGACTCACAAGCGACAAACCGAGCCGGCTCCTGAGCAACACTGCCCAGTTGAAACATAGCTTGAGAGTCTGAGTTAAGATTTTTCAGCCTGGGACAGATTATACCAGCTACATAATTACTCCAATGATTAGGATGTTGCATAATGTTATGATGTTATGCTACCAGACAATGGCACATAAACATGTTTTTGGTAATTTATTTGCTTTTGACAGTGGAAGTGTGTGACATAATCTATCAAGATAAAACGTAGACGCATTTTTTACAAAACAATATGTTAGATAACTTTTCTTCAGGGGAAATTACTGCATGCATACTTGAATTACACCCCCAGCCCCCAGCCCCCCCCCCCCCCCCCCCCAAGAATAATCCTCAGGCCCTTTGCTTTTGCTCCAAAAAAAGTCGATACTATAAAATGAAAAGGATTCTAGGACTTCAGTAACCATGAGTTGAGACACTAATTTATGAATTTTGTATTGATTAATTATTTACAATAATTATTGTATTTGCAGAACTACAGTACACATTTCATTGACTGCTTATAATTAATTAAATTAAAACCTGAAATCATTCACAAAACATTACTATAGTAACAGAACTCAATTTCAATGATATAATCCTGAAGTACGGGTTTTAAATGGACTTTTTTTTATTAGTAGGTTGTTATAACTAAACATTACCAAAAAACTACAAATAAACAACACATGTTAGTAAGCGAGTTGTTTTTAACTTTAGCTAATAAACTGTGAACATAAATCTTATACTTATTTTTTTATTACTTTTTTTCTATCACCCATAATTTCTAAAGCAGATCTTTAAATCTTAAACAACAAACTTTTACAAAGACAACTACCGGTACATAAACAAACTTTTACAAAGCAGGATAGTGAATTTTTCAAAAAAAATTATAATATGCTGTGTGAAGGCTAATCTCATAAAAGCAACTGTTACACCATCAAAGTTTTGTCTCTAATTAATTATAGCCCCCAAAGCCCTTCAAAAGCAACCTGCCTGCTTTATACAAATAAGATTAATTACATGGTTCCTCCTAAACTGAACCACAACCGGGCCAACAAAAAAGGTTTGTCTGAAACCAGCCCAAGGCACTTGGGGGATGGGGGGGGGATTAAACCATTTTCCAGGAAGTGGAGCGACAGCTAAATTACCATGCCTGAGAGCCTTACCTTCATTATTAGACTAAGCGAACACACACACCCTGAGACGCTGAGACTTTCATCGTCTTCCAGTCTTGAGACTCTTTACACAAAGAGCTGGCTCTGTTTGGAATGCGCACCGGTGCGTTTGAAGACAAGATCTATACCTGACACCTTTGTTGGAGCTTGCTGTTGAGGCACGTCTGTCTTGAAAGTCAACCGCAGACTCTGTGCCTCAAGTTATTAATCTTAATAACCACCACATAATCTAAGATAAACACATAGGGTATCATTATCATTAACAAGGAAGAAATATTCATTCCTTGAGGAGAGGATAAAGGAAGAGATTTAGGTACTTACAGACATAATTCTGGGCTGGGAGGTAGAGCCCAAACTACAATTACAGAACACTCACTAAAACTATTCTTTTAATTGTCATTTTATTTCCTGTAATCCAGTATCTCAGTGGCAAATTTACATTATCTACAAAAAAGATAAAATCAACCAAAAAAATTACAAAAAACACACCCACAAGAATACTGTAATGTCTTGGTAAGAACAGTGTAAACAGGAGTTCTTCTAAAGCAGCAATTGCTTTATTTTGCATAAAAGCACAGGATACGCAGGTTGGCAACACTTCTCAGCAAAGCAGGTTACACAGATTACTTCTCCAACTCTCCAACCCCGACTAGCACGCAGGATGCCTCTTTTATATCTCACAACGCTTACAACATTGCAACATTGTGAGTTAACCCTGACCAATCAGTGGCTGCTATCATTCCCTGGCTCCTGCCAGGTGTCTGTAATGATCCCCGGGAGTCTTTTCCCGCACTTGGAAGGGGTGAGCGCTGGTGCAAGGTTGCACCAATACTCCAGTTTGTACAAATCCAGAGTGGATTAGTCAATGAATGAACAGAAAACTGTTTATTCATCAACAAAACCAGAGTCAGAACAATTCAACAGAAAAGTGAATACAATTTTATTACGCAACAATCATTTCAACAATTAGTATTACACATTTAAAATATAACACTTAGAATAGGGCTTGCGATTTCACTTCAGCATTTCATATTGTTTGCTAAAAGCAATACAATTATACAGTAACAGAATGTAAAAAAAAGTGTTCAGAATTACAAATTGTGACAAAAATTATTTATTTACAGAATAACTTTGAACACAGTTCTGGGTTCCTAACTCTGTCTTTGGTGGATTAAGCACTCTTGTCAACAAAGGATGGGTTTAAACAGGACAGATCTGTATGTTTCTTTGTTCCGCGGTGTGCGACCCTTTTCCAGTGGGAACATGGTTTCTTTTAACAAACAATACAAAACTAAAATAAATCCTAGCTCTTGTTTTGGAGCGCTAACTAAACTTAACAGCATCCCTAACCTTCAGTCAGACCGCCAATTCGGTTTACTGACTTTAAATATATTATTCACAAATCGCATATTTAATATACTTTGTTTTAATGTACACCATATTCAGGTCTATACACATGTCCTTACCTTCACACAGACAGCTACTGTCTTTGAAACTTGTCTTTTTATACCTGCCTGGCTTATTAAATTACAAACAGGTGTATTAGTTTAACCGATTGCCAGTCAATTAGTGTTGTTGGATAGCTGAGGTGTTCTGGGATATGTCGTTTTTCATCGTTTAAACAGCAAGAACTACATTAATTTTTTTCCACCCACATTTTGAATGCCTATGTTACATTGCAGGGTAAAGACTGCGTATTATGCATCTCCCTTCTACAATTGTACCCCATATTCTACCACAAAATTAATTTCCACATAAACATCCCTCTTCTAATTTTTATTTCACATATGTTCTGGGCAGGTTCAGGAACAACAACAATTTAACCATCACTTTGTAAATCTCCATCAATTACACAGACAATAGGTTCAAACTCAGCTTTTGCATTTCTTTCCTGGCTTTAACCACTGTTCAAACAAGCTTACAGCCCACTTACGTACTTTTCGAAAACCGATCACTGGCAATGATATTTAGGTCTTCATCTGTTTTAGGATTGGCAAACTATCCATAACTTTACTCTCCGTCCCTGGTTCACATTTCTTTGTTTTTATGTTTCTAATGCCACTTTCATGTTCTACATCTAAAGCACAGTTGTCACTACTATATTTCAAAGTCAGACTCATGACAGCATTCCCGCAACGTGCGAGACAAACATTTTAACTGTTTGAACTAAGCATAACAAAAGGAGCGAAAACCAAATCCAATTACCAAATAAACAATCAATTGAATCTTGCTATTGAATGAACAAGTATCAATTGGGAAGAAATGTTTTAACTGGCGTAATCAATTGAAAGTGTAAAAGGGTAAGAAAATAATCCACAGTTTCTCATACATAACAGTAATCATATTTACAGATTCAACATTTATCGTTTTCTATCCCGTATATAAATGCTAAAGGAATAATATCCTGTGCCAGGTGCACTCCACCAGTGTGTAACAATCTCAATTAACGTCTAAGTCTGTTCTCACTTTGGCTGCTGCGAGACCAGAACAAAACTAAAAATAACAACAACAACAACAAAAAAAACCACACACTGCCTCAGCATTTTTTGCTCATTAATAATGTTAAACATTTACATTAGACATCACCGTTTGTCTCTGCTTAAATCAATGTTAATGATTCAGTAATGATGAAAAGAAACACTGTGATAATGTTAGGTTTCTGGGTAGCTTTAGCACAGTATCAAAAAGGAGGGAGTAAACTGGTATGCTTGTCACTGAACCAAAAGGAAATCACAAACAAACCGGGAAAACAAAAGGGTCTTGATTCTGATTAAGTAGAATAATTTGTTAAATATGCACCAACTAATTATATTTTAAGTGGAAAGCAGAACACGATTGTGTGTAGCTTTGGATTTTCTGTAAAGAAACTGGGGTTGAAAGAAAAAGCATCTCCCTTGTTTGGCATTACTGTAAGTTAAATGTCAAATGAAGTAGGATTCTACTTAATTTCTTTACAGTTTATACTTAATTAGAGTTTAACAAATGTATTTAATAATTACTATAACCATATACCTATTTCAATCAAACAGCTTTTGACATATGTGCTGCAGACATGTCAATACTTGTAAGACAAATCCAGTGAAGGTAGGAGTATCCACAATAAATTGCTGCAGAGCCTAAAAGCAACTTAAGACTCATATGACATTGACGTAAAAAATATAGTTTTAAAAATCCATTAAGCTCTTCAATGCTGCTTCAAACATCCTATTTAGGCTTTTCTTCTCAGCAGAAACTGCCCTAGGTCTAGGCCAAGCGAATGTGCTGGAGGGTTTTAAAACATATTGAGCTTTCCCTATACCTGAAAATGTGCCTCTCGCTTTATCCTTTGATTACTTTAATTACTGAGTCTGAAGAGGCTTTCTTCTTCAAGCTCGCTGGAACATCAAAAAACTCACATAGAAAAGATTAATGGAGTCTCTTCCACCGTTAACTGCGGCTTTAATTGTAACCATTGGGAGTCGTTCAGGGAGCAGGAGCTGGGGCTCCTCCTTAGTTAATCCAGCCAACCTATCAATTAACCTCCCTATTTAAGCTCTGGGTCGAACACTCATTCTCTGTCTTGCTTTTTGCGTTTGTATTTTTTTGCTCTCTGTGCTTTCCTATGCGTCACCAGGCTTTCCCTTACATTGTGGCTTTTTATTGTGCTTTGGTTGTGAGAAACTTCTATAGTTTGTTTTATATGCGTTTGATTGGCGTATGCTCTGCCGTGCTCTGTGTTTCGCTGTGCTCTTACTTGTTTGTACAATCCTGAGCCTGCCGCCTCAGCCTCACTGACCCATTCAGGTTTCAGAATTAGTAGCAACACATTCAATCTTACATTACCATCACGAGTTGTGTTGGTTCTGTCAAAATTAATTATGGCAGCATGTATTCACAACATCTCTCCACCGGGACCACAAGAGGGTTCCTTCCACAAGGTGTGTGTGTGTGTGGTGGTGGGGGGGGGGGGTTCCTCTCCGCTGAGCAGTGAAATTAGTCCTTAACCCTTTGCGGTCCTATGTCAGACCCTGTCCGACATCATCAAAAAGACGTAAAACACAGGTCTCTAGTCGTTTTCTCTCAGGAAAAAGCCGAGAAAACCATTCAAAAGCCAAGTGAGACCGATAGGAGCCAAGAGAAGCCAAAAAATGGCATATCTGAGCAATACACATAGCCCCAGCACCAAAGAGATAACACGGACATAACCAAACAAGATAACTGATTCTGCATCCAGCGCTCAAAGAATATCACTGACATTTGCAGAGTTTTTTGAGATGTTATAGTAATAAAATAGTGACTTGGATCGCATTATGGTGTTTGGAGATAAAACGAGTGATCAGGAGATAATTTATCGGTATGCACGACTATGAAGAGGTATGTGAAAAATACAGCGAACAAGGGGTAGGGCAGGGCTGGAGATGCAGTACTGAGTGTCCTGTTGTTATGCAGTGCCTTTTAAATCTGTTACTGTGAAAAAAATAATTTTAAACAGTGCGTCTAAAATAAACTGCGCGTGTGAAAATAAATTTGATCTGACGCCCCTGAGATGCGCTGAATAAATGGACCGCGAAGGGTATTATATATATATATTATATATACAGTATATATATATATATATATATACAGTATATATATATATATATATATATATATATATATATATGTATATATATATATATATATATATATATATATATATATATATATATATTAATCCTCCAGTATTGATTGTTACTAATTAACTAACCCTTCTTTTTTTTGCATTGGTGGCACAGATGTGGGGAGCCAGGGGTCCTCTTTTTCGGGCAAGTGATGTTCACTTCCCAAACTTGCCAAACCAGCCAAGCTGGCCTCGACCTCCGAGAGGAAGGTTCTATGAGAGCCAGAGGGGACCCCTGGTCAAATCTATCTTAACAATGTCTCAATCATTCCAGGTTCCCCCTGGGGGCAGCATACACGCTCCCCAGTCTTGGAGGCCGATTGGTTTGGTCACCTCCGAGAGGACGGCTCTCCCTGAGCCAGGGGACAACCCTACACGTTTCTCAAATCTCAGTTTTCTATCACTTGTTTACCTTGGGGGCAGCATACATGCTCCCCAGCCTTGGAGACCGATTGGTAAAGTAAAGCGCTGTCTCCTAAAACTGTCCTAAGAGCTGTTACTTTAGGAGCTGTTTACACCAAAAAGCTGCAGAACAGATTCAAACCCTAGTGATAATGTTCTGCAATGACAGTTGTGTTTCTCAACCTTTTCACCAAAGCCTGTAAAACAAATAGCTAATGGTAAATGTTTGTTAACTAGACTGACGGTGAGATTCAATCAAAAACTACAGCACCTACATTATTTGCCTTTTGGGGTAATGCTGTGGTAGAGAGCTGTCCAAACAGGGAGTTTTTAAAGAGCCATAAAAATAAAACAAAAATTACAAATGAAAAAAGCAACTACAGCTTTTAAAACTACTGAATGTCCAGCATTCATCACCTCTAAATCAAATGAGTCATATTGTGGAGCTCAATCAGTCATATGTAGTTCAAGAGCCATCCGCTGCACAGTCCTGCTGCAATGGATTCTGCAATGACTAGAAAACGAAAATGAAGAATAATTTCACACAAGTGAAGTGGTTTGGACCAGAAGATGGTGTTCCACATAAATATTTATTTATGCAGTTATTGGAAAATAAACCTATTAATAATTCCTTCACACCTTTGATTAATCTGTCCACATAGATGTGCTTTGACAAGGCTACTTCAAAACTTAAATTTGAACAGCTCCTGCCGTTTATTTGACACATGCATAGCTTAAAGACAGAGTTTGTGTCAATAGGGTTTAACCCTAATGGTAAAAAATGCTAAGTCTTCAGCCAATAGAGCTGCCAGGTAAGAACTACAGGCTGGCTGTATTGTCAAGCAGTGCATTCATCTGTTGAGCAGTCTTCAAGACTAATCCTCTGTAATTATCAATCATTTTAGAACTTGACAGTTTAAGCTTATATTTATAGAGGCTATATACCCTCCAGACGCCACTTTAGGCTTATGTGCCACAATTATGATTTAATTTACTTTAAAAAAAAAAAAAAAAAAGTTGAGTATGTTGACTGTGTGTTCTGCAGATTAAAATATATATATATATATATTTTATATTATGGTTTCGGGATCAAAGATAGCTATCAGTACATTGGTGTGGAGAAAAATTCAAGCCCTTAAAGCTCCAAGCTAATAAACAAGAACAGCACATTGTTGGGAAAGGAAGGGACTTTTACCTCCTCAGTCCCTGGTGGTTACAGTCCTATCACCAAAATGCTAAACAATCCACTATGAACATCAATGAAAGATCTTAGCTAAATACTTCTCAGCTTCACCTAACACCAGATTCAGAAAAGACCAACATTTCCTTTTCAGACAATTCCTTATTACCTCTGATTCATACTGCAGCACTTCAGAAGAACAGAGTAAAAACAACCAATAAAACAGTTACAAAAGTCAATGATGTGCGATTTTGATCAGACTATGTGAAATGGCTATAAGAAACAACCAAGGACGTACTCAAAAACAACTGACACATTAGCACAAGGATTATGATTTGAGTAAAAAACACCCAAATGTAGCAGGTGCCTGTAAACAAAAAAAAATGACCAAACACTCCCGAAAATTCCAGAATGTTCTACTGTATGTCAGTGGGTGCGTTAAATAACTGAGCGGCTCAGAGCGACAATCTTTCCGCTCTCTCAGATCACTGATGAAACCGAGGTATGACACAGGCCCAGTTTTTGGGATGGAACCGCATAACAGTCTCGCGTTTTGATACGTCCATGTCTGTCACATGAATATGTCGTCACACGAGTGGAAAAGCTTGCAGGCATTTTTAACATCGTGATCAGAGAGAGAGTGATCTGCTTTCCACAACCTTTCCATTAAAATATAATGTGGTATTACGCTGTACTGATATAACAAACTATGGGTGATTACTTTATATGAATTATCATGTTATGCACGAATGTAAGAATTGGCTTTCTGTGGTGGTGTACCAAAACTATGCTCCGATACACTCAGGCTGATACTGTGATCACAAAACACTTGGAATGGACTTATTGGTGCTTCTGTTGCATAAATACACTACAAAATGTGCACATTTCAGGTCTTATATATAATGGACGTGTATTTTTGTATGTATTTTGCTATAGGAAATCGCGGTCGGGGGGGGGGGGGGGGGGTCCTCCTGTCGTACCCCATGAGTCCACAAATCCTGGGCCAACAAACTCGCTAGTAGTCTCTTTAGATGCACAACAGTCTTAGCTAAAGAAAATGGGTTCCTTCGAGTTCGTACGACCCACGACCGCCATTGGCCGAGCCTTACCCCCATGGTGTTTTTATAATGGGATTTGCCGTAGGGAAGGGGGTGGTCTCTTATCGTACTCGTATCTCCACAACCCCTGGGCCAACGAACTCAGAAGGGCACTCTTTGCGTGCACAAGAGTCTTAGCTAAAGAAAGACATCGGCCACAGGTTCATCTTTTTTTGCCAACCTGGAGGTCAAAAGCTATTGGAAATGCAACCTTGACATGCCATCATGCTGAAAATGTGTAAATTTGTTGAAAATGTACCATTTGAAAACAGGTGGCTCCCTGTGAAAGAGGGCCCCCAGACATGACCCTAGGAAGTTCAACCCAGTTTCTAGGCCTCGGGGTCATGGAGATATGACCCCTAAAAGGGTAGTTTTTGGACATTTTTGACAGGGCGTATCTCGGGTTCTGTGGCGGTTAGGAACTTGATTTTTTTTTTTTTTTGCGGCGGGGCCCCACTTTGAATGGTGGTTCTACGTGCTCGGGTTCGAGAGATATGCCTGAAATGTGTTTTTCAACCCTGCCATAGACATGAATGAGGCTGAACACCCTGAACGCCCTGAAAATATTTTTGGCAAAGAATTGCTACGAAACTGGGCATATTACATTCAGGTTGGTCTAGAACCCTTCGAACGGTGGTTGTAGGTGCTCTGGTTCGAGAGATATGACTGAAAATGTGTTTTTTAACACTGCCATAGACATGAATGGGGCTGAATACCCGAAAATATATTTTGCAAAGAATTGCTACGGTGTGCATGTAGGGGTTGCATGGTGGTGTCTGTGTGGAGGGGTTGCATGGTGGTGTATGTGTGCAGGGGTTGCATGGTGGTGTGTGCATGTAGGGGTTGCATGGTAGCGTGTGCATGTAGGGGTTGCATATTGGTGTGTGCATGTAGGGGTTGCATGGTGGTGTGTGCGTGAAGGGGTTGCATGGTGGGTGTATGCGTGCAGGGGTTGCATGGTGGTGTGTGCGTGCCAGGGTTGCATGGTGGTACACGTGTGTGGAGGGGAATTTTAGTGTAGGTTTTGCGCAAAAGAGGAGCGGGGATAAGACTGGGAAGGGTAGGGTAAAAGAAAAATGTATTTTCACTTTCGACTCCCAGTCTCCTTTCCCTCACTTTATGATTTTATTTTGTCATTATTTAATTATTGTCAAAATAAACGGTTTTCATCTACTCACAGTTGCAGTCTCATTTCTGTCCAAAAAGAACCTGAAACACTACAATATATTGAAGGACGTTACATGAGAAAATGAGATGTCCTTTTTTCGGAATACCAAGTTCCTTCCCAAAAATGTGTTTTAATATTAGTCTTTAATAAAGGAAAACGACTGCTTTAATTAATTTTCATGCATCTATTTCAGTGCAATGTAGTTTCTTCATATAATAAGAAATACGTTTTTTTAACATTTACATTTTATTAGTTTTTTCATAAAAAAAAAAAAAAAGATTTCTGGGGAGAGTAAAAAATACATTAACTTTGATTCATGTACTAAGGGTTACTCTCAAATGAATTCACGATCCAGTTTATGGTAAACTGCATGGGTGACTTAGAAACTCGGCTGTCAGCTGAGTCCCCAAAACTGGGCTGAATTCGAAAATGCAAAGCGGCCCAGAATTTGGGACGTTATCTAAAAACCAAGGCGGCCATGAATTTGTGACATTATCTGAAAAGCAAAGCGGCCCAGAATTTGGGACGTTATCTGCAAACCAAATCGGCCCAGAATTTGGGACATTATCTGAAAAGCAAAGCGGCCCAGAATTGTCGACGTAACTGGGGCAGTCTATATATAAAACTGTAATTACATTAGAGATAAACGAATGTATCCTCTAACAAAACTGCAATAGTGTATACATTTTATATTAAAATTTATCTCAAAAACGATTATAGATATATGCTACTTGAAAGAAAAAAGTACACCACCACAGAAAGCCAATTCTTACATTCGTGCATAACATGATAATGCATATAAAGTAATCACCCATAGTTTGTTATATCAATACAGCGTAATACCACATTATATTTTAATGGCAAGGTTGTGAAAAGCAGATCACTCTCTCTCTGATCACGATGTTAAAAATGCCTGCAAGCTTTTCCACTCGTGTGATGACATATTCATGTGACAGACATGGACCAATCAAAACGCGAGACTGTTATGCGGTTCCATCCCAAAAACCGGGCCTGTGTCATACCTCATGAAACCTGTTCTGCAGCGCTCTGAGCTGCTCAGGAGGAGCGACACTGAGCAACTGTCAAGAGGCTTCTTTCACTGAGCTGCTCTGAGCGGCTCACTTACTTAACGCACCCCGTATCTATACACCAGGGAGATTTTGAGCAAAAGGAAATTAGGAGATTTAATTAGATTGTATTATTTTATTACATAAAACAAAACTAAATGGACTGTAAAGCTCATATTATATTTTCAGAATAATTTTAAATTCTTTGCCTGCTAAAAGTTTTGGATTCTTTTTTTTTTTTTTTTTTTTTTTTTAGGAATTGACAGAACGTACCAATTATATACAAATCTGCGGAAGGTCTCATAAAAAAAAATCTGCGGATAAATGTGCGACGACAGTAGCAATAAATTGCAACCCTATGATCTATGACTGCTGAATCACGGATAAGCAGCTAATGTGATGGTACACACGATCTGTCTTTTGCACCTCACTAATAAGATAGTACGATTGCATTTTTAAAGCATTTTAATTCTCTTTGTATTCATAAGATTTCTGACACGCTGATTTTTACATGAGAAAAAACATGCTTTTACTGTGTTTTACCATGGTTTAGCATAGTTTTCATACTTCTCTGTGATTTCATGTACATTCATTAGGCTTTTACAATGCTTTAATAGTAATACACTTTTCTAAGCTTTTCCTTTCAAACAGCACAGTACATTTTTATAAGGGACATGTTAACTGATTTATGCTAATAATAATTGAAACTATAGTTATTGCCTGACTAATATGTGAATGTTGTACAATAGAGCAAGTTAAAGCATGATGCAATTATTTCGGCAAAAATGAATCTGGAGCATTATGCTTTTCCAGCTGTGAATGACAGGAACACCGAGAATGAAAAACACTGAATGAACCAGATTGCATGAAGGGAATAGGGTTTTCAGTTACCATCTCACCTCCCTGGGAAGGTGTGATGGTCTGAGTACAAGAACATATAAAAAAAATCTAGTGTACTTAAAAACAGAATACTATCAATAAACTGTAATTATTCCAGGTGGTGTGTTTTCAGTACAGCTACTCCAATACTACTTTTCATATGAATTGCCATTTCTTGATATATTGATGTAATATTGTCATTTTGTTGTTGTTGTTGTTGTTGTTGTTGTAAGTTACAGATGAATACATGTGGGCATTTATTTCCCATGTTGCCCTTCTCAGATTTGGTGATTACCATATATAATCGCCCCATTTTCCAAGATATACCAAGATTTTTATTGATAATGGGCTAACTCAAATTTCGAGGTACCACGGTGCTTGTGAATTCAATTATTATTATTATTATTATTATTATTATTATTATTATTATTATTATTATTATTATTATCACTGCACCAGGATGGAGTTGGCAAGGCTTGTCTAACTAAAAAATGTACACAAAATCAGATAAAAACGTCTAAATCCCTCCGCAATTTTGCAGCATTGAGATATTAACAAGCCATTGTCATGCATATTGTTACATATACTATATAGTTTAATGTACTTCAAACTGTCATGGACTGTCGTTAGCTCCTTTAACAGTCTATAACAGTTTCGAGTACCTTAAACTTTAGTCTATGCATAAGAAATACTGAATGCGTTACTTAAAGCTTTGTGAATAGGGCCCAAAATGTCAAAATAAACTCAATTGTGCACGATGACAAGAGAAGTGTGCTGCGCAAATAGCTTTCTCAAATTACTGTGTGTTTGGTACAGTGGGAAACAAAATACTTTGCACACTGCTGCAGCAGCACAGAGATTAGTACCGCCGCTACATCACAGGGACGGCAAGAACGTGCATGTTGCTCGCTGTCTTATAAAGTATAAACTTTTTTTTATAGGTTTGCACGTTGGAGCACATTGCTACAGGGTCTGAAATGTTTAAAAATATTACATCATAGCAGTAAAATGAGCGTTCACTTAACTAGTACAATATATAATATTGCCTACCTAGTTACTGTAAATAATGTAACAGATATGTGACCCTTGACAATGAAATGTTTAATTTGACTAATGCTGGCTAGTTTTTACCAGCTGTGTTTCTGAAGGCATTGTTCTATTCTGAAACAATGATTCGTTCTTCTGCGAGAATTTTTTTTGTGAGAGTTATTTATTTACTGGTGTTTACAAACAACCATTAAGAGCCTGAATTTGGATTTTTTGACAAGTTTATAATTCAGAAAAAAAAAGTTTACAGCAATTATTTCATTTCAATCACAATCGATTTGAATGTTAAAAGATGCCTTACCTGCAACATGAGTTAAGAATATGATTATGTTTAATATTTCCAAATGTTCAGAACCAGTAGCCAGTCTCAAGTAGTTGATGTATTTTCTTCCTTGATTTTAAAGTTGGTGAATTAATTAAAAAAATTGGTAATGCATTCTCTGGTTGGAGATAATTCTTTAGCTGCAATAACCAAGTTCCGTTCCACACATACACACACTCGCAGAATCTCCGGATTGCACTGTCTGTCTTGTTCATTACTTCTTCAGAAGTTAAGGCTCCTCCTAAAATTGAAGCTTTCCTCCACAAAATCTGCCAACCTGATTCAGGTACAGTTCACAGGAACAAACAGGAATAAGCGAATGTTGCTGTGACTCTTGGGCGACATCTGTTGGCTATTATGTTAAATTAGGAATTATGCTGTTTTTCTAAAAGTATTTTTCGATCACAGTCCGGTTTAAATTTAATTTACATAGCCCCCACTCCCTCCCCGGTTTAAATTTAATTAAACTTTTTTTTCATGTTTCCATATTGTTTTAATTATTCATTTGCAGTACGTGCATTCTACAAACTCATTCGCTATGTGTTTTTATTCAGTTGAGTAAACCTCTCTGTCAATGTTGATTTATTTCACGTTGTGTCCAAATTTCGAAAAATTTGAATAAGTAAATGCACCTAAACCCTTTACCAACTTGAAAATCGAATGTTTTGTCAATAAAAAAAAAAAAAACATTCTTGCCTCTTCCTGACACCAGTAAAAATGTATTCAAGACTATGCTGTTAATCTAAAGCATTCCGTTTACTAAGATCAATTTACAATAAGCAGTAAACAAAACGTACATGAATTAACACAACATCTGCGAAATGATAACTGTGCTATTTTAAATGAAAATAACTTTAATGATACAAGCCAAACGTGTTATGTCCACAAATATGTTAGCCATATAACAATAGTGATGCCGATTCACAATGACATTTTTACAAAATTATGGGTTATTATGCCTTGAAGCTGAACATGAACTATTGTTTAGGACAAAATATAAACATCATGAGAATCATCCGACATTAAAGACTGGATTAAATACTTTGAACATATGGGTCCACTTACACATTAGTTCATAAAGAAGAATGTCTGGCACATATTTATTGTATTTATTAGAAACCAATGTAGGTTTTTCATATGTGAATGTTGAAATGTCTATGTGAAAAAACAAACAAAAAATGAACCTAGGAAATTAAAACTGATGACTTTTTATTATGTATGAAAATGAGCTGAGAGCAACAAAAATAAATATAGCAGTTAATTTATTAGTTCCTTTCTGCAGTATTTTCGTGACAGATCACATGATTCAAAACAGTTTGATAGCTTCCATTCTTACAGATAGCTCCCTGTCCGGAACATTCCTTGGGCTAAACTGGCCTTGCTCAGTGGGAGTGTTTGACCTTTCATCTGTACTTCTGAGTTATTCCTGCTGATGCTATGTCCTGGCATTAGCTGTACTTCTGAGTTATTTAAACTGCTGCTGTGCTCTATTAGTTCAATGGATACTTCATACCATTTTCCCTATATTTTATTTCTTACATGTTTAATATTCTTTTACATGTGCATTGTATGATTCTGATTATTAGATCAAGGCTGATTGTGTGATGTGTTAATAGTATCTAATGGGATCTGTATATTGTAACAGATTTTTATTATTTACAGTAAGTCTTTATGTCCAACGAACTAGAGGTTCCACCAAGATAAACAGTACCCACAACACCTCACCACACTCTACAGTCATGCGCCTCTCTCAAGCAGAGACTGCAAACTGATGTAAATCCACTGGGGGCTTTGTTTGTGGTCTAAGCCAGGTTCTAACGTAGTCCTACAGTGCTGAATGTTAAAAAAAAGCTTGAAGTCTTCAACAGTATACAGTATATTCACAGAGCAGGCAGGTACAGTACTGGCAGTGGTAAAGGGAGCTCCCACATTCTGTCTGTGATCATTGCTCATACAGATGAGGTTCTGTCTCATGTTCATTCAAAAGAAGCCCATTTAACAAGTGCCAAGGTGTTTTTGTGATGTGTCTTTTTGAAGGTATCTTGATTTGGGGATTTTCATTTCTAAAGGTTTTATAAAGAATTCTTCACAATAGGGGATGTAATGAAAAATGTCTTCCCCTTCCCACTTGATAACTTCTACACTACATCCCCAGGAAGAATCCTATAATAATAAGGACTGAAATATTCTAAAACTGCAATTACTGTCACTGGCAGGTTTACAAAGCAGACTGCTGTACGATCACTGCCTTTTTGCTGTCAAATAACCATAAAAAGTTCCTGATGTTAGAGTTTATAATGAGAAGGGGTTAACATAAACAACTATTAAGAATTTCATACTGCTATAATATCAGCGCACAGTACACACCCAAGTCCCCCGTGGCTCACCTAGTGAATGCACTGCTGCCTCATGTGCCGGGTGAGCAAGAGCTCGCTGGTCCACATTGAGCTCTGCATTGGCATTTGGGCTCCTGAGTGGCTTGAGAGGGAAATCATTGAGAGAGTGTGAGTCCTTATTACACTCCGGCCCTTACTGTCCAGGTGTCAGGGGAGCCCAGGTGGATGCTTTCTAGTCAGGGTCTTGTCTCCAGGGTTTATTAGCTTCAGTTACTCTGGGTTCGACAGGAATGGAGGATGCTCATTGATCTTTAGTTCTCCTGATAAGGTAAGTGGGTTGCAGTGGTATGGTGATATTTGTATTGGGGATTTCCAATTCAATTCCGTTTTGAAAATAGAAAGCCACTTGTTAATTATACAATGCTCCCACTTGCCAATGCAATGCTCCCTTAAAGCCATTGTCCTCCCCCACCAATTGAACTTCTGTAAACGGCTTTTTCTTTTTAGATTTAAATGGTGTGGTAAGTCGTATAGAGACCTATTTGTGCAAACTACTGGATGGAGTCAGTTAACCAATTTTACCTGAACACAAAATTGTCTTGCCATTATCCTTATATCAGATTTTAAATGTAACCTAATAACCACACAAAAAAGCGGATGGATTACAGTGTTAGGATTAATAACAGCCCCAATGTGTTATATACTAGAATTATATATTTAAAAAAACAAAACTGTACAAGGATATTTGCAACATAATTAAATGGTTAGTCATGCATTTTGACAAATGCCTTTTTATGTTATAATGGCTATTAATATTATATTTCCACATATTTCCTATATAATAACACACTTCAGAGTTTGTGGTTTTGCTGAGGTATCTTGAATGCAGACTTCATGGGTGGTTGACAGTGTCTGTAAAACTCACTATAACCAGACATTCAGCCTTGTGTTACTATTTACAGATCAAGGCTATTGAATGATCTGCATGTTCAAAAAAAAAAACACACACACACACAAAAAAAACCAAAAAACATATGGAACTGATCATAGCAGGGTTGAAGCTGTTTATACAAGTCGTTACTGCCAAGTTCAGACACTAACAACTATTCTGTTTTTTGGATTAAGAAAGTGTTCACATTTTGCATTGCAGGCTACTGGTATATGAGAATAGTTTTTACATACATGTATCTAAATGTAGTACCGTGAACCTTAACTGTGCCTCTTTTAAGATGAATAAGCAGCAGGATTCCATCTTCAGAGGCAGTTGCCATAGAAACCAAAGATTCGGCTAACCTACATAAGCAATAGAGAAGTACAGTATTTTACATCTATTAGACTGTAGGCTACTCAAAATGATTTCTTTTTAATTTGCACTTTAGAGGCAAAGACTTTACTTGAAGAATTTTATTACCCTACTATGGCAAGCCAAATTATCATTTAGAGATATCTCAAATTGCATTTTAAGATATCTTGAAATATTTAGAGATATCTGAAAATATTTTTTAAATATCTTTAAATGAATATGAGAATATGAGGAGGGGGTGGTGGGGTGGTGGGTGGCTGCTGGTGATGGATCGAGATTTTTGCACATTGATGATATTTTTTATTGTCCCACATAGCTGAATAATTAATTTCGAGGGGGGTTCAAACCCCTAAAACCAACCCCCCTAGCTACGCCACTGGCTCAGCCCTTACAAAAAAATCTATAGTATTCCTTTAGGACCCTAAAGGATTTCTATAGTGCCCTATAGTATTTCTATAGTGCCCTATAGTATCTGTAGTAGTTTTGTAGTATTGTATAAAGTTTACTATAGAATTCTATAGTAGTTTATAATAACACTTTAGAATCCTATAGTATGTTACAGTAGTCTGTAGCACTACTATAGTAATCTTATAGTACCATTGGTACCTTTGTTAATTATGTTTTACTTTCACAGTAACATTCTTGTTCTATAGAAACTTACAGTGGTAGTCTATAATTGCCTTTAGTGGAAAGTTATGTTCATAACTTTTAGTAGTGGTAAATTAAATATGTGTTGTATTAAAATCAATATAATGCTACTATTAAGGCTCAAGCCAAGTTTAATTTACAAATAATAATAAATAATAAAATAAATAAAATCTAGGGAAGGGGAACAGGGAGTAAAATAACAAAACAGAACATAATTGAACAGATTTACACCACCCCCACCTCCACCCCCACCCCCCGCACACAAAATTGCACACACCAATGACACAAACGAATCCCATTCATATGAATTTGGAAGTGGCTGTAAACAACCATCTGCATGTACACATTTCATTTTTATTTCAGACAAGAAGTATACTGATGTTCTACCTGTTCTTTCAAGCTTGTTTAAGAATCGTTTTGATGTCAATCCTATAGGCATCTGTAATAGGCATTAACTGGCATTCACAATCATGATCACACAAACAATTTGGTTTGCACAGCAAAAGTGTATTTTGCTAAATTCTCCACTAATTAATTGCACACTAGAATTGTATCTTTTTTCTGCTCTTGTATAGTTAGTAGTGTAATATACAACGTTGTTGTATATGAATCTATCAAAAGACTCAGCATTCTTATTCACAACCCTTTTTTGCAAAAGTTCTTCTAAGGAAAGTTGAACAGAAGCAGTCATATATATATATATATATATATATATATATATATATATATATATATATATATATATATATATATATATATATATATATATATATATATGTTGATTTGCCTAAGGTTAAAAGTCTCTACTTTTTTCTCTTGTCAGTCTCCTGTCAGTGAGTCTAGTTAACAATTATCCAAATTCAGAATCTGGTTCATACCCAGCAGCACTGAGACGCTGAGATATATCCTGCCAAAGAAGAAAGATTTGACAGATTTGCTGTGGAACAAACTGAGTACCTTTGTATAGTGACTTCAGCATGCCATTATTATTTTCAAAATTAAATGAAAGTGTTGCCCACAGCGGCCCCCAATCTTGAACACTCTCACTAATATGCACCAGCTGATAAACATTGAATGTCACATTTTCTTTACCATACAATAAATCAATTTTTTCAACAAAGGTACACCATGATTTGTGTGCTGACTTAATGTCTTGCCTGTAAATTCTTGCCTGAAGAAGAATATGCATGCCGAAGACTAACAAGAAGAAATGATCAAGAAACATTGGCAGAAAAATGCCAGGAAGAATAAGTGATGCATAAAATAAAAGAAACAATCTCCATTCCAAAGCTTTCCAAGACTTGCGTGATGTGAGTGATCGTGGTGTTCTAGTAATTTCATGTGGTGGCTTTATTCTCAGCAATTTGTCATCTGGTTGCCTGATCTGCCTGCCTATATACCATGACTACAAGCAATTTTGTGGGTCTAACCATAAATTGACAAACTGCCTGGTGACACCGTAAAGACCTGCATGCATATAATCTGGGACAAATCCAGATATTATGCAGTGCCTCAATAGCATTGTTCTTTAACTGTTTCTGTTCTTGGGTCTTGTAAATGTTCTTTATATGGGTGTGTGCGTACATAACCCCTTCCCTTTTCTACTGCTTCACCAGGATTGTGACCAAGCACTGTTGTTGAGTGGTGTGTGTGGTGACATCACGGACCAGGAAGTACCAGAAACAAAACAGTGGATGGGCGGGTGAAGCTGAACGCTACTGCGGTCAGCGTATTTATTAAATAATGAAACATAACAAAGGATTTAAACAAACAACAAAAGAAAAGGGCACGTTGGCCAAACAAATAAACAAACAAACAAATAAGAGTGCTGGTTTTAGCACCAGCACGATACTTACAGTTGTTTTTAAATGGAGTTTCTCTCTCCTCGCTTTCTTCGCTCCCCGTACTCTCCGCTGTACACTCTCCTCCGAGCACGGACCCATTCTCCTGCAGCGAAATTGTTGCGGGGGGAGCTGGTCTCCTGACCTCCCCCCCCTTCTTCGTGGCCGGCAGCTCCCCTTCATGGGGCACCAGCCACAGTATTTCCTGCTGCATGGCAGGACCAGTAGCGACACCAGGCAAAACAGGACCCTTGGGAGGCGACGGCAGCAGCAGCGGACCCTCAGGAGGCAACGGCAGCAGCAGCAGCAGCTGACCCTCGGGAGGCGACGGCAGCAGCAGCAGGGGACCCTCGGGAGGCGACGGCAGCAGCAGCGGACCCTCAGGAGGCAACGGCAGCAGCAGCAGCAGCAGCTGACCCTCGGGAGTCGACGGCAGCAGCAGCAGGGGACCCTCGGGAGGCGACGGCAGCAGCAGCAGCGGACCCTCCGGAGGCGACGGCAGCAGCAGCAGCGGACCCTCCGGAGGCGACGGCAGCAGCAGCAGCGGACCCTCCGGAGGCGACGGCAGCAGCAGCAGCGGACCCTCCTGAGGCGAACTCGGGGGGGGAGCACCTGGCCATTGAGGCGGCAGCGGGAGCTCCACTTCTCCCTCGTACCCTGTAACTGGTGGCTCTCCAGGCAATGTGGAGCAACAGGCAGCACCAGGCTATGCGGAGCAACAGGCAGCCCCAGGCGATGCGGAGCAACAGGCAGTCCCAGGCGATGCAGGCAGGCATCCTTGGGCGAAGCGAGGCAGGCATCCTTGGGTGAAGCGAGGCAGGCATCCTTGGGCGAAGCGAGACAGGCATCCTTGGGCGGTGCGAGGCAGGCATTCTTGGGCGGTGCGAGGCAGGCATCCTTGGGCGGTGTGAGGCAGGCATCCTTGGGCGGTGCGAGGCAGGGCAGGAGCAGTCCTTCCCATGACGGTGGAGGTGGAACCAGCATGTATTCAACTGCTGGTGGAGGTGGGAGGGGCAAGCAGTCCTCCCAGGGCGCTTGAGACGGAACCAGCAAATATACACCCTCTGCTGGTGGAGCTGGGAGCGGCAAACTGTTCTCCCACGGCGGTTGAGATGGAACCAGCAGGCATTCACCCTCTGCTGGTGGAGCTGGGAGCGGCAAGCTGTTCTCCCACGGCGGTTGAGATGGAACCAGCAGGTATTCACCCTCTGCTGGTGGAGGCAGAGGCATTTCCTGCTGCTCTGCTCCTGGCGGTGGAGGTGGCGGAGGCAGAGGCAGCTCCCGCTGTTCTGTTCCTGGTGGTGGAGGTGGCGGAGGTAGAGGCAGCTCCCGCTGCTCTGCTCCTGGCGGTGGAGGTGGCGGAGGCAGCTCCTGTTGTTCTGCCCCTAGCGGTGGTGGAGACAGAGGCAGTTCCTGATGCTCTGCTCCTGGTGGAGACAGAGGCAGTTCCTGCTGCTCTGCTCCTAGCGGTGGTGGAAACAGAGGCAGCTCCTACTGCTCTGCTCCTGGTGGTGGAGACAGAGGCAGCTCCTACTGCTCTGCTCCTGGTGGTGGTGGAGGCAGAGGCAGCTCCTGCTACTCTGCTCCTGGTGGAGACAGAGGCAACTCCTGCTCCTCTGCTCCTAGTGGTGGTGGAAACAGAGGCAGCTCCTGCTGCTCTGCTCCTAGCGGTGGTGGAAACAGAGGCAGCTCCTGCTGCTCTGCTCCTGGTGGTGGAGACAGAGGCAGCTCCTGCTGCTCTGCTCCTGGTGGTGGTGGAGACAGAGGCAAGGGCTCCTCACCCTCTGGCATTGGAGATGTCAGCGGTGGGACCTCTCCCTCTAATGCTGGAGACAGCAGCAACGGCTCCTCTCCCTCTGGCGCTTGAGACAGCAGCAACGGCTCCTCTCCCTCTGGCGCTTGAGACAGCAGCAACGGCTCCTCTCCCTCTGGCGCTGGAGACGGCAGCAACGGCTCCTCTCCTTCTGGCGCTGGAGACGGCAGCAACGGCTCCTCTCCCTCTGGCGCTTGAGACAGCAGCAACGGCTCCTCTCCCTCTGGCGCTGGAGACGGCAGCAACGGCTCCTCTCCTTCTGGCGCTGGAGACGGCAGCAATGGCTCCTCTCCCTCTGGCGTTGGAGACGGCAGCAATTGCTCCTCTCCCTCTGGCGCTGGAGACGGCAGCGACGGCTCCTCTCCCTCTGGCGCTGGAGATGGCAGCAATGGCTCTTCTCCCTCTGGTGCTGGAGACGGCAGCAACGGCTCCTGTCCCTCTGGTGCTGGAGACGGCAGCAATGGCTCCTCTCTTTCTGGCGCTGGAAACAGTGGTGAGGGCTCCTCGCCCTCTGGCGCTGGAGATGGCAGCGATGGCTCCTCTCCTTCTGGCGCTGGAAACAGTGGCGAGGGCTCCTCTCCCTCTGGCGCGGGACACAGCAGCGGGGCCCCTCCCATATCTGCAGCCAGGTAGTTGAGCACCATGGCTGCGATGTCTGGGAGGGATGCTGGGTGGTGTTTCTGTTCCCAGGCCTCCCAGCGCTCCCCATCTCTCGCCCACAGGAGGTTGATCACAGCAGGGAGGGCCTCCACGATATCCCTCTCAGGCTCTGCCAGCCAGTCCCAGATCCCCTCTGAGGAGAGTGTACCAGTGCGCCTCGGAGGATGTGGAGGCAGCTCCTGCTCCTTTCCTTCGGATGGTGGTGGTGGAGGTGAAATCAGCAGGTATTCTTCCCCTGCTAGTGGAGCCTTGGGCTGTGGATGCTCAGCCTCCTCATCCTCAGGTTCCCGCCCTGGGCAATCCTCCTTTTCCCCTTGCCATGGTGGGTTTTTGACAAGGTACCTGACCTCACCACAAAGGAAGCACCACCCTTCCTCGTCTAGACAGGCGAGGCAGACGTCCGGCATAGCAGAAAAGCAGCGGGACCTGCAACTGGCCCTGCGCTGTTTCTGCAACTGCTGCTGCTTCCTTCGGCCGCTTCTTCACTTTTTTTTTTTTTTTTTTTTTTCAAAACACAAAAACTACTATTCGAAAAAAACAAAAAAAACGTCATTTCCTTTCCTGGTCCGACTGTTGGAGGCGTAGTTTGTCCCATGCAGGACACATATGTGACAGAGCACTGTTGTTGAGCGGCGTGTGTGGTGAAGCCACGGACCAGGAAGTACCAGAAACAAAACAGTGGATGGGCGGGTGAAGCTGAACGCTACTGTGGTCAGTGTATTTATTAAATAATAAAAAAAACAAAACAAAAGATTTAAACAAACAACAAAACAAAAGGGCATGTTGGCCAAACAAATAAGAGTGATGGTTTTAGCACCAGCACGATACTTGGCAGTTGTTTTTAAATGGAGTTTCTCTCTCCGCTCCCCGTACTCTCCACTGTACACTCTCCTCCGAGCACGGACAGCTGCAGGTTCTTATATTCTGGCCGAGGGGTTAACTAGCTGTTAATTATCTTATTACCCCTCGGCCACAGTTTGCACGAGTTTAGTAAGGATGCGACTGTCAGCTAGTTAAATAATCAGTAGCTGATCAGCCACGCATCCTCACAAAGTTTTTAAAATACAAAAACAATAATAAATATGCAGCGCTTTTATCCGAGCCGCAAACAATAATATAAATAATAATACAAATACATATAGGGGCGGGACACTCCGCCACAAGGATACAGGCACCAGTCACATCCATATACTCCATTACATTGTTTTGAGTTACGCAGTAGTGGTCTGGCAACAGTATCAGAGAAGCACACAAGACAGAAAACCTTGGACTGATGGGAAGTACCAACAATATCATTCCACTGTATGGGAGTGCTGGCAAGTTCACAGCACTCATCTATAAATGGCTTCAAAACCATATCCATACGTGGCTTTTGTAGGCCAAACCACAGAGCTGCAATCATCAAATTTTCTTTTCTTGTTTATGTGGCAGTTCATTCACTGGGAACTGAAGAGGCCATATGGAGTACTTAGATGGCTTAAATACAGGCACGCCATCACAGTTCCACATTAAGGTTAAATCTACATTACCCTTTTTTTTTCTTGAACTAGTTCTTGATACATTTTAGCATCTTGCACTTTTATCTGTCAAGGTAACACCATGATTTCCCAACAGCAGATATTTGATTCCAATTACTAAAAAGAAATTGCCAGACTTAACACTTGCTTCTTTATTGAAAGGAGTTGCATAGTGTTCACAAGCAGCAGCATCTGGTTCCTGTCCCTTGTAATGTAAACACTCTGGACAGTAGTAATGTGCAACACATGACAAAGAACTTTTGGAAGAGATATTTAGATGCTGGGGCTAGATGAGGGACATGTAAATTGAGTAGCGACAATAAGTCTTCTAAACCAGCACCTGTTAGGCGATGACGTAGCACATACAGCATTACTGCTAACAGAATCTGGCCTTTTGTGATGGATGCCCCAGGATAAATCGGTTCATCATTCTGTTGAAAAAGAGACACAAACATCCTAAATAACAAATTGAACTATACTATAAGAATCCTATAAGAATACTACAACATTCCTATAAGATTTATATATTCTTTTTCTATAGTATGTCCCAATTTACTATAGGAATTTTACTATAAGATTCCTATAGTAATACTATAGAATTATTTATATAAGGGTGTCCTAATTATTAGATAAATATGTTATTTTCAAAGCATTTACTCAGTTCTTTAATAATAATAATAATAATAATAATAATAATAATAATAATAATAATAATAATAATAATAAAGGCGAAGGGTTACCTTAAATTATATTCCTGAGCTATTTGGTTACTGTTTTATAAAGTTAACAGATAATTAAGAATGAAATGCTTTGAAAAATATTCGCCATAGTGTATTGGAGGTGTCTGCATTTTGGTCTTCACTAGTAAAATTTGACATAATTTACTTTAATAGTCAGAACTCTTAAAATCACATTATAATTAGCTATAAAGCTTTTAAAAATGTTATTTAAATTGTTATATGTTTTCCAGTAAGTGCACATTGAGATTTATTACTCAGACAAAGGAGGAGTGCAGTTCTTTAAAATAAGTAATTTTATTCTTTTGTTCTCTTTATGGTACATGGGGATATTACTTCAAGCTTTTACATGTCGTAAAGTACTATAGAAAGATTTTGTAGCAAATTAGCATTCAATTTTTTTGAGTCATTGACATAGAATAGTCCTCATTGAGTTAGTTGCCTTACATCCTGGATACTGTTAGAGGGTGTAGTTAGTTTTTAACCTATTGTGTGAGTAGTTAGACTTTTAAAAAAAAAGATGCATTCAGTCAGAACTACAAATATAGTTGTATCTTGCATATCATTAATTGATACAAGGCACATAGAGTTTGTGAGGAGATGTCTTGCAAATAGATTTTTAAATTAGTGAGGGAGATATTCAATACTCCCTTATCCTGGGTTTCAATTTTAAAAAAGGCTAACTGAATCATTCAGTCATTCAGCTCAGTAACGTTTGTATACCCAAACTGAAATGTGTATTTTATTGCAGGTTATAAAATGGCAAAAATAGAGGAAGCAATCTCGTTGGCTAACAAGTGAGGATATTGGACCATATTTGAACATGCTGTTGTGTGTTACTGCTTTCGAGTGAGGATTTGGAATCCCAATGAAAGGAATAGGAGAGATATTCTGCTTGTCTTATAATACCCATTATAACCAGAGACTGTTTAAAAAAAGTAGCTAGTTGCTAGTTGCAAGCTGCAACTCCCTCCTGGCTGGCCTCCCTGCGTCCGCCACCCCAGCTCATCCGCTCCAGCTCATCCAGAACTCCGCTGCTCGCCTGGTGTTCTCTCTGCCTCACTTCTCCCACGCAACTCCACTGTTCCGCTCGCTCCACTGGCTCCCGATCACCGCTCGCATCCAGTTCAAGACTCTTGTACTAGCCTACAGATGCCTTGACCAGACTGCACCCAGCTATCTCCAGACCCTCATCTCTCCCTACACCTCCACTTGACCTCTCAGCTCCTCCTGCACTAGAAGACTGTCTCTACCTCCTCTACGCTCCCCTGCCTCCAGAGCCTGCTCCTTCTCCACCCTCGCCCCGCAGTGGTGGAATGACCTTCCTACAGATGTTAGGACTGCCCAGTCCCTGGCCACATTCCGTCGCCTCCTCAAAACTCACCTCTTCAGACAGCACCTGTAGAACTCCTTTTCCCTCTGGACACTTATCACTCTTCCTTAAAAGCGCTTTTCTTGCTCTTATCTGCCCCCGATTGGACTGCATTAAATCCTGTACTTTAGAGTACTGTAATCTGTCAAGTGTTATTTAATCTGTAGTATTTTGTATTTAATTATATCCTGATGTAACTAACTGACACTGTTATCTGCTCCGTTATTGAATCGTATTTTGCCATACTTGTACTTCCCAGAACCAAAGTCATTGTATTTATCTTGCTCTTAATTGTATTATTACTTGTACTGTGACTCTTGAAATGTATTTTTGTTTACGACTGTAAGTCGCCCTGGATAAGGGCATCTGCTAAGAAATAAATAATAAATCTTAACACCTGTGACTTTGAACATGTGAAGTGTTCATGGTCAGATATAATAACACATGAAGCAATATTTATTTGGATCATCAACTTACAGAATATTAATTGATTTCAAAGTAACATTGCTTCACATTCACTAAGTCGATTGTATAAACGTACAATTTCCCAATATATTTCCTTCTTGCTCAAAAAAATGTGCCTCTCAGTTTGGCAGTCCTTAGTAAATAATTCAGTGACAACTGTGTCTAGCCTCAGGTACATGGTTTGTGATTTTCTGTACAGCACCACCAGCTCATTTACTTGACATGTAGCATATTCAAACAGGGTTACACATGTGAAAATGTTGGAAAAAGGGTTAAGTAGGTTTAAGACTTATTTGACAAGCTCATGTCTGTGAGTTTTATTGCATATCGGCAAAAAAAAAACAAGGAAATAAGGCAAGGAGTTCCAACCTCATTGTTTTCTTTTCAGAATGTTTTTCTTTTTAGTGAGATGCGTAGGATTCCAACCCAGAGCTTTGGGTTTACAAATAAGTTCACATTACTGTGTCACATTACATTACAAAGATGATTCAATAGAATCATCTTTGTTATAGAGGGAGATCTTCCTCGGAGGAAGATGCATTTTTTAAATAAGTGTCGCCCCTGTGTAATGTCATTGGTGTGCACTTTTTTTAAATCTGCCCCAGAAGCAAAACTGCATTGAAGTCAGATCTGCCTCTGAGACTGATTTATAACTCCAGCCCTAACCCTAACCCTAACCCTAGCTCCATCCCTAACCCTAACCCTAAGCCCAACCCTAACCTTAGCTGCAACTTAACCCTATCTCCGACCCAAACCTGACCCTAACCCTATCTCTATCACTCACCCTTACCCACTCTCATTACTGAAATATCATTATGAACGTTACATGTTTTATGAGAATTTCAGGTCTCTAGTGGTTAGTTTCATTATGTTTCTTATTTTTGTGTGACCCATTTAACAAACTGAGCCTAAAAATTATCCCCAGATTTTCTACTTGTCTACTTTTCCATATTCTTATTTTTTTTCCTCCCAAATTTAGAATGTCCAATTATGTTCCCTCACTGCAGAAACACCCCACAACAAAAGCCCAGCCACTTGAGCTGACCAGGCACTTGACCATTTGGCGGCCGCTGTAGCGCAACACTCCTTACAGAATCCTCAGCAAAGATTGTCGACTTTGCATTGCTAGGACACGCACTTGCACTCCCCTGACAGCATGACTCACCCTGCACGCCAAGCGGTTTGCCATGTGAGCCACTCTGGAACCCATACTGCATACTCTTTGCATACACTTTAATTCATTATGAATTCTTGTGGTTAGGCCTCAATATTGCAGCATGCTGGTGGGTCAAGTGGAAAACATGGTTGAGGGTATGAGACTGACCCCTGCTGGGTAAAGGAAGTATTTGGTGGTCTGGGTCGTGGTTCGTGCTGAACATCACCCATGGAATCTAATGCAGCCACCCACAGGTCTGTGGACAGAGCTACATCATTTACTGAATTGCTTTTATGTGAATGAATGCATACTTCAGTGCAATATGTGTTAGTTCACACATAATCACATCTGACACATAAAATGCTACCAGGAGTGTAGCCTGCATAGAGCAGTTCCATGTTCACCACATATGGAAATAACAACACAACCAGTGACCCATTACTGCTGAACGACCTGCATAGAAGATGAACAGCTGGAGGCTGTGGTCATAAAATTATTCATACGAAATCCAACTATCATTTATAACCGAGCATTTCAGAATTATTAGACATGTTAAGGAAAAGTACACATAAGCGATTGGAAAAACCCTTTGTTGTTCATTTTCAGGTTGCAACAAATGCTGAAAAACAGGCTAACCCGCAGGACCTGTCATAGAAGACATGGTAAAGCATTTTAATATCTTTCAGTCATGTCTAAAATCTGAAAATAAAAATGTCTTTATTCTCGGCATTGCTGTACCCAACACGACATAGCTGGTTGCTGTAGGGTACGTAAGTTAATACTGATGGGCAAGCATAAACTTGGAACTACAAGTAATATACATTCTCATTTTGATTTCTTGACATAAAGCTTTTTGAACTTAGCACTTTCAGCCATAAATAACTTTACAGAAAGACAACCCTTAAGAATTAATAACTGTAGTTTCAACATTGTATACTGAAAAATAAATAAAAACGGGCATATATAGATATGGTAACCCTACTATGGCAGGGCTCAGTCCCTGCACTTGTAAATAATGTGTTTTTGTTCAATTTGTAAAGAAAATGTGCTTAATTTGAAAGTTTGGGAAAAGAAGTTTGCGTTAAATATGGCAAGGCTGGGAGGTTAGAATTCCCTCCCTGCCTGATTGAAATTAATGTGCAGCATATGTCCAGGTGTTGATTGACTAATTGATTCACAGGGCGCATATGAGGGCTGAGTGTTAGAAGACAGACAGGACAGACATAATTCTCACTACTCGGAGGACCTAGAGGAGCTTCCTCGCTCGGTCTGGGAAACAGATACCCATGAGAGCGCAGAGGTTCCATGTGGTTGGAACTGAAAACATATAGGACGAGGAGAGCCCCTACTGCTTGGAGGACCACGTTCTAGTAGCCTGGGTTGACTTGACTTCCCAAAGGGCAGAAAGGTCTCAGACCTGGAAACATAAAGAGTTAGACAGGAACCTGTGAATAAGAAGACAGTTAGAGGCCAGATCTGCGAGAGTTGAGCTTGGCTAGTATAGACAGGATTAGGATAGAGCCTATGTAGAGACAGAGCGCATAAGCTGCGAAAGTACAGGTGTGGCCGGGGTCCCCTCTGGCTTCCCGGGAGAGCCTCTGTCGTATTGGCATATGGGCGGAGTGGCCAGAACCTGAGGCAGGGGGAGTGAGCTTCACTGGCCCCCAGAGGAAGCCCTGTGCATTTGCTTTGCGGTATAGAAGGAAGTGGAGGAGTAGGGAGGAGGAAAAGGCAAACACAAGACGAAACCCAGGAGTTGTGATGAAGCTTTTATAGGAGAGTATAGATTGACAGGTGAGATAGCCAAAGAGAGTTCCTGCTCGCCCCCCCCACCCCAGAACTGACGTTTTGGCGGGCATGTACCTGGAGTCAGGAATAAAAGATGGGATTCGGGTGCGAGGAGGGCCTTTCGCCTGGAACTGTGCGCACTGACTTGGCCAGAGTGTTCGGGAAAGGCTGCATCAAAGCAGAATTGAGGTAAGGATAGGAATCATAGTGGGAAAGAGGCCCTCTCCCACGCCCCCGAATTATGCCTTAAGGCTGACACTTATCAATTAACCCTGGCCACAAATGCATGCTCACCGTGTGTATACTGAGATCATCAGAACTAGGATTACTGTGTGTATTAACTGGAATCCTAGTGTGTACCATAGGGATAGTTTAGAGAATTTTAATCTCACCCAAGTCTACAGAGGAAGGATCAGGGAGCTTGATGACTGTGTGGTCAACTTTTTTTTATTTTCTAGTTTCTGAAAAGTGTTTTATTTTAGCCTTTTTTGTATGCCTGAACATATGTCCTCCGTGCGCTAACATTGCTGGTAGTGTCACATGATTTGTTTGTAAACTGCAAATAGCGGATACCCACTCAGTAACAGAATACCTCTGTTCCACCTACCTATATAGAGAGTATGTTGTATTCTGTTGAATTAAGTTTTCTTTTCTATAATACAAAAAGAGTCTGCAGTTGAGTGTTCAAATAAATAACGGATTTCAGTTGACACATCACAGAAACTATAACCAAATGATAGCAGATAGCAGCCGATGGGCAGATATGCTTCATTAAATGAATATTACCACTGTGGTTGGGTTACCACGGCAACAGGTTCACTGGAACATTAACAGCCATATTCAGAAACATGCCTTGAGTGGTGCTTGCTTGACTTAACAAAATAATTCTAGTAAATATAACGTAAGATATATTGATATAATTTTGTTGGCCTCAGATTTTCTTTTGACATTTTTAATTTGACATACCAAGTTATCACAATAAACCAATACACACTGGAGCACTACTTCAGTACCTGTGTGCTACCATACCTGGACTAAGTATTTTCCTACTATGCACTCTTCTTTATAGGAGACTCCTGCACATAAATCTGGTAAATATGTCATGAATGCTGATGGCATTAACATTCAGAGTGTGTAGTATTTTTTATAGGCACATTTTTGGCTAAGAATATTCATTAAGGAATCACATGTTTTTCTCTTTGAGTACAGCTCCCTAGTTAAAAGACTGAAACATTTATGTTTTACATTATAACAAGAAAGCTTTAATGAAAAAAAAATGGAACAAATGGAAACCATGACCATGCTGCCTTCCTACTGGCTCTGCTTTACTTTATAATGCAGAACGTACCTTATATCCTCCTTGTTTCAATCAGTTGCTCTGCCATGGCGTGGCATCTGATCAAACAAAATCATGAACGCTAATAAATGTTCTAAAGATTCGCTACACTTACTGTAGGAGGAAATGCTGCTTCATAAGATTGCTGATGTCATTCAGAATAAATTAGTAGGCTGCATGTCACTCGGAATTGTGATAAATAAAACAAACAAAACAAGTCTAACTCCAGTTTGGAGCACTAACTTTTGCCCACACAGGTCCCGAAATAAAGTATTTCTTCAACGATTCTTTGAATACATCTGTGAATGACTTTAGCAGTTGTTTTTTTGTTTTGCAACTGTAGCGTGCACGGGGGAAGGCAGCAGTAGGGCTGGTAGGTGACGTAATCACACACAGAGACATAATCCCGATACGCTCCTTGCAACGGAGCCGGCTCTTTTGTACAGCGGTATCGGCGCTATGCTTCAGTGATAGAGGTATCGGGTTCGCGCCCGCCCTCTGCCTGTTTGTGGATTGCCTCGCCCAGTGTGATGCGCCTGCCTGCGGGAACCGAGAACGCTACACAACCTTCCGCATTTCGTTACACGCTTCGGAGGACGGCATGTGTTCGTCTTCGCCGCTCCCAAGTCAGCGTGGGGGTGGTAGCAGTGAGCTGAGCATAAAAATAATTGGATATGCCAAATTCGGAGAAAATAATAAAATAATTGGCGATTACTAAATTAAATTGGTAATCGTGAACTTGCTATCGGGTGTGATGGATTTTCATATGAGGTAGAAGAAGGTGCAGTGGTGTTTACAGGTAACCCAGAAACTCTTAATAAGTGCATTACAGTACAGGTAGTACTTAAAGTACTACAAAATGCTATGACATACAGTATTAATATAAAGTACTAAAATATACTATCATACTACTATGATGTCCTATAGTATTACTATAAAATACTATAAATGACTATAGTATTACTATAAAGTACTGTAGTATACTATAATACTTTTTGGTAAGGGAACAAAGGAGCATCCGCCAGAGAAAGTAAACAAAACAAACAATATATGGTACAAAATGTATTTAGATAAGAACAAGCATACATTAAAAGCAATTACATGAAAATACCAGCGCAGGCATTTGAAACATGATAATGATATCACATATCATTACCCAGTTAAATACCCCATTCAGATGGACGCTAAAGTGCAATAGAATTTTAACATTACACATATTATTTTCGAATTAGCGTGATAATGAATGCATTTCTGTTGGTTATTAATGAAAGCACAGTTTTAAGCTGTACTTCCTTGTTTATACAACTGCCATACCGCCCACTGCATACTACATACCATGTGACAACTTCAACTTCCGCTATGAGACAGCTGCTATGAGACAGCAGCTGCAGGCTGCAGTAATACCCTATTGGAGCCACCACACTGCTATTGTACAACCGCCATTTTATAACGCCCACCGAGTAAGTGCCTCAGAATATTACATAACATTACGAAGCGCTGCTCTGCCCCCCAGGTGTTTCCCATCCTGGCTAATTCCAACACTGTGGCATTCTGGGGGATGTAGTCCTGCATCACCCCTGGACTACATCTTTCCTCCTATATATATATATAATATAATTTATATATATATATATATACACTACCGGTCAAAAGTTTTAGAACACCTCCATTTTTCCAGTTTTTATTGAAATTTATGCAGTTTAATGTCTCAATGTACTCTGAAATTAAAGCATAGAATAAATAAACAATTGGAGATAAAAAAAAGAAATCATGGAATCGTTTTGTTTAACAAAATCTAATTTAATCTAAATTTTTGACTCATCAAAGTAGCCACCTTTAACAGCCGAACACACTCGTGGCATTCTTTCTACAATGGAAATCAAATATTGTTCGGGAAGTTCTTCCCAACACTGTTGCAGAAGTTCCCACAAATGTGTTGCACTTGTAGGTTGCTTTGCTTTCACCTTTCTGTCCAGTTCATCCCAAACCAGCTCGATGGGGTTTAAGTCTGGAGACTGTGCTGGCCATTCCATGATTTGAAGCCTACCGTCTTGTTCTTTTCTTCTAAGGTAGTTCTGACATAGCCTGGAGGTATGTTTTGGGTCATTATCTTGCTGTAGGATGAACCCCTGACCAACTAGGCGTATACCAGAGGGTATTGCATGGCGCTGCAAAATGCTGTGGTAGCAGTTTTGGTTCAGGGTGCCACTCACTCTGTGCAAGTCGCCGACTCTGGATCCAGCAAAAGAGCCCCAGACCATCACGCTTCCTCCTCCATGTTTGACAGTTGGTGTCACACACCGAGGAACCATCCTTTCGCCTACTCGACGGCGTACAAAAACCCTGCGTGATGAACCGAAGATTTCAAATTTTGATTCATCGGTCCATAAGACCTTCTTCCAGTCTTCAGTAGTCCACTGGCGGTGCTTCATGGCCCAGGCAAGCCTCTTTTTCTTATTTTGCCATCTTAGCAATGGCTTTCTTACTGCCACTCGACCTGTCAAACCAGCAGCTCGAAGTCTTCTCTTCACAGTTGAAACTGAGACTTGCTTACTTCGACCAGTGTTACGCTGTGCTTGAAGCTGTTGTCCTGTGAGCCGCCTATCACGCAAGCTGTTGACTCTCAGAAACTTGTCTTCTGATTCTGTTGTGGCTTTGGGTCTGCCAGACCTCTTCCTGTCAGAGTTTCCTCCAGTTTCCAAGTGCCTTTTGATGGTGTAGGAAACTGTACTCACTGACACCTTGGCTTTCTTTGCAATTTCTCTAAAGGAAAGACCTACACTTTTAAGGGTTATAATGGTCTGTCTTCTTTTGTTAATTGCCTTTTTCTCGCCATTATGAGAGCAATATACTACTTCCTGCAGTACAATACTGTCCAAATAATGCTTAAGAGGGTGTAGTAACACAGTCTGTTCCAACACTGCTTTTATACAGACAGAGGGTTTGTAAGTAATCAGCAAAAGTTGGGACACCTGTAGGAATTGTTAGCATCAACTTTCAAGGCTTAATTTACTTCCATTGCTGCAGAACAGCTGTAAGTTGTTAACCCATTACTTGTTCCCTGAAAAAGGCCTTTTTGAATAACTCTGAAAGGTACATTATTTTTCAGTTTTTGGTAACTGTAACAGGGGGTCTTCGTACCTGCTACTTTAATTGTGGGTGTCCGCTGAATGATGAGAGAGAGACAGAGGGATGCAGCTGACAATGCCACTCAGGCGTCACGATTTTATTAAAGTAAACAAAATGTTATGACAGGTGGCTGCCACTAGGGTACCAGCAATGATAGCCCTAGTGCAGGAGGACATACACAGACACAGCGTAATAAAAATAAGAGCTAAAAAAAAATGCAAAACAAAACACAGTGAGAAACAGCTAAAAACAAAAGTTTGCCACACACTGGCTTAGCGCTGCTCCCACTAAAAGGGAGGTCCCGCTCCAGATCCTACTCTGACACACTAAAATAAACTGGGGTGGGATCAAAATCCCCTAAATTAATCCCTATACAACTCACTCACACTGGCTCTCCACACAATAGTGAGGCTGCATGCTTGCTGAAACAAAAACAACCGAACTGGCTTTCCAGCTCCTTTTTTATACCATGTGGCTGGGCTTAATTGATCATCAATTAGTCAATTAAGCCCCAGCCACATTCTGCACATGGATTTGGCAGATGGAGTTGGATTTAACCCCATCCCTGCCAAACTTAAATTCAAAACTTCACAACTTTATTTATAACTGCAAAAACCTGCCATATCTAGTGCACATTTATTCTATATATATTTTTAAACTATACATACACACAATACAATACATTATTTACACGTGCAGGGCTTTTGCCCTGCCACAGTAACCTAAACTTTTTTTTTTAAACCTCTGGCAGTTTACCGCTTACCTTTGTACCATTTCAGGTTATTCACTGGACTTGAACTGCTTAAATTTCAATAAAAACTGGAAAAATGGGGGTGTTCTAAAACTTTTGACCGGTAGTGTGTGTGTGTATATATATATATATATATATATATATATATATATATATATATATATATATATATATATATATATATAATGTCCTCTATTTATACAATGGGTGTACCTGAATATACTTTGGTGAACACAACCATATGGGGAACACAGTATTTATGCTACAAAGCCTAAACAATCAATTAGCAAAGGATATTTGATGCCGTTCTGTCCCGAAAACTTGGTTTTATAACTCCTGTTCAGACTGTGGCACGGCGGTAATGTTTGGGGATGCAGCAGTCAGGCTCTGCTAAAGAGAGGTCCAGGACAGAATGGACCAGCTGCTCTTACCACTAGCTCAATCCCACAGTGCACTCAGTCCTGTGTAGAACATCTCTATCCAAACATACTGGAGCTTTAGAGCTTTCTGTGCTCTTACATTGCACCAAGGCGAATCTGTTTGACAGGCCAGAGAATGTGTGTATGCTCAATATGTAGAGAAAGCAAACAAAAAGATGCAATTAAATCCCTCTGGTTCCCTTGGTACGGCAGGTTGCCTAGAGGAGCACTTGGGTGGTAATGAAGCCATATATTCTGTTGTCAAGGAAGAATATGAAATCTCCAGGGCTTACTTTTGTAGCTTTTAATACAGCTATAGAAATAAGTCCATATTTCCCCTTATTATTTAATTGGAGGCAGCACTTTTGTTGAAAAATCACAGTCTATAATTCTGATGCATACAGTAAGTAAGTGAATAAAAAGGAGCTTGTTCATGCATGCTGATTCCATTTAACAATAGCAGGTTTCTTCCATGAATGCTAAGCAGTCTCTGGTTTAAGCAAATGTAAATGTTGGGCACAAACATACACTCACTGCTGACATAACATTCTTATCCAACTATATTATACCCAAAAGATGAAATGTGTATATTCATTTGAAAAAAGGGTTTTAACGCACCCAAATACGATACGCATTCCCACAAACCATTGGTTTGTTTATTAGAGAATGTGGGCGAATGGTCGCAAAATCTGCATCTGCATGTACCGGTATTTAAAATCAATATATCGCTCCACTAATCATGTGGTATGTTGCTCTGTTGCTTTTTTTCCCTGGTAAATTCACTGCTCTTGAGTTTGATCTGATCTGTGAGTTGTGTTGTGCATGAAGTCAATTCGTGTCACATTTCCATCATTTCCAATGCTGTGGCTTATTTTGCCAATGTGCTGAATTTTGGTAATGGAAGAACACGCCATGGGGAACACAATGATGCAATATATTGTTTTTAAAATGGCGGTTTTTGCATATTATATGGTTTATATGTTCATATTATATGGTTAATTAATGACGATATGCTTAATATAAGCTTGGCATCTTGGCATTCAAGTTATTTAAATGTATACCTCTAAACTGTAAGGTTTTCACATGGGAATTATAAATAACTTGATTATGCAACACTTTTTTTATTTTAGAGAAGGTATTTTGAAGTTATTTCTGTTGATCTTTAAAATCAATCGTTAGAGAATTAAAACTTGTCTGACTCACCAGAAGAACCGTAAGTCAGATAATTGTTGGTGATTGCTAAGCAACACTTCAACTCCGCTTTCAGCCTGTTTCCCATTTTACTGATCTGTGCAGTCTTGGATAATGAAGTCCGTCAGAATTGATGTATTGTACGTCATGTCTGAAACTCATAGGGAAATGCACATTTTGTATATTTCAGTATAATGAAAGTGTGCTATTTGCAGAACAAATTAATCACCCATGTGAGTAGGGGCAGCCCCATTTACACCAAAAATATGACCTACATATACGACCTACATAGAAGTTTCTTTTTTTTTTGTCCACCCATCAGGGAAGAGGGCAGCAGTGTTGAGTAGTGGTTAGGGCTCTAGACTCTTGACCGGAGGGTCGTGGGTTCAATCCCAGCTGGGGGACACTGTTGCTGTACCCTTGAGCAAGGTACTTTACCTAGATTGCTTCAGTAAAAACCCAACTGTATAAATGGGTAATTGTATGTAAAAGATAATGTAATTGTATGTAAAAATAATGTGATATCTTGTAACAATTGTAAGTTGCCCTGGATAAGGGCGTCTGCTAATAAATAAATAATAATAATAATACAATTCCTACAGACCAAAAGAAAATATTCTTGATAATATTAATTATTGAAAAATAAATTAAAATGAATAAATAAACCTTTTCCAATTAATGTTACGCAGGTGTTACATGGAGCATCCTTTTTAAATGTTTTTTTTTGGGATGTCTTGTTTTAGTGAATGCATTTTACCATATGTCCACTAGATGGCATACCATTGTTAGAAATATTATGTATATTTCCATGGATTTTCTCCTCACATGGCAACCAAACAACTAAGCTGCAGAGGTCTTCTGGTACGTATTTCCGTTGCTCTGATACTGCCCGGAGGTTCTGTAATTGGAAACTCAATTCTAATGAAATCTGGGATAAACAAAGCAAGCTATCGTTTGGAGGTGCATTTTACATCAGGTAACGCTGTCAATATGCAATTGCATGAGCCTCAGCTATGTCAGTAGCGTACCAAAAAGAACAGGTACTGTATTGTTCTTAAGAGATAGGAAGTTAGACAGCTTCATCTGATTCGCATCTTGCAGTGTTTTTGTGATAATTAAAATAAAACATTTCTTATTTAATGCAAGCCATGGAAAGTGAGTGCATCGCAAGACGTTATAAATGATGAAACGCAGCTGAAAAAAAAACCAATAAAATTAAATTAAATTAAAAAAAACAACAACTATGTAATATGTTTCCCAAGTGGAAAAGAAGTGGAAAATTGTAGCCAGGTCAGATAATGTGTGAAATATGAATGTTTTTGGGTTTTTTTTAAAGATTTTTATTGACCAACATTTATATCTATATATGTGTGTGTGTGTGTGTGTGTGTGTGTGTGTGTGTGTGTGTGTGTGTGTGTTCTAAAACAATACTTAATAAATACGATTTCATCAAAAATATGTTACGTGTACCTTTTTTCCCCCAGATGTTGCTGAATTTTCCTGGTTCCTAACCAGTGGATGTGTGTGTGAATTGCCTTCCAGTATTGTAGTATGAAAAGTGAGAGTGAAAGCAGAGACTGAGGCAGATCGGTTCAGTTTACTCTGCGATGAAGGAGCAGAACACCATTATTTCACGTTCAGGATCTGATTACGCGTAAGACTAGAGCGAGAGAGTGTGCTAGAGAGCCACTGGACTGCTTTGCACAATCGTTAAAATCAGCAGCAAAAGCAGCACATAATCAGCTGGCATAAACATTGTCTGGTTATAGTGGTGATGGTGTACTCGTTCGCTTTATTAAGGTATGAAAAACACCTGGAAAAGGAGCACGCATTGGAATGTTGCTCAATAGTTTTAAGCAGTGGAATGGATTTCAAAGGAGAACAGTGAGCACTTCTTCAGATAATCCTACATGCTCACTTCGTTTATTCTGATGCACAGTTTCATATTGCCGTGCGTGTAGACGTTGCTGTGAGGGTCTTTGACCTCTTTCATTGCACAATTGAGGCTCATACTGGAGTTCTCGCCAGTATGTTGTATGTTGGTTTCAATGTATCGTACGTGGAACTAAAAAACGCCGTTACCATTATTATTATTATTCACTAAAATGGACGAGTCGTCGCTCTTGGATTTGCTCGAGTGCTCGGTATGCCTGGAACGGCTGGACACCACCGCCAAGGTGCTGCCTTGTCAGCACACCTTCTGCCGCCGCTGCCTGGAAAACATCTTGAGCTCTCGCAACGAGTTGCGATGCCCAGAGTGCCGAATACTGGTGGACTGTGGCGTGGACGAGCTGCCTGCTAACATCCTACTGGTGAGACTGCTGGACGGTATTAAACAGAGACCCAGGAACGGAGGGAGACTGTCACTTACAGGGGCTTCCCTGGGATGCGCAGCCGGTATCTCTGCCTCCTCTCCCGGGATAGCCATCCGTGACCTACCGACAGCCATACGCAGTTCCCCGGTCAAGGTTTGTGAACTTTTTATTCCAGGAGACTGTTTTGGCGACTAGGCTCTCAAGCTCTCAAGCGTTGTGCTCTGTCAATTCTAAGTCGCCTCAGGTTGTTTTCTTTATATCTTTAGGGATGTTTTTCTGTTTTGTCCAGAATGGAATGGTAGTGAGCTTATGCTGGAGTGTTGATAAATTGGCCAGCAGGGATTTTTTTTGTTTGTTTGTACCACCTTGCTAATTGTATCTCGTCGGTCCTACAGTTTTGCAACAAAATTGCTAAGAACAGCCTTTATTAGGGTGCTATGGCATCATTCCTCCCAGACACGTAGTGCTGCACAATTGCCTGAAAAGAGCGCTAATTATGTGAGTACTGTATACGGAATGTAAACTCATTGGTTGAAATGGCATTAGTGGTTAAAAAAAAAATATTAACGGTTGTTTTAGAAGGGTGCATAAGAAAACGCACTTTTGTATAATTCTCATCGAACAGAAACAGGGCCTTTCTTGTTTTTGATTGTATGGGATATCTCAAGCATGTTTATTCGGTTACTGTACAGAAAACACCCAGTAAAAATCTGGTATTTTCACCATGCATCATTTAGTTACTAGTACTTGATTTTATTAAATACATCATATAAAAACATACCCAAATTGTTGGGAAGTGTTTCTTTCATTTGTGGTGATGATACAAAACCACATATTGCACCTCATGTGTCTCTGTGTGGGGGATGGCCTAGATAAATAGGTCTCATTTTAAGGTCTTCAAGTTTCAAGGGCTTTCCATCAAAAATAATTATTGACCTAAATCACCGACATACAAGGCAGAATAACCCCACTTGGTCAACCTGAGCAGGACAGCTAATCACACAATGTACTGCAGCTGTTTGTCATACACCACTAATTCCTTTTTTAAATGTAATCTACACTATTTGTTCTCAAATACTCCTACCACCTCTTACCTAGGTACCTACTGTACAATATTTTGTCTCGGAAGCTTGTATATTTTCAATGTAGTCCAATTAAAGGTATCACTGTGCTTCAATTTTGTTCATCACTGGACCAATACAGTTAACATGAAAACCCATCACCTATCATGCTTTACACCCTCAACATACAGCTATGGCCAAACATTTTGCTTCACCTAGAATTTTAGTATTGGTTTGAGACATCTTTTTTTTTTTTTAAACAATCTGAACATAATTTAGATAATTTATTTAGCTAATGTAATCAAAGAAACTACAAAATAATATTGCAAAAGTCTAACAGAGTAGTACAGTATTTCATGTTAGATTTTTAAATGTCAAATTTTTCAATGTGTCAGTTTTTCATTAAGTCAGAGGAAAACTACAAAGCGGTATGCAGTTCAATATGTTAACGTAACATTATTCAGCAGGTTTCATTTGATCTCATGAAGCAAAATTAGTTAATGCTATAGGGCGATGCAAAACTTTTGGCCATAACTGTACTACTGCAAGCATACTCACAGGCTGTGTGACTGTGTGGTTCTTTTCAGCAGTCCTGTAATTGTTTGTTTCAGCCTTTTGTATGACTGTATCTTTTAACTTTCAGACTGATCATTCCTAGCTTCATGACAGCAAAAGAAAGTGTCAACTAATCTGCTTCTGTAAAGTGGGGGGTGGGGGGTGGGGGGTGGGGGGGGGGTAAGGAGGCAGGTTATAATCCATCTGAGGTCTGCTGACTCAGTTGATTGCTAAGTGGCCTTGAAAAACACCGCTCCCTCATCTGCATCAAACAATGATGAGGTCTGTTGGACTGTAACTTCAAGCACACCCTCTTGTCAAATTGAAATGCATTAGTGTTCTGTGACGGGCAGCTGTACACACGGATCCCCTATGATTGTCCTAACTACTCAAGACTTGCTTATCATTATTGCACAGCTTTTTGAGGTGTGTCATCTGTGAGTCACACTTTATAACATTCGGATTAAGTATATGTAAAGCTGTTTATTAATCATATAATGGACGTTTGAGTAGGTTTTTTTGTTTTATTGTTAGTGTTTTTGAAAAGTCTATTGGGTAACAAAACTGTTCTAGGCTGTCAGTGTAGAATAGTTTAATCAATATCAAACTTTGAAAAAACGTTCTTCTAATGCCTCACAAGTCAGATCTTAGTGAATATTGCCCCCTCTTATTTACCCAGACAAGGATAGGTGCTGTACAGAATCAGTTAGGCCATATGTCTTGGTAAGACATGAACCTTAACATGTGCAATATGGTCTTGAAACAGGTTATTGTGGCAAGATCAAAACAAAGGCCTAGGGCAGTACCTATAGAGGAGAAGAGGTTAAGGCCAATGGCCAATGACAAAATACCAATTACATCAAAGTCACACGCTGTACTAATTGCCAAGACTTATTGAAAAAGGGAATGATACTGCTGGTGTCATTATTTAAAAAACATTTAAAAGATGAATGCTGCTTTTGTTATATGCATTGTGTTCTGACCTTGGTAATTGATACTATAAGACCAAAGAATATTGCCCAAGGGCTTCCTTTTTTGTTAAAAACCAACCCCTTTTAAATTGCACTTCTTTCTTAAACCTGCAAAGATGGGTGTGTAATAAAGATGCCAGCGATTTGTATTTTTTTCTACTTTGGCAAGCACCCTCCTATGGGAAAGGCTGTAATGAATCCTTGGAGCATGAAAGGCTTGTGTTGAAATAATCTGGAGAATTTAAAGTAACAAAAAATATTTTAAAAAAATGAATTGGAGGGGATTTAAACATCTGCAAACTTTTATTTTGTTCTGGAAAATAAATAGATTTTTTGTGAAAGGGATTGTCATTCAATGCATGTAGATACGTCTGTTTTTCCTTGAAATGGTATGATCTAGGAGAAATGAAACATGCTGAAGGGACAGGCTTCCAGATGCCACATGAATATAATTATTTCTAACTTTTACTACAGCACTGCAGGGCTGGTTTGGATTACAGCCCATGCTTGACTGCATTTTGTCATGATTGGTGGAGATCAGTAAAAAAATGTTTGCGTTATCACATGGCAGCCAGCCTTTTGTATCTGTTTTCATTTAATTTATGAATTAACGGCACATGTCAGGTATCCCTGCACAGTGGATAATTATGAGTTGATTACATTTCAACCAGAGTTGTTTTTGACATACAGAGCAGGTGGCAGCCATAGACACAATGGAGTCCAACTTAATGCTATTAACCCCTTATAGTACTGTAACTCAGTAATTATAGTAAAGTGCAGATAAGCATGGCAAATCATAGATAAGTATAGTAAAGCACTGTACTCTGTTTGGTTAACTATGATCATTAGCCCCACTCCAAGTTCTAAAGGGAATTTAAGAGTGCTGGAACAAGAATCCACCAGCATACGAGAAGTGTCCAATTCAGGGACTTCAGCGCTTTAACATAAATTAATTAAAAATTAAAAATCAAATCGATTAAAGAAGCTAATTAAAAACATTTTATATGTTTAAACTTGTAACATTATTATAAATAAACCTAATCTAAACTGTCCTTTATTCTTTTTAATAAATATTGTGAAAGATGGAAATCACACAGAATATGCAATTAAAAATTAAAGTGTTTCAAATTTTTTTTTTTGAAACACTTTAATTTTAGTAAATAAAATAAATTGCAAAAACTAAACAGTTTTTATCAAACCTTTAAATTAGGTACCTTTGTATAACTGAACATTTTAGAAATGCAGTTATTTTTCTTGGTCATCAAACAAGAAAGAAGTGCATGTCTCTTATTATTCCCATTCATAAATACCTGAACAGGAATCACTTTTGAGTAAAACCAGTACAATGTGCACAAGAACATAACTCTTAAATGCTAATTTCTGAACACTGTGTAACTAGTCCAGCCGTTATCTCTCACGCTGAACTGTAACGCACAAAAAAACTAATGTGCACAATACAGAAAGAAACAAGAGCCTTGCAGAAGTTACTCTGTACAACCAAATACAAGATGAAAAATCACATTCAGTTGGCTTGCAACACCCCCCCCCCCCCCGCGCCACTTAACCAAAAGAAAACTTATGAAAATAAATCCATCTGCAGTAATATATGGATTAGTAAAAAACGTTTTTTTTTTATTATTGTTATCCAACAAAACATATTCTAGCGTTATTTTAAGACGACTATGAACGAGCCAGTAATCAGTAAAATAGCAGTATATCCAAACATTTTAATCAATCAATTACCGGTATGTAACAAGATTTATGAGTTTGATTAATAACTTGATTTAGTTAATATTGAAACATATATCAAAGTACCCAATATTTTAAATGTTAATACTGTAGCTAATTAGTCACAAAAACGTATTCATCATAGGCATCCATTGAATTTTTAAATGAATGTTATCATGTACAAAAGTTAGTATGAAAACATTTCTACAAAAGAAAAAAACCCATTCCAGCACCTCAAAGCTGAGGCCACGGTACAAATGCATTCAAACTCCTGTAGCCGTCTTTTTTGTTCTTTATACTTTGCAAAACGTATTCTTTGGTAGCGGATTCGACATACTGTAATTTTATTAATACTGAACACACTTTTTACATCTGCCAGCAGAGCGATCACATGACCTTAACACTGCCAATTGTCAGAGTTCTCTCTCTACATCCCACCTACAGGAAGGCAATCTTTTAGCTCTGATTTGTGCATTTCTGCTTTGATTTGTCTGCTAATACTACCTTGCTACACTTTATTTTTCTACAGTTTCAGCTGCTGCTGGCGCCTGCTTTTCGCTATTAATAGACCACAGTTTGGGATCCCCTGCTCTAATCCATAGACCTCTTGAGTCTTAAAATCTATGTATCCAATTAAATAATTTCAAGAAACAAGGCAGAATTACTATCAATAAAATACCATATCCAATGTATTTTCATTAAGATAATTATTAAATCCTTATTCACATGCACACCACATACAAAAATGATGTACAGAGAATAATGCACAGGGTTGTGTGTGATATGTAAGCAATAAGACATGTCAGGGTGTGTGATATACTCTTCAAACGCCCAGGGGTTGGTGATATTACCCTGAAGTGCTGTATTGTGCTTATAAAATGGGAAACTAACTAAATTGGAAGAAAGAAAAAAAAAAAATAGCAAAGAGAAAGTAGTTCCATAGAACATTTTTTTAAAATAAAACCAAAAATGCATTAATAAAAAAATAAAAAATAAAACTATTTATAAATGTTCAGTTGAACATTGCCATTGAAAGTGCAGTTTTTCTTTATTTGATTCGTTGTACTTTAAATCACACAGACCCTTCCTCAAGAGCTGCAGCAGCATCAGGGGACAGTGCTGGTTTTTTTTTTTAATCGTACTTTGTTATCCAGGGTAGTGACAGGAGGTATCCATACCAAATTTGTGCTACCGCTTCACAGTGGTGAGAAAGACGGTATTTGCCTTATGAAATAAACGGTTACTTATCAGACTGACTGGGCCTGTGTTAAGAAACCATTTAAAACAATGCAGGCACAGCAGAAGATGTGGAGAGAAAGGTATGACAGGAATTGTCGAGATGCATTTATGAACATTCTGCATCAGATCACACCGCTGCGCAGGGTATGGGACCAATGGCAGCAGACAGGGCAGGAGATGCAACAGTCCAGAGGAGAAGAATGGGGGCAGTGGCAACAAAACATCTATTTAACCACCAAAGTCTCTTTTAAGAGTGACCCAAATCTTTAAAAAAAGGTGAATGTATAAACTATGTATTTGCAGAACGGGATAAGGAAACGCTGTAGTTCTGACAGAGTTCAGGGAGAAGGAGCAGAGCGATCAGAATGCGAGTTTTGAATTGATTTGAATACTTACTTTTGCTTTTTTTCACAACTTTAATTAATCATTGGTGTCCAATTCAGACTCATTCAATATGTACATTTCGCTATCCCAAAAGGTCATCATTTACATAAATCTCATCAGTCATGTTTATTGCGATAACTTCCATTATGGCTGTGTTTTTTTTTGTTTTTTTTAAAGGCTAGTGGCTTATGGATATACACTAGTGATTCAACCCTTTTTTGAAAAGAAGTGCCAGCTAATGGTGGTATGCTGTAATATCAACACCCCTGTCTGACCTGTATTCACCAATCGGGGTAATTTATAAGACCATTTAATGTCCAACCAAGGGGTGGGATGCTACATAAACCCAGAGGGTGAAGTCTGAGGTGTTTATCCAAGCATCCCACCATTAGGGTGGGTATTAAATTCGGAACTTGTATTTGTTTCAGCCCATTCCTGTGAACAGGCGTGTAGATGATAGCACTGGTTAAACATTCATGGGTACTTTCATCATCAAGAGAGTAAGAGGGACTGTGAGTTCATAGTTTGTCAGTGCTGCTGGTCAGACTGACAACCGATCCTAGCATAGCAGTGTGCTGACATTCAAGAGCCAGATTGCAGAAGCAAGCCTGTCTACTTGGTGCTTCCTCCTGGGACGGGATAATGAACCACATGACTTGGTAGCAGAGCTGAGCTGCTGAGGGCAGAGGTGTGGGCAATGAGAAAAATGCCCCTTTTTGGCATGCGTGTTGTCATTCTTGGAGTTATGAAGGCTGTTTGTCCTTGAGTGTACTAGAACTTGAAATTGAGAACCACAGCATCCTTGGATGGAATGCATTTGCCAAAGTGTCTTGAGTTTCTTACACTGTTACAGTTTATGGCAAAGCCAGTTAACCACTTGACTGCCATGGAATGTACTAGGTACCACTTTAGGTGTTAATCAAAATAAATGTTGGTGTAAAAGAAATCAATTAACTTTTAGACCTTAAAGGAAAAAATATAACAGGTGGCAGTCAATAGGTTAAATCCTCCTACTCTTTGTAAGAAAAGCTTGGGAATAATACCCCCAGTAACACAGCAATTCGCAATTCTCCCATGGACATTCACCCCCACTAATACACATGAAAGTAAAAAGCAATAGGAAGGGTAAAGGGTTTATTCATCTTTATTCATCTCTGCAACACTAATTAGTTTCCTCTCAGTAGAAGCGTGATAAGTACACTCTTGCCATGGTGGATAAAATATGCGATGGAATCTATAATTATATAGGATTAGTAATTTAGTGCCTTATTGGTTTTGAAGTAAAGTTCAGTGAGATTATCACAGCTTCAGCTTCTTAATGGCATAATTTAATAGAGTGCATTTCATACTGAGGCATCCAGTACTCAAGTCAACCCATCATATTGCACCACCAAAGCCAAACAGACACAATTAACTCACAGCTCCAGAGCTATGTCATGTTTGTATAGCTATCTCTATGTGTGTAACAGCTCTTGTTGTGCAATGTATAAATTCCAGATATCACCGTTTCATTTTGTCATTATCCCCTTCTGGGTATGCATATAGTGGAGGCGACTGTTTTACATATATCTAGAGAGCCACTTATCCAATTAAGATAAAACAAGGACATTCTCAAGCTACTGTGGTGTCTATCCATTTGTCTGTATAAGCATACAGAACTGTTGGTGTAGGTCATGGCTGTTGAATTCATTAAGTACAGTAGTAATCAACACACACTGATCATGCTATATATGCTAATTATCCTTATGTGAAACTTCTCACTGCTTTTTGAATGACTGTGACAGGATAGCGGCAGGAAAGAGACTCAGAGGCAAGGAAGCTGCAGTTTAATAGCTAAATAACACAAACAAAGGGGCACAAGGGCCAAAATAAAGGCTGGGCATTTGCCTTCACTGAACACAGACAGAATATACAAACACAGCAACACCACAGATTTAATGGAATATTCTGATTTAATCATTTTTCACTTGCTTGGTCTTGCTTGTTTTGGTCATTGGGCTGTAATTCCTGATTCCAGGAAAAAAAGAATGTAGCACAGTAATCGTTGAAAGGGGGCGGGAAGGAAAAAAAAAAAAGTCCCATTAAAATTACATTTGTTAAAGTTAAAAGTAAAAGTTACATACCCTTTTAAACGACATTCAGCAAGAAAACCTTCATGTTCATTATCATTTGTGCCTGTGTTAGATGACAGCATACCTGTTAACCTACCCACATGCATATCAGGGGCCCAGGCCTTCACAGTGAAAAACAAATGAGAAATAAATTTTAAAAAAGCACAAAACAGAGGAAGAAGGAAGGTGTGGTGTGGGGGATATCTTCTTTTCAAAGATCCTTGTGTTTGCTGACCCTTCTGCCTCTGATAAATGATAGCAGCAGAAGGGGATTACACCAGGGCAGATAAAGGCTGTGGTAAATACAGAGCTCTAATAAGAGGCATGGTTTAATAGGAGAGAAAGTCCTGAGAGATGGTAATCCATGTCAATGACCTGTAACAGAGGCTTATATTTATAGGGCTAAAGGGTGATTGTGCTTTTGTGTCTCTCCAAAAGAAAGGGTTGAAAATTATTTTCTGCACCACCAGATTGTGTACAAACAACACTAGCCTGCCGTATCTGCTAGAGCAGAAAGAGACCAGCTTCTTTGTTTGATTGCAGCAATCTGTTCTTCTGCTGTGCACATGATTAAACTTTCTTTTATTCGTAGGTTTAGGTTTTAGAATGTCCCTTACAAATTTAAAAGTCCTTACAGTTATTGGTTTGCAACATTTAATATATTTTTTTTGGTGGGGAGATAGGAGACCTTATCAAATTATTCTTTGTATAAATATTTTTTATAAGAAATAGAAATATAAGGTTGAATGGTGTCACGCATTCATTCAAATCAAACGGGCAAGATTAGATTGATAATGATTGTGAGGGAGAGGAAGTTATTCATACATTTCATACAGGAGGTTGGTCAGTGTTAAGGAGGGTATTTTGAAATGTCATTTTAATAATGTTTTGAAATCTAAATGCCCATATTTTTATGACACTGGTGTCTATTTTAAGGATATGAACAGCAGCTAATCTTAATACCAACTCCTTAAAATGTATAAATATTTGTAGTCAATAAATCAAGATGTGGGGGTGAAACACCATTCATTACAAGAGCATCCGGGGAGAGAAAGCTGTAGGAGGCTGTGTGGTCCAGTGGTTAAAGAAAAGGGCTTGTAACCAGGAGGTCCCCGGTTCAAATCCCACCTCAGCCACTGACTCATTGTGTGACCCAGAGCAAGTCACTTAACCTCCTTGTGCTCCGTCTTTCGGGTGAGACGTAATTGTAAGTGACTCTGCAGCTGATGCATAGTTCACACACCCTAGTCTCTGTAAGTCACCTTGAATAAAGGCGTCTGCTAAATAAATTAATAATAAAGAGAGTAGTTGGGGCAAACAGTTAAAAAGTCAAAATATCATCAAGAGTTGAATGGAAGGTGAAAGCCTGTTCGGTATCTGGCATTTAGTATCCTCCAGACAAGCTCAGATAATTATGATAGCTCAATATGGGATCAACAGAGCCTAGACGTGGAAGGATTGCTATATAAATAAACAAAATAGAAAAAATGATAATACAATGGCATTTGAAGCTGCTAAGCTAATGGGCACCAGCATATTAGATGAGTTGTTCTGTAGTTAGTTTGGAGAAATCTCATAATTTAATTAATAACGACTAATCAAGAAGAGGTTAAGATCGTAGAATACGATATGTGCTGTGTAGTATAGTCCTCTTAAAAATGGAACACAAATAATGCATTGCTACGTTTTTAGTACTTGCAGACAGGCACACAAAATGATGTCATTGTGGTGTGAATGAAATATGAGAATATTGTTGTGTGAACTATTTATATACAGCACTAGCTCTCATCCTATCTATAGAACATGATGACAAACATCTCGATACCAGGCTTCTCTGGGTTTTCTAATCCATGATTACATGTAACCAAAAATAATGGATGGAAAACGATCTTATCAGTCTTATTTACTAAACTTAGACCTGCATTGTATTTTCTGGACAGTTGGTGGAAGCCTCAAAGTGATATAGCCCGTTCCACACAGGTAGAGTCCAAACAGTTTCATGCAGTGGCACCTAGCACAGGAAGCACTGTATCAACAGTGTAATAGTCACCTGCATTGAAGATTTATAGTTTGCCACTTTAAGCTGTTCGATTTTAAATAAAATCTACTGTCCAAAACTGTGGCAGCTAAGCAATGGACTGTGGTAATCCAAGTGATGAACAGGAAACCCATTATTTTCCTTGGCAGAAACATTGCACATGAGAACATCAAAAGCAGCCACCTACCTAGCAGTGCGGCACAATGGAATAGCACAAAGAAAAATGTATTTGAAAAGCTGGAAGAAGACCTCAGATGTACACCATCCCCACTGCTTAATGATCCTGTCTGTCAGAAACCATGTAAATCACCCTGACCCCCTCCTGTCATTGATCTGTTGAAGAGCTGTCTTCATCGGAATACGTGCTTTGAGTTAGAGGTGCTAGATTTTGTTTAATTTATTAAACGTTTAAACTTTAAACAATATATAGTTTAAATGCTTAAACGTTAAAAACATTTTGAGATTGTGTTATTACTTATTTTTAAATAAATAGCTTTCTATAAATTATCACATATATGTCTGTAAATAGGTCTTCTGATTTTTAGCGTTTTACCCCGGCTTTTCTACTCTCCTTACAAAATGCAGATGATACCTTTTAAGCCATTCGTGTATCTCAATCACAACTGAGAAACGCGTTAATAGTAAAATGTATTTAATTTATGTTTTTTTTTCTGTGAAACAACTAAATGGGCTTTTAAATCGTAAGTCTTACTGTTTCATTTAAATACAGAAGTGATTCATCTTTATTAATGTAAAGACAGTTAGTGTGTCCAGCAAAATACTTTATTTTTCATTATAGCTTTAATAAAGATTAGTTACTTATCAACATGTTGCAATCTCGTTTGTACTTTCTGCTTGTAAATAAAAATGAAGGCTTGGCTTATTTAAAAGCCCATTAAGTAGTTTAACAGAAAAAAAAATTAAATCAAATAAATTACTAAATTTAGTCCCCTGTGAAAAGCACAGCAAATTTTTCCAAATTCTGCGGCAAGGGTCCATGATTTCTGCAACGGAAATTCTTGAATTCTGCTGTAGCCTTTTAAAAGTTAAAACCAACCCAGTTCTTTGTTATTTTTTTTTTTTATATAGGCTGTTTTCAAAGTGTGTTACAGTAGTTGCTAAAACGAATAGCAAATGAATACACAAAAAACATTTATTGAAACTTTAATAACTTTTATTAATTCCAAAAACAAAATTGTGAGGCCACTGTCAGCAGGTAGAAAAGTAAAATAAATAACCAAATAAATACAGGCGTTTTGCAGTTTTAAACCTTTACTGCCTATTATAATAAATACAAATAAATAAAACCTGTGACTTACTTGTTAGTCAGTCAGGCAGTGTACAGCGGGGTACTTTCAGTTACTTTTGCTTGTTTTTCTTGTTCACACAGATGTTGGGACAAAACGCTTTTACCCATCCTCTCACAATTGGCCAACTTTTAAATCACAAAAAAACATCCAGTGGTTTAGCCCCACTTTTGACTCCATCAATAACTTTTAACTTTTCTTCTGTGAAACTTTTTTTATGCAGTAATGATGTACTGAGCAGTAACCATAGTGTCGAGCTCGAAAGAAAATTCAACCGCCAAATCAAATGTTTAACTTTCTAATACGGCTAATTATATTATTAGTGTTATTTTATTTTTCGTCATATTTAATTTCAACTAGAAGCGAACCGTGTATTTTTCTAAATTGGAAAACGTTGGTGTCACCAACATACATAGTTTTAATTGGTTGCATTTTGTTAGCTAGCCTTTGTACGTGTGGTTTTCATTGGTCGCATTTGGTCAGCTGTGTAAATGGTTTCATTGGGTGGAAGGGAAGCGGTGTTTGCCGCAGTCAGTGCTTCCGTACAGTACATGTATACGACTGTATCATTAATATGTAGTCGGTAATAATACAAAACATAAAACACAATTGTAATCGCGTCTATGGCTAACGGGGGGGGGGCTCGAGCCCTTTGAGCCCACCCTGGTTGCGCCCCTAAGTGGGATGGTACAAAGTTAGGCAGTGGTACTGTAGAGCAGTAAGGGTAATTAAGCCGAATTAGTAAATCAGTATCACAACAGCATTTGACTTCATTTATTGATGCAGTAATGTTTAATTAATATGAATGTGAACAAAAGCATAGCTTTAGCAGCCCTTTGGGAAAAGCAATACCGTGGATAGCTTTATGGAAAGCCATTTTCCAGTAACCCAGCAGAATACAGAGATGCTGACAGCGAGAGGCCCTACAGTATCTCTCCAACAATCTGTGCTGAGAAACTGCAGGCGGAAATACTTGTCTTCAGAACTCTGTTTCCTTTCTTCATCCCTAGTTGGATCTGGCAACATTTCAGTGGGACCTAGATAGGAATTAAGGAGCTTGGAAAACAACTCCTTACATTTTCAAAGTCATTAAAAAAAAAAAAAAGGAAAAAAAGAATGTGAAATAGCAAACAGTATATGGGAGTATATGAAATCCCTGTTTTCTAACATACAGGTTGTATAGAGCGGTTTCATGTAGACAACTTACAACAGGATGTTTGTGTTTTCTGTCTTATTGACAAAAATGTAGGCCTAAATTTATACTTAATTTATTGTTAAAAAAGGATATCCTTTATTGAAGTTAACAGTAGGATTGTGTTGTTTCTAGGCATTTTCTATGTTTTTTCTTTTATATCGTACAATTACTAGTGTTCAAATAAGATGGTTTCTACATAAACAAGAAAAGCCTGCATGTTTCAGATTATGATTTCATGTCATTTCATTTTACAACCAAAAAATAAATAAAAAATAGAAAGAAACACATTTTGGTTACAGTTAGTCATTTGGGCCTTTCATTGGTGTTTGTTTTAAAATAAATGCACTGTACAGTAAAATATTTCTGTATAATTTTCTTCCTTTTGGCAATTACATTCACAGTGAATCTGAATCATTTCCTTTTACTGGTTGAAACCAAGTTACCACTAGACTGTTTAGTCTGTCTAGCCAAGTTTAATGCAGTCATGTCTATGTGATTTCTCTCCAGCCTTTGAGCTGGACTGTGGATGCTGTGTATGGCCTATGACTGTTATATTGATCAGAGTAAAGTACCACAAGTGCCCCTTTGATCTAGAAAGTTCTTCTTTGAATTGAGTTAAACCGGAAAGTTGCAGATTTGTACTGCTTTTCTATTAAACGGATGGCACTCAGCTCATTATTTTATAACCGAATCATAAAGTTGTCAGCAAATTGTACTTTGTAAGAAACAGTTCCATTGAAAATAATAACTGGTCTGGCCAGATATAACCCAGATGTTACCTTATTTAATCTAAAACTGCAATTTATATGATCCTTTGTTCTGCTTTAGTTTTTTTTTTTCTTTTCATAACTGGCAAGGTACAAGCTAAGTAAAATTTCCATTAGAATGAAAGTTAGCCAAGAACACTTCCTTGATTTATATAGTCCCTAGAATTCTGGATCGGTACTTTATTCTTTTCGGAGGTAGCCTACCTTTTTATACTGCTATTTATTTTCAGATATAATTTCATTCTGACTGCTATGAGTGATGGTTCTTGGGCCAAATCCAGATGCTGTGGAAAGGTGCCTTAAAATACATCTTGTTTGAATTAGAATTTTGTTTTTTTGCATAGAAGGTACTGTGTATGCTGTATAACATATACCACCTTCCACACTTATTATTAAATACTGTGGGCTAGATTCTCAAATCTACTCCAAATCAGCAGATAGCATATTATCACTACAAGCCTGTGAATTGAATGTCTGAGTTGTTTAATTGTGGTTTTATAAGATTATTTGGTGGGTTTTTACTTTCTAAATCTAGCCCTATCTATGCAACATTTCTGTCTTTCTGTGGAAGGCTGCAGCAGATTGTCATAATGCTGTATTTGAAAACAGTTGTAGTAATGGCTGTTTGAATATAAAAGAAGAATCATCCAGCTCTAAGAGACCCCCACGCCATCTGCCTCTAGATAACAGTGTTTAAATTAGTAGTAAGGTGAATGGATGAAAAGGTCCAGGGGTTTATTTACTAATGAGTGCTAATGCACTGCCTTGAGCAGGACTGTAGGCTTTTGCCAGAGGGATTATCTTTCCTCTTAAAACTGACCCTTGAACTTCTCACAGCTACTGCTGTTTGAAGCCTATATGACTGCGGGTACTATATTTCCAGAGAGTATTTGTTAGTGCTTGTCACTTACAGTGGGTTTGTTATCAATTATTCATTTGGCATGCAATTAGCGTTAAACAGCATTGTTTTTGTCTTTGTCACATTATAGTCAGTGTGATGCTACATAGTCAGCTTATTGCAAGAAGTTTATTGATTATTCATAGCATTATATAGACACGTTGGCAAGAGTCCAGACCAATTTATTTTATTTTTTTTTTCACTACAATGATTTCAGCCTCTTTATATGCTAGATTTCCACAGTTTATTTGTGTGTAGTTCAGTATCATTATCAAAAGATTTTATGACTTGTCCGTAACTTTAAACACTCCAGCAAACATTTTGAGTCAAGCATTTTGGCCAATGCCTTTATCAGTCTTATTATAGCTCTTTTACGCTTTTAATATTTGTAACCCAGCATGTTAAGGTTGAAAAGGACCATTATTCGGATAAATTAATAAAAGGATAGTTCTGAGTTCTGTTCCTATAAACTTGTAATTGCTATTATTATTAATTCGCCTGGCACTTCTTTTGTGTCTCTTGTTATGCAGATTGTTATTAAAAAAAATAAATCTTTATCCCTTCTGCTATTCATAGTAGGGGCTGCTTCCACAGTTGTGTCATTAGGTTTCAAAGATTACTTTTAGCACTGCTGAGATTATGAAGAGCTCTGAAGTGGACACTAAATTCCTCCAGGGGATTCCCTACACGGCCTGGGGTAAGCATTATTGAGGCACCAGGCCTCCCAGAAGGACGACTCACAGTGTGGGCATAGAATAGCACAGTGTGATGGATTTACACAGAGAGCAGGGTCTGAGATTGGTCGAGCAGGGCTCTGTTTACAGTCTAGTCATAATGCAGTGTATCAAACTGGGACAATAGGTCCTCCACGTTGATTTTCCTTTTAGGAAAAAGAGATCTCAGACTCCTGCAGTACCGTTAACAGATTGGCAAATGATTGTGAGCATCAGCCACGGTTATGTTTCTTACTGCCTAGCCCTGTGGCGACAGCTTTTGACATTGCCAGCTACATAACAAACCCGCAGTGACAGTTAATGCCAATCTAGAAATGAGCCAACATTTATAAGCAGTTTGTTGTGTCATGCAGCTTTGGTATGCCATTATCTCCCAAAGCTATTGAAAGTCAATTTTGATGAATTAATTAATGTTTGATATTCATAAAACCATTCTAAGCTACTGTTGGGCTTCTTAACAGGGTTAAAAGATGTTTAATGAAAGTCAAACTTTATATATAGCATCAGACTTATTATAAACACAAATTAAATCATTGTGATTGAGGCCTGAGTGTCTGTTTGTTGCAGTAATTCATAACATAATCATAAGAAACAGTATAGTACATTGATGAAGGAACTAGCCAAACATTTGTATGCATGGCTTGGTTTCTTATAGTTTTGACCTTATGTTTTGAGTTGAAGTATTCGGCCCTAGATGTTTTTATTGTTGAAAGCATACACAATATAAATATAAAAGAAAAGAAATGGATAAATAGACTAGATACCATGATGCCTGAAGATTTAAATAGAAAGGAACAGTAGATCATTACGTCATTAGCTATATAGTGAATGACATCACAAAGACAGATTTAAAGATACATAAATGTGTGGTTACCATGGCAACAAAAGCCTATAAATACCTCCATGTTTGTTTTCAAACACACTTTCCCTTGACAAAGGTATGTTAAACATACCAAAACATTGGGAAGTTGGCTCTTATGGAACCAAAAATGTACTTACTGTAATACAAATGTAGACTGAGAGCATAAAAAGAGAGGATACAATACAGTATTAACACTTTTGCATGTTTTAAACAGCCATGTTTAATCCTCCTCCTGTCCCTGCTTTGAGGGGCCTATTGTTTCTGCATCCTTCAGAGGAACCACTGGTATTGCATTTGACATGTTTGTTCTCTTTACAATCAGATTGCCAGTGATTTGCCACATGCCATGTAAACATATTCCCACACTTGCAAGTTTTGATGGGTTTTTAAAGTGGTGTCAGAGTCAATCAATACAATCCGCTTGTCTCACTGATGGAGGTCTGCCAAGATGTATCTCTTTAGACATGTATGGAAATCCATGTCATGATGTCACTGTATATTGTATACAGTGCTACCTCGCTATAAGTCTCTCGGTTATAATATGCCTTGGAAATAATGCTCCTACAGCGTGTCCCCCAATTCCCTATACTAGTGATTCATGCAGTATTTCGACAGTAAATACAGTACCGGTGTTGTTCAAACTATAAACAACTTCTAAGTCTAACTTCCATTTCTCTCCCTTTTGATACAGTATCTGAACTGAAGAAAAGCTGCACTGGCACTTTATAACACAGACATCTTGGGGCTCCCGAGTGGTGCATCCAGTAAAGACGCTCCGCGTGGAGTGCAGGATGCGCCCTATAACCTGGAGATCCCTGGTTCGAGGTTATGCCAGGCCGGGAGTTCCCAGGGGGCGGCACACAATTGGCCGAGCGCGGCCTGGGTGGGGAGGGCTCAGGTCGACAGGGTAATCCTGGGTTCACCGCGCACCAGCGACTCCTGTGGCCGATAGGGCGCCTGCGGGTCTGCTGTAGAAGCTGCTCAGATCAGTGTTGTCCTCCAGCATTATGGGTCTGGTGGCTACGCTGTAGACCTGCAGTGTGAAAAAACACGTTTCGGAGGACACGTGTGTCAAGCGGGAATTGCAGCGGTGAACCGGGATAAAAATAATAATTGGGTTTTCCAAATTGGGGAAAAAAACGGGGTAAAAATCATTGGCGACAACCAAATTAAAAAAAATAAAAAAAATAATAATAATTAACACAGACATCTTATTCAGCATTTGTTTTATAACTAAATAAATATTAGGATTATTACATGGTTATCTTTCCTAACGTATTTAACTTTTTTGCTGCAAGAGGAGCTGCGGCTTTCTTCGGGAGACAAGACGCTTCAGTTTCGCTTCAGCCCCGCTCCGGCAGCCGAACCTGGGGCAAGCCCATTCCCTCTTCCCCTCTCCTGACCCGCTTTCCTTCTCGCACTTGGTTTGCTTGTCTGTCGCTTCGAACTTCGTTTATTTATTTTGTATTTTAGTCAGATGTGTGTTATGTGTCCTGTGCCCCCCCCCCGTTTATAATGTTATTCGGTTATAACACTCAGATTGTGTGGCCCCTGAGACCCACAATATAGCGAGGGAGCACTGTATACAGTAGAATTACACTGTATGGTATTTGGATAGCGATTTCTATAGGGATTTATGTCTGGGAGATATGAATTGCTAATATAGAATAGTAATAGATTTGTGTAGAACATTCTATGACAGATATCCACATAGAAAAAGGAGCAAAAAACAGACCCCTTTTAATTTTTTTTTTATTATTCTATTCCAGTATCAAATTGTTTTACATACAGGTTTTTAAGCACCCAAGGAATGTCTTAAGTTTTGCATATTGAGATTCTCAAAAGTACAGTAATCAGTCCCAGAGTACAGTAACTCACTTGGTAAAGGTCCTGCCACATAGTGATCAGGGTGAGTCACGCAGTCAGAAGTGTAGATCTTGGCTGGGGTTGGGGATTAACACTATGGAAAAATGAACACACAAAGTACCAGTGCATGGCAGATTAGCAATTAACACTTCTACTCATCTTTTTTTTTTAATTGATTTAATTGCAATGGTGGTTTAAAGCATTTATTAAGAACATAACATGATTTTGTATAATGCAAATATTTATTTTATGTTCTTTACTTTTCAATCATTTGATACAAATGTTCTTGAGACAGACTGGCTCTTGCCAGATCAATTAAAAAAAATGCCAGCTGTTGGTTTGTAACCAGGTGGGGGCTGTTTTCTATCAAAGACCAGTAACAGTTGAATCGGTTTCAAAGAGCTTGAAATTGGAAGCCCAAACTGTGCAATCTCTGCAAGTTTTCTCATTATTGGCCCTTGAGTGGGAAGTGAGGATAAGAAACACACAAGTGCCACTGCAAAACATTTTTCACAGTCCCTATTATGTATCTGCTTCACCAGTCTGATAGCAAAAACCCGTCACTGTAATGAGAAATCTGTTGTTTTCAGGCAGAGCAAGGTCAGGGAAGTAATTTTTTTAAAAGACACCCCTGATCCTTTTGAGACTTATTTTAATAGCATGAACTCTAGTGTTAATCTTGCTAAAAATAGAAGATTTGTACATTTGCATGAAGATTCAGCATCTCACAATGATGTTCAATTTTTAATTCTAAAATATGATTTAATGGGGGGGGGGGGGGCAGTTTACTACATTATTTTATATTTTACTTTTCTGTTTGGTTTGTTTGCCTTGTGTAGCCACCCAAAATGTGTAATAAATATAGAATAATAGATGGGCTTCAGTGACTTACTAGAAAATAGTCGAGTAGTTTATAAACTGTCGAGTAGTTTATAATACATGGATATTAGTTATCTGTAATAAAAAAGACAATCATGATTTAACCTCCTCAAATCCGTGGAAGTGTTAGGGTCAATTCACCGCTTGTTGTATGCCCAGGAAAGATCAACACCAGAATCCTGCGCTTCCCTGACTTGATGAGTCACCAGGCAAAGGCACGCTGCCATGATTTTACCTGATGGTTCACTTTGGGACCCCTGTATGTTTTTGTTAAACTCATAACATTATTATTTAAACTGGTATGGGACACTACACGTTTTAAAATGTGACGGGGTGGTTGTGGTTGTGTTGGTTATTAACAGCTACTAATGATGGAACAGACTTCTTGTCCTATATTCTTTAAATGTATAACATGAAACATTCTAACAAGTGGTTTCTATGCATCGTCGCCCATGTGTAAAAATTGATGTTTAGTCTGTGCATGGAAGTTCATTAAGGTTCAGCTTCCTGCCGTCCTTTGAAGATACAGATGTACGTGGTGATGAAAGGTGCTGACAATATGCATTCTGTCTCACAGCACTTAAGTGAAGGCTAGCAGTACTTGACCTTCTTAAAGTTCTTTTTTTCATTTATTTCTCCTGTTCGCCGCAGTGAAATAAATAAATGTTGTACTAGGTAAACAGAAGTGGCTGCCATACATGTTTTAATTACATATTGTGAAGTTGATGTGTCTCCAGCGGGTTGAAACTGCTTGTTTTCAGCCCCCCTGATGGGAGAAAGAACAGCTGGAGAATTGTCCCAGTGGCAGCCAAGGAAGAAGCTATTAACTTTATCGAATGTATTTCTGTGAACAGCTCCAGGTCATTTTGGATCAGAAAATTGTAGCAAACATTCCATCTGTTTCTGTTCTTTTGCTGTAGTGTGTCCAAGTGCTTTGAGTTTGCTGCTGGGAGCTCAGAACACACACTGGCTATGATCCTTGTATGTCTATCTGAGTGAAGTTTAACTGACGGTCCTCAGTGGTATTTTCTTTTTAGCGCTGATGTATTTTCAGGACCATGCACTCGTAATTTGTTTGTTTGTGTTACTTTAGTTTTAATAAAGGCTTACGCAGACCACCTGCAATAAACTAAACTGGACTGTCTACTGTTAGACACAAAGGTGAAGAAGAAGCAGCACAAAGTCGGGGCTGGCTCTCACAATACAAACTAAACTAGCTACCACAGAAAAGCACACCAGTGTGATCAAGCAATCTTCAATTGTGCATGTTTCGCTTCCTCACCATTATGAAGCTGAATATACATGTTCAGATTGTTGTGAGGTACTGGATCAGCAGGTGTGGGTTGAAGGGGCTGGCACAAATCCATAGTTGCTGTAATTAAACAAGTATTCCTCTGGTGTAATTTGACACTGCACTGTTAACATCTCTGTTGCAATCACACAGCGCCTGGATAGTTAGGTATTGTAAAGTGTACAGAATTGGAGTGTGCCATCTGCTTACTTGCAATAAGATGCTACTTGCGATGTCACTTGTATTTCACTTAACGGAATTCAACCATGATGGAAGTACAGGCTTTAGATTTTCCTCTACATCTGCTGCTGGTTACATTATTTTCACAGACTATAAATTATAAATATTTCTCCTCTTGCCTCCTTTAGGAATTGACTTTATTTAGTTTACTCTGTGTCAATGCATGGCTCCACCAAATACTGATAAATGCAACCAGCACTATAACTAAAGCCCCTAAGATACAATTGATTGGGTTAATGAGCTTTAACATGCATTTACCTGAAGTGCAGCAGTACCACTCGTCCAGTAAACTTCAGATAACAGATTGTTTACAATCAAAGTAATTAGGTGGCCAGTGGACCAGACCGATTAAGTTACCAAGCAGTACAGTGAAACTCAGGGATAAACTTGGGATCAAATTGTGATCTTTGTTAAAACGGTACTTGGACCTTTTATAATTTACTATACTTTCTTGAATAAGCAGGACTGACAGCTGAAGCAGGGTACACTGCGCAATGTGTATCACACCCTATGTATCACACCCTGCTTCTCAAATGGGGAATTATAAAAAAGGATTTGGCTCAACATTGTATAAAGCAGGTGGATGACAGTCTGAAAAAACATCCTGGCTCGGTGCCCGCCTTTTCTGTTACCCTGCTATTTACTTTGCAATTTATGAATCTGGGTAGCTAGAAAGCTTTACAAGTATTTGTGGTGTGCAGTTTGCACGCTATTTAATGACACAGCACCCAGCGCCAACACTATTAGTGTTCTGTAATGAACTGTAGATGTTGAGTGCATTCAAGTGTTGAAACCGCTGTCAAGAAATGCTGTGCATCAATGTTCCAGTGAATTTAATGTCCTTGTCATGAGATCAAAAAGCAATTTTATACAAATAGGTGGAAGACATCGCTTTTTAAAACTGTGTCTCAATGTAAAACAACAGTCTTTACATTTGAAGTGGCACTCTGTCAAGCCTCAAGCAATTTTAAAGTGGCTTTCATAATGGAAAATTAGGTCTCTGAAACAACTAAAAGGACAAGTTATTAACCCCCCCTGGGTCTGTATTTTAATTATAAAAAAACAATAGATTGGGGGCAGCAGTTCATTATACTTAATTGCAGCTTGAGCACAGTTTTTTTTCCCACACCTTCAATTTGCAGTGTCAACAATTACATACTTTTGCACAAAATAAAATGTTGAAATCACAACTAGCTTTTATATGTTTAAAAACAAAACAAAACTATTATATTAGTATCAATTTTCAATATTAACTTTGTAACTTTGATGTCAAGGCAAACAGTTACTAAGATACAGTCTTCATTTGCTGAACTAATAAGCCTGAAGTAATTATTTAGTTGACCACAATGAGTAACATTCACACTTAAGGCGTTGTAAGACTCGACACAAAGTATACTGGTATATGAAGACCAGTATATCCCTGTTTACCGTGGATAATAAATAACTGTAACTACGTGGAGCCAAACAAAATGAACTGTGGCTATCCAGTTTTAGTGATTGCACTTTTTTTTTTTTTTATAAACGCAGATCTGAAAGGAAAGCTTTTACAGAGAATGTGAAATAAAGGCCATGGAGCTTGTTGTTAATATGTATGCTACTGATTCTCTTCAGATAAGACAAAGATTAATGAGTGAGTTGTGTTGTTTGAGTAGTACATCAGTTGCTTTTGTGCGATAGATTTGTCAACACTTTGCACAGACACTAAGAGTGATTTTAGGATTACACACTCTGTTCCTGACTAATTGCAGTGCGGAGTAGTGGTTAGGGCTCTGGACTCTTGACCGGAGGGTCGTGGGTTCAGTCCCAGGTGGGGGACACTGCTGTTGTACCCTTGAGCAAGGTACTTTACCTAAATTGCTCCAGTAAAAATATCTAGCTGTATAAATGGGTAATTGTACAGTATGTAAAAATAATGTGATATCTTGTAACAATTGTAAGTCGCCCTGGATAAGGGCGTCTGCTAAGAAAGAAATAAATAATAATAATAATAATAATAATTAATCAAAAATGTGTCAGACACATTGACATAATGTTGGTCCACTGAATATGGCTCTCTGCACTCTGCCTGGGTTTCATCCATATGTTTTATGCAAGAGCAACATTCCAGCGGAAGGTAAACGTGATAAGTGCATCTCCTGCTTCGGTATGGAACATGCAAAAGAGGCTTTCAGGGACCAGGGGGATGGTTGAAAGCAGGCTTGCCCACCTATCTAAGGAGCGCTCTTGCACTGGCCAGCAGCCTCATCCATCCCCATCTCCTCCTGCAAAGTGGGTGGCGGTGTCTATATCCCCTAGATCCTCTTCAAGAGGGTGGAAGTGATGATCTTTGGGCAGGAGCCAAACAAACAGCCTGTCTTTATCGTAGTCCTTCTCTTCTTACTTGGTGTCAGAGGTTTCTTCCTCCCCTCCTCCTCTGAAGTGGAACAATCAGCAAGTTCTTAGCCAAATGAATAAGGTCTGTATGGTCATGCCTCATCAGCAGACCCTCTTGTCACAGGCCCTGCAGGACCCCACTGCTGCATTTGCGCAGGTAGCCACATATGGGTTTGAGCTTGAGGATATATTGTCCCTTGCAGCCTCTGAGGACTTGGAAGCCCAGTGCTTGGCCTGCCCCATTTGAGGACGTGGAATCTGTTGCTATGACTCTTACGATGGCCCCCTCCATGTCAGAGGAACTCAGCGCTCTGGTTAAGAGGTCAACTGCGGGCTCCCGAGTGGCGCATCCAGTAAAGGCGCTCTGCGCGGAGTGCAGGATGTGCCCTATAGCCTGGAGATCGCAAGTTCGAATCCAGGCTATGTCACTGCCGACCGTGACCGGGGGTTCCTAGGGGGTGGCGCACAATTGGCTGAGCGCTGCCCGGGGAGGGAGGGCTTAAGTCGGCAGAGGAATCCACGGCTCACCGCGCATCAGCGGCCCTTGTGGCCGATAGGGTGCCTGTGGTTCTGCAGTGGAGCCACCAGATCTGTGTTGTCCTCCGGCACTATAGGTCTGGTGGCATCGCTGTGGATCTGCAGTGTGAAAAATGACGGCTTGGCAGGAGCACGTTTCGGAGGACGCGTGTTCCAGCCGCTGTTCTCCGAGTCGGCGGGGGGGGTTGCGAGCGGTGAGCCGAGGATACAGATAATAATAATTGGGCATACTAAATTGGGGAGAAAACCGGGGTAAAAAATTGGTGACGACTAAATTTAAAAAAAAGAGGTCAACTGCAGCTCTGCAGGTGCCCTGGCCACCGGAAATGGAATTCAGACATTCCCTCTTTGATAGGGTCACGACTGCCAAGCGACAGCGCTCGCTCCCCCCAGTACTGGCAGACTTTTTGCAGGAGGTGCAGTCCTCCTGGGGCCACCCGGCAACTGCCCCTGCTGTCACCCCAGTGATTGACAACCTTTATGGGGTGCACGATGCGAAGAAGCTGGATCTTGCCCTCTTCCCGCCTGTTGAGGCTTACATTGCCTCACTGGTCCAGATGCCCAACCTGCCATTGCCTTCTAAGGACAAGCAATGTCACGTCACTGAATTGCTGCTTAAGAAAGGCTTCACGACTGGTCCTGCAGAATTTTTCCAGGTGCTTACAAAGGAGACATGGGACGGACTGCGCTTAAATAAAAAGGGAACCAATCTACTCAGAGAAATGGTCCTCGAGGAGATTCAGAAGCATTTAAACTAGAAAGGAAGGGGGGAGAAATCAACAAAAAAACAGAAGGGAGACTACATCAAAAGAAGGGCAACAACTCAGTCTCAGAAACAAAATGTTAGAACTTGAAGCTACTGCACTAACAAGTAACCACGATGTGATAGGTGTTACAAAAACTTGGTTATCCGAGAGTGATGGAGACGAATATAATATTAGTGGGTATACACTGTATAGGAAAGACAGGCAGGACAAAAGAGGTGGAGGGGTAGCGTTATACATCAGAAATAGCTTGAAGCCCAGGTGTTAAATCTGGAAGATAAAAAAAAATGCTGAATCAATATGGATCAGAATAATGGACAAAAATTCAAAGGGCATAATATCAGGGCATGCTATAGACCGCCAAATTCAGGCACTGAGCAAAATAATCTGTTATACAATAACATTAGAAATGAGTGCAGCAAAGGAGAAGCCATATTAATGGGGGCTTTCAACTTCCCTCCATATAACATGGGAAAACCTGGTGGGGAGCACGACAGACGAAATTGAAATGGTGGAAATGACAAATGACTGCTTCCTAACACAATTTGTCAAGGCACCGACTAGAGGGGAGGTATGCCTTGATTTAGTCTTTTCAAATAACAAAGACAGAATAGCTTAAACAGAGGTCAGAGAACCATTGACAAACTCAGACCACAACATGGTCTCATTTGAAGTGCTTTTTAAAACCCCAAAAGTAATGACTAAAGCTGAGGTTTACAATTTTAGAAAGGCAAACTATGAAGGAATGAAACAGAGATGTAGATTGGAGTAAAATAGAGAAAACATCCACAGAGTACTAGAGGTGCAAAACAATTACATCCCAAAAGTAGACCCATCTTAATCTAAAACAAAATTGCCAAAATGGTTTAACAGATCAAATAAATAAACATATTTACAGAGTGTTTAAAAGGGACTAAGAACAAAGTACATGCCCCACATGTTGACCTGTTCCTATCCAGTTTTAAATAACTTTAGCATAACAGGCAGAAGTGTTAAAGGGACTATGAGTTCTTAAAATAAACAAATCCCCTAGGCCGGATGAGATCCTTCAAATAGTACTCAAAGAAATGAAAGAAGTTATTTACAAACCGCTAACCAAGATCATGCAACAGTCTCTTGACACAGGGGTTGTACCAACAGACTGGAGAATTGCAAATGTAATACCGATCCACAAAAGGGGAGACAAAACCGAACCAGGTAACTACAGACCAATAAGCCTGACTTCTATTATATGTAAACTTATGGAAACTATAATAAGATCCAAAATTGAACATTACCTATATGGTAACAGTATCCTGGGAGACCGTCAGCATGGTTTTAGGAAAGGGAGATTGCGTCTAACTAACCTGCTTGATTTTTTTGAGGATGCAACATCGACAATGGATTACTGCAAAGCATATGACATGGTTTATTTAGATTTCCAGAAAGCTTTTGACAAAGTCCTACATAAAAGATTAATTCTCAAACTAAACGCAGTAGGGATTCAAGGAAATGCATGCACATGGATTAGGGAGTGGTTAACATGTAGAAAACAAAAAATACTGATTAGAGAAGAAACCTCAAAATGGAGCAAGGTAACCAGTGGAGTACCACAGGGATCAGTATTAGGTCCTCTGCTATTCCTACTCTACATTAATGACTTAGATTCTGGTATAGTAAGCAAACTTGTTAAATTTGCAGACAACACAAAAATAGGAGTGGCAAACACTGTTGCAGCAGCAAAGGTCATTCAAAATGATCTAGACAACATTCAGAACTGGGCAGACACATGGCATATGACATTTAATACAGAAAAGTGTAAGGTACTGCATGCAGGCAATAAAAAATGTGCATTATAAATATCATATGGGAGATACTGAAATTGAAGAAGGAATCTTTGAAAAAGACCTAGAAGTTTATGTTAAATGTCTTCATCTAGACAATATGGGGAAGCTATAAAAAAAAAGGCCAACAAGATGCTCGGATATATAGTGAAAAGTGTTGAATTTAAATCATGGGAAGTAATGTTAAAACTTTACAATGCATTAGTAAGACCTCATCTAGAATATTGTGTTCAGTTCTGGTCACCTCACTAAAAAAAGGATATTGCTGCAAAGAAGAGCAACCAGGATTATTCCGGGTTTAAAAGGCATGTCATATGCAGACAGGCTTAAAGAATTGAATCTATTCAGTCTTGAACAAAGAAGACTACACGGCGATCTGATTCAACAATTCAAAATTCTAAAAGGTATTGACAATGTCGACCCAAGGGACTTTTTTGACCTGAAAACCAGGGATCACAAATGGAGATTAGATAAAGGGGCATTCAGAACAGAAAATAGGAGGCACTTTTTTACACAGAGAATTGTGGGAGTCTGGAACCAACTCCCCAGTAATGTTGTTGAAGCTGACACCCTGGGATCCTTCAAGAAGCTGCTTGATGAGATTCTGGGATCAATAAGCTACTAACAACCAAACAAGCAAGATGGGCCGAATGGCCTCCTATCGTTTGTAAACTTTCTTATGTGCTAGTCTGCACGGAGAACATGGCAGTGGTGGCCCATATAAATCAACAAGACGGTCGCTGGTTCCCAAACATCGTATCGCCCATAAGCTTCTGCTCTGGGCCCATGGGTCCACTCACTGACCCCTCTGGTTCTCCCTACTGGAGGGCAGGCATCCACTTAGTATAGATGATTAGGCCCATGAGTGGCCCAAGGCTCTGCTTTATGCCTTACCACTGTTGCCGTTGCTAACGCTGTGCCTGGAGAAAATCAGACAAGACAGGCTTGGATGTTGCTGTGTTATGATATATAGGGTTACACTATATAATGCTTTCTTTCTGTAGCTTTTCCAACAAATACAAAAAGTGTTTGTGGATTTAACAAAGAAATCCTTATAAAAATGTTTTCATGTTTAAAAATAGGTTACTGTGTCCTTGACTCTTCAAAGTGCATGGGACCATTGCGATTTGTATGATGTAATCCCAGGGTTCAGATTCATAAAAACATCTTTGTTTCCACATGACATTGTCCTTGAATTACAATATTTTTTTTTGTTTTGTTTTGTGCTACTTGGAGTAGGAAAACTTTCTAACTTTCGGATTTTCATTTTTGAGTACAAATATCATCACTGTATCTGATGTAAAAAAAAATGACCATGCCCTGTGTGTGTTATATTTTCAAAACTTTACCATCTTTAATCGTACCTTCTGGGCATTATCCCCCATTCCTTAAATGCCTTCAATCTGCCTTTAACCACTTAGCTACTTCCCATAATGGCTGACATGCTTTAACCTCAAAGACACTGCTCAGGTAAAATGACCCGGTAAATGTAACAGTGACCTATGTTTTTGTGTGCCTCCCACTGTTCAGATACTGTATACAATACATTTACAGATTTGCTTTATTCCCATTCCAGTGTACTGTTGTAAAATGACCATGTTCTTGATTTATGACCTGCTTTAAAAGAAGAAAATTGACTTGATTTGAAAAACCTGGAAGGCCAGGATAGCAACAACCTTCCTAATATCATTGCATTTATATGTGTAATCCATGTGTTCTGAAAAAAACACACACACACACATTGTTGAAAGCAATTGATTCAGAATGATTCAGATTATGTGTCAGAAGCTTGAGCAGCCGAGTCTTTATTTAATGGTCCGTAACATTCTGATTCTCCTTTAGCAGATTCCTGGGTCATGGCATTGCTCCACTTATCTGTGATCACTGAGCTGTTCCGTGAAACTGCATGCTTTCTGAATAGACTGGACCTCTGCAGACAGGGTGTTGTTACATACTGAATGAAACTGTAATAAAGGAACATTTCCAAGACCCTTGGAGAAATGGCAGTTTTAGGCATATTCTGCTGTTTTTTTTAACACGTGCAGCGGACTTAATTTGGATTTGGATACACATAGAGCCAACGTAATGCAATCATATTAAAGTTTAAACGTGTGCTTAATTTAGATGCAGAATAGAAGTGTAGATCTATGTATATAGCATGTCCACAGTATCAAGAGACTATCAGTGGGGGTTATAACCATTAACTTGTCTCATTACAAAAGCTTTGGAAGACGAAGAAGAAACATCATTGGACCACCCAAAGCTGTCATGTTTGTGGGCTGCTGTGAGGCCATGTCAGAAATTGTTTGTTAGTGTGAAAAAAAGAGGCTCCTATCAAGGTGTTAAACCTTAAGGCTGTACAGGAGGTTTTCATTTGTTTTCCGGACGTGGTTTTGTTTGGAGCCGACCAAGCCGCTGCGGTTCTTGGCAGACCGCATGCATCTATGCTTTTATATATATATATTTATAATTATATATAAATATCTTTTATTGCTGCATCTAAAAGTGATTTATTAATGAAGTCATGCCTGAGCATTTTATAATAGGACATTCGACAGATAAAGAGAATTTAGGGTGCCACCTGGGACGTCGTATTGGTTTTCAAGATAACCCTGTGTGTGCTCAGTCTGTATGAGTTTTTATTTTTGGTTCAGTTCGGGAGGGTGGGGGGGTATCAGTTTTTATTATTATTTGGCAAAATCGGTTATTTCCCATTATTACAAATAAATACCACTCAAACATATCCACGTTCACTTTCTATAATACATTGAATGTACATTTCACTAGTATATACAAACGTTAACTTACTGTGTTGAAGTGAGACTGTCCACATTAGCATTCCGGCAATGCAAAACTCTGCATGCATTTTGAATCCGAGAATTGTGAGAAGTAACAGATTTCATTTTCCGCCCATTACAGCCCCCTTATCTATCACTGCAGTTCTTTTTTTTTTCTACAGCGTACTGTATTAATTAATCTCAGCATACAATAAGTTATTTACATTCATCATTGTACTGATTAAGGTTTGATATTTATGTAGCTATAATAAGAATGTTAATCCTACTAATAATAATTAGGCAGTTGTTGCATTAGTAGAAGCATAACTGTACACCAGTTTTATATTTACAATAACTTGGTTCATTACTGAATAAAACCATAAGGCCATAAAAAATAAGTGGCGACGCCATGTTGCTGGCTTGTTTGGGTTAGTGGTCGTTAAGCCCGTTGCTAAGCATGTGACACATTGATGCAAATTATGCATATTACGTAGTGCACAAAATTGATGATTGGTCAGTTGCAATGTCTTTCCACACTGCTCGTCTTCTGAAAGCCGTTTTCTTTATGTAGAAATTATTTAAATAATTATTGACATTATTTAAAGCTTGTTGCCAAAACCCACTTTTATCTGTTTAAAAAAAATAAAAACTGAATCTTCTAATTCGAGGGTGTTTTTTTTGGTTATTATCGGTTAAAACCGAAAACTTCAAGCCCTATTTATAAAAGTACAAAACATTTCCTACCCAAGCAAAGTAAAGCATATTGAAAACATGGTAAAGCTTTGGCATACACACAGTGGAGAGAAATCAGGTAAAATCAAGTCCTTTATTTTATCTTACTGTCACAAAGACGGCCAGAGTGGGTGGCGTCAGACCAGAAAGGAATTCAAACACAGACAGACGGTGGTGATGATGAGCTGAGTGCAATGGCTGCACTCAGCGTTTATTAACAAATAAAAGGTTTAAACAATGGAATACAAAACAGGACACGGCACTTGACGCCAAAATAAACAGACAGACAAAACGACTAAACACTTAACAAACGGTGCACGGAGACAAACAAACACGGTGAGTACAAAACACTTATAATTATGATTTAACACTATTTAGTTTCTCCTCTCTCTCTCACCCGTTCTCCTCTTCCGAACACCCAACCCTTAGTGCAAGAAACGTGCATCTATATATACTGTTGTGCTGGGATTCAATTACTAATTAATTACTCACTTGAATCCCAGCACGTGAATTCATTCCGTGCAACCCCGTGCCACACATTATACACATTTTATCTGCACGTGAAGTGATGTGCCATCCTCGTGCCTAAATATAATTATACACTTTAAATACACGTGAAACACAGACCCGTTTATATCCCGTGTACCAATCTATACACCAACATTTACACACGCAACATACAACACAGAACACAAATGCACACAGGGGCGGGGCGCTTTGCCACATATACCCCCCCTTGTGCGCAGCACACATGGCCTCAACGGCCACCTCCCCCCTTAAAAACCCAGCAGTCCAGGACAAAGTCTCGGGCTGGGAAGGGAGGCTTCAGTGGGCCCATGGCTGGCCATGCTGTCAGCACCCCTGCCGGTAGTGGCACGGCTGACAGCCTGTTGGTCCCGTCCTGCAGCGAAAAAGCTGCGGGGGCAGGTGGTCCCCCGACCTCCCCCTTCTTCGTAGCCGGCAGCTCCCTCCTGTGGGGCTCCGGCCACAAGAACTCCTGCAGCGAAACTGCTGCTGGGGAAAGTGGTCTCCAGACCTCGTCCCCCTTCGTGGCCGGCAGCTCCCCTTTCTGGGGCTCCGGCCACCGTACTCCCTGCGGAGGTACGGGCAGCAGAGGCAGCTCCTGCTCCTCTGCTCCGGGCGGTGGCGGAGGCAGAGGCAGCTCCAGCTCCTCTGCTCCTGGTGGTGGTGGAGGCAGAGGTAGCTCCAGCCCCTCTGCTCCTGGCGGTGGTGGAGGCAGAGGCAGCTCCAGCTCCTCTGCTCCTGGCGGTGGTGGAGGCAGAGGCAGCTCCAGCTCCTCTGCTCCTGGAGGTGGTGGAGGCAGAGGCAGCTCCTGCTCCTCTGCTCCTTGCGGTGGTGGTGGTGGAGGCAGAGGCAGCTCCAGCTCCTCTGCTCCTGGCGGTGGTGGAGGCAGAGGCAGCTCCAGCTCCTCTGCTCCTGGCGGTGGTGGAGGCAGAGGCAGCTCCAGCTCCTCTGCTCCTGGCGGTGCTGGCTCCCTCTGCTGTGGCGGCTGGGCATGTGCGCGCCGTGCTGCCTTCAGCAGCATAGCGAGAGGCTGCTGGGGGACACCAGCATCCTGCCCTTCTCCCCCCCAAAAATTTTCAGGGGGTTGAGCCTGTAACCCCTCCCCTTCCGGCTCTTGGGGCTGAACCAGCAGGCATTTCCCCTCTGCTGGTGGCTTGGGTCCCAGAGCTGTGGAAGCCCCGACTTGCCTCCCTTTGGGCTGTGGACGCACCGACTCCTCCCTTTTGGGCTGTGGACGCACCGACTCCTCCCTTTTGGGCTGTGGACGCACCGACTCCTCCCTTTTGGGCTGTGGACGCACCGACTCCTCCCTTTTGGGCTGTGGACGCACCGACTCCCCCCTCTTGGGCTGTGGACGTTCGGGCTCCCCCCACTCAGGCGTAGGACGTTCGGGCTCCTCCCACTCAGGCGTAGGACGTTCGGGCTCCTCCCACTCAGGCGTAGGACGTTCGGGCTCCTCCCACTCAGGCGTAGGACGTTCGGGCTCCTCCCACTCAGGCGTAGGACGTTCGGGCTCCTCCCACTCAGGCGTAGGACGTTCGGGCTCCTCCCACTCAGGCGTAGGACGTTCAGGCTCCTTCCGCTTGGGCTGTGGACGCTCAGGCTCCTCCCATTTGGGCTGTGGACGCTCAGGCTCCTCCCATTTGGGCTGTGGACACTCAGGCTCCTCCCATTTGGGCTGTGGACGCTCAGGCTCCTCCCATTTGGGCTGTGGACGCTCAGGCTCCTCCCGCTCGGGCTGTGGACGCTCAGGCTCCTCCCGCTCGGGCTGTGGAGGCAAAACCAGCAGGCATTCACCCTCTGCTGGTGGAGATGGGGACAGCAGGTACTCACCCTCTGCTGGTGGAGATGGGGACAGCAGGTACTCCTCTGCTGGTGGTCCTGCTACCTGGGCTGCTGTTCCATTTATGGTTGCCTCCAGGTAGCTGAGGACAAACTCCACACCTTCCTCCAAGGTGTTTGGGGTGTGTTCCTCCTGATATGCCTCCCATCTCTCACAGTCCATCATCCACAGAGCCCGGACGACCATGGGCAGAGACTGGGCCTCCAGCCCAGCATTCTCCAGGAACCAGCCCCGCAGTTTGATGGCGTCTTCTGCCATTGACTCTCTTTTTTTTTTTTTCCCCCAAAACAATATTTGTAATCCTCTTTTTTTTTTTTTTTTTTTTTTAAATCCAGACCCCTCCTGGTCTGACGCTTGGAGGCGCGGCTATCCCACGATGACACCACGTGTCACAAAGACGGCCAGAGTGGGTGGCGTCAGACCAGAAAGGAATTCAAACACAGACAGACGGTGGTGATGATGAGCTGAGTGCAATGGCTGCACGCAGCGTTTATTAACAAATAAAAGGTTTAAACAATGGAAGACAAAACAGGACACGGCACTTGACGCCAAAATAAACAGACAGACAAAACGACTAAACACTTAACAAACGGTGCACGGAGACAAACAAACACGGTGAGTACAAAACACTTATAATTATGATTTAACACTATTTAGTTTCTCCTCTCTCTCTCACCCGTTCTCCTCTTCCGAACACCCAACCCTTAGTGCAAGAAACGTGCATCTATATATACTGTTGTGCTGGGATTCAATTACTAATTAATTACTCACTTGAATCCCAGCACGTGAATTCATTACGTGCAACCCCGTGCCACACATTATACACATTTTATCTGCACGTGAAGTGATGTGCCATCCTCGTGCCTAAATATAATTATACACTTTAAATACACGTGAAACACAGACCCGTTTATATCCCGTGTACCAATCTATACACCAACATTTACACACGCAACATACAACACAGAACACAAATGCACACAGGGGCGGGGCGCTTTGCCACACTTACTCTTAACAAATACAACTTTTGAAGCTTTACATGACCAACAACTTCCATTTAATACACATTAAAAACAGGAAGTAACTTTAATAGTTATTATTATTATTATTATTATTATTTATTTCTTAGCAGACGCCCTTATCCAGGGCGACTTACAATCGCAAGCAAATACAAATACATTCAAGCGTTACAATACAAGTAATACAATAAGAGCAAGAAATACAATCATTTTTGTTCAAGTGTGACAAACCACAATTCAATAATGCAGCAGATAATAGTGATAGTTACATCAGGATATGATTAAATAGTGATAGTTACATCAGGATATGATTAAGTACAAAATACTACAGGTTAAACACTTGGCAGATTACAATATTCTGAAGTACAGGATTAAATGCAGTAAAATAGGGGGCAGATAAGAGCAAAATAAAGCACATTTAAATGAAGGGTGATAGTGTCCCAGAATACAACAGAGGAGTTCTACAGGTGATGTTTGAAGAGGTGAGTCTTAAGGAGGCGCCGGAATGTGGTCAGGGACTGGGCAGTCTTGACATCTGTAGGAAGGTCGTTCCACCACTGCGGAGCAAGGGTGGAGAAGGAGCGGGCTCTGGAGGCAGGGGAGCGTAGCGGAGGTAGAGCCAGTCTTCTAGTGCAGGCGGAGTGGAGAGGTCGAGTGGGGGTGTAGGGAGAGATGAGGGTCTGGAGGTAGCTGGGTGCAGTCTGGTTAAGGCATCTGTAGGCTAGTACAAGAGTCTTGAACTGGATGCGAGCGGTGATCGGGAGCCAGTGGAGTGAGCGGAGTAGTGGAGTAGCGTGGGCGAAGCGAGGCAGAGAGAACACCAGGCGGGCAGCAGAGTTCTGGATGAGCTGGAGCGGACGGGTGGCGGACGCAGGGAGGCCAGCCAGGAGGGAGTTGCAGTAGTCTTGGCGGGAGAGTACCAGGGCCTGGACCAGGAGCTGGGTAGCATAGTTGGTGAGGAGTTGCACAACTTGTGATGATGAGATGAACGTTTTTTTTGACACCTGTTTCCAGTGAAATCAGATTTAACCCAATTTTTTAAAACTCCATTCTGGAAATAAATCAGACATTGTCTGTTTAACCCTAGAATCTGAACCCTTAAGTGGATTGTTGGCCATTTCCCCCTAGATTATATAGAAGGACTTCAGCATCGCAACCTGCTCAGACTCCATTATGATCAGCAGATAGTTCTGGCTTAAGTGTAGTTGCATCACCATAAGTTCTGATGTTACAGTAAAAGTGTTTAACATACTGTGCGTTATGCAGTCAGACAGAGATAGGATGGAAATCAATTTGTGATTCACTGCAGTCAAGCATCATTGAAATTTCCATTGAGACTTCAGATTCATACATGCTGCACAAAACTACACATAATGGGTTTTTATATGCTTATACCGCCTAGTACTCTCAACACGAGAAGATTATAACTATGTAGGCATATTTGTTTTAAATGACTTTAAAGAGTAAGTAGCGGGGTTCCGAAAAATACAGCGTTATACGTCCCCACGTGTTGCTACAACTGTTTAAATAATGTATCTGTCAATTTTATTTTCATTGTAAACATCCTGACAACCTTTTACACATCTAACTTTAAAGTCTGTCAAAGCTCTGTTCAAAATGGTTTGAGATCTGTGCTCTAAATCACTGCAGGAAGAACAAAAACAAACAAAAAAAGCATAACGAGTGTGCTGGCTTTTCTGTTCCGTACCACATCATCGATCATTATTGATGTGTTAACCAGAGCTATGAAACAGGCTTTAAAGTTAGAAGTGTGAAATAGGATGTTAACAAAGAAAAGAAAAATTACAGGTACATTATTTAAACAGTTGTAGCAACACATGGGGACGCGTAACGCTATATTTTTCAGAACCCTGCTACTTACTTGCAGTGGGAATTGATAGTAACATTGAGAGATATTTATTCATTATTTTAACCCTAGTTTCAACACTTGCTACAATGTTTTATCGGGAGTGCAACGTTCTAAAGGCAGATGTTGTTCAAACAGAATAATCCATACCTGCAGAGAAAGTAAAATAAATTATCCCCTGGGCTTCTGCTAGTGTCAATGAGGCGTGAGATGGAAGCTTGAGTGGTTTATAAATGTCAGAAAGACCCAGGAAATGGCTTGCATCCTTGACTGCCCCCACTGTTAAGTATGCATTGGATTTTAGAATGTATGGTATCGGGTTCCTGTGGTGAAAACAAGATGCAGGGAAGAGCTTATAAGAAAACATTGTCTCCCCTAATTTTGCAACTTGTGCATCTTTGTGTTACTTGCTTTTTTTCACAAGCCGTTAGCTTGGCACACTTTTTAACAAACAGCTTTATTTATTTTTTTCAATCCAGTTTCGTTCTGAGGTTCCATACAACGTAGCATAATAATACAAAATACAAAAGGACAAGTTGGGGTTCATACAGTAAATATGCAATGATGGGCACAATATTACATTAGGTAATGTTATGGAAAAACAAGATTACAATTAAATTCCATTGTAATTGCATTTTTAGCCATTTAAAATACAATGGTTGGTTTGAGAGAAATCTGATTGTAGGTCATCTTGTGTTATCGAATAAGTATTAAAATCTGTCATCTGCCACCCCAAGGCATTGTACAATGGCATAAGCTAGTAAGTATCTAATTAAGCAATATGTGATAACCTGCACAATACACAGGATATATGCAGAGAGTCCCAACCAGCTTAATATAGTAATAATATAATAGACATTTTAAGATTCGCTGTAGTATTTACTATCAATATAATTCTGTGCCTACTGTTTTCAATTTATCAACAAATATCCTTTAATAGCAGATCAATAAAATAAAGAGTGACCAGTTCACTGACCTGTGCAGTGGTACCACTATAATCATACCTTTTGTAGGTAAGTAGTGTGTGTGTGTGGGGGGGGGGGGGGGTTACTGGGTTTTGAGATACTAAATGACAATATGGTATTTTTCTTTCATATTTGTATAATGCAATCACAGTATTTATATCTCTGCACCAAACTGTAACCATTCTTAAGTGAGAATGCTCGACAAAACCTCTTGGGAAACTCTAAGCTCGCTGCTCACTATAAGCTAACATAACATTTTTACTTTATACAAAATATATTTACAAAAAAAAACTATTTTATTATCGGTTACACAATGGTGTAGGACTGAAGAACCCCAAAGCCAAAGAAGTGCTGTTCTGTCTAGCTCAGGGAGACTGGAAACAGGTGTGTACTAGCAGTTCTGGGAATACAATCTGATCTTATTAGCATGCATGAATAATTCATTACGAATAATAATGTGCTGCCCGATTTGCTGCAGCAAAGTATTTCAGACCGCTAATAACTAGCATAGTGTTGAAAAGCAGGCAGTGATCTACCAGACAGAACTTGCTATGTTCATTCTAGCAGTGAAATGTGTTTGTCACACATCTTGCACACTTATTGCACTGCTGGAGACATAAACCTGCCTGCGTTCGTGCAAATTCAAATTCTTGAGCAGGTGTCAAAGTGTGGTAATGTCTCGAAATGCAAGTGCAGACAGTAATGTCAGCTACTCTGCAGTGTTGTTAGTCTACTGGGTGTTTCAAAGCAGACTGCATCTGTTTACTCTGGGTATTTTAAACAACTGGGGCCAGCTTTGACAGTCCCTCTAATAAGAGCAGTTTTGACTTGTGGAAATAATTATTTTATTATATAGGGTCTCATGAAGAATACACCCAGCCATAATAATGTTGTAATTCCATCAAAGGGTTCTAATAACATGGTGCAAGAACAAGCCTTGAATACATTGTTTGTATATTTTATGTATTGTAATGCATGGTAACTGAATATTTGTTGTTTAAAGATGACAGAGACTCAAACGTTTACAACTTTTTAAACTATAGTCTGAACAGTAATAGGACTGCCAATGTGTATTGGAAACTAAAAGTACTATATGGACTTTTGCTTCATTGTGCACTGTTTTCTTGTAGTTCTCATTTTAAATAAAACTGTATCTGTTGGATATCACAGGCAGGGGTCTGCAGTGGTACTCGTGACTAGGATTATTGTTAGGTACAGCAGTACACATATCAGTAGCCAATGCTTTATGAGCCCTACCTTCTATGGAACATTGTGTAATAGGTCACATACAAGTAGAAACACATATGAAGTCAAGTATTCAGCCATTCAACAAAATGTGGTATTTTATTGCAATTAGCTGTTAAGGATTTAGAAGGTCAAGATACTGGGGAGCCAAATTGTCATAACATGCAGTCTACTTATAATAACCTTCATCACTTAACCACTCTTGGGTGCTTGATTCAGCTTTGACTGACTGTGCATTAGTGACCTTAACACTTCTAACTGATTATCATCTCTGACATGGAAGCTTTTCTGTCCTTTTTTATTAATTATTATTTAATTTTTGTTATTACTAATGTTTTACCACTTTTGGCTAATGAGATACTCTCCTCCCAATTAGTAACTCTTAAAAAGCAAGTAGGTTCAGGATGTTTTAACAGTTCTTGTTTTCTTGTTGTTGTGCAGAGTGCTAATCCTCAAAAGTCTGGTGTTGTTACAGGGGGAAAAAAGAGCTTTAACAGAGTCAAGTTGAACATATTGTAATAATGTATATTTTTTTGAATGCGAAGGGGAGAGAGAACAAAGGTTTTTGCATATAACAGTTCCATCAAAAAACATGAAAAATACGTAATTTGTTGTAACACACTTGTACTGGTAAATGAAACATTTCAACAGCTGAAGAGCTCTTGACTTGCTTCCCATCTGTACATGAAGCCTGTGCCCTCCTTCAGATAGGTCTCTCTGGATGACTTTCCCCTATCATGTTCTAAGAAGACAAGGTTCTCTCAATGTACACCCTGAGCTTGTCAAAGTGCAGACCACTATTGTTGCTGTAGAAACTGAATGTGCAGCGTTATTTGAGCTACAAGTTTTTGCAACTGTATAAACACTGGCCTCTAGTTATGGATCGATATCAGTGGCAAAATGGGTTGTACAACATTACTGTTGCCTTTAAATGTTTCCTGATATTCTTAGGGCAGATTAGAATCAGTAACCTCTTTAACATTACAAACAATCATTGCAAGTGGATTGGAGTTACTTTACTACTACAAATTGCATCTTCGCTCAGAAGTATTAATCGTAAAATAACTTTGTTAAACTTTAGGGTGTGTGCTAGTGAGGACTTCCTGCATCCAACTTAAGGACAGATATATTTTAAAGCATACTTCTTACAAATTGTAAAGTTCTTTTTTAATAGAATGTTCATGTCACAGACTGATACCTTAAACTGATGTCTACAGCTGTGATGCTTTTTGGTGGAAAATCTAATGTTTTGAAAGTACAATACAGTATTATTTAGGGACCACAGTAAATAGATGGAAAAGATCTGGGAAGCAGATATGGGAATGGTTGAGAGTTATTCAAATGTATTTACTTGGTGCTCAAAAGATTGAGTACCAAATAAAATGTGTATAAAAGATCTTATCTCTGTTTACGGGTATATTCATTTTATTTAGAAGGGAGATTAAGGTGATTCCTATTTTTTTCTTAAAAGCCTTCGTTATTTAACTGCTGGTAATGATCCTTGACGCCTAGTGATGGGCTGCAAATAGAGCGGATCGAAACATTTCATCAAAAGTTTGAGATGAGTTAGTAACTTAAGTTCACAGATGTGCCTGGCTGAAACAGCAGCGAATATAGGCAGGTAGTACAGGATGGTATGATTGGCACCTCCCATCACAGGGTCTAATGTTTTATTACTCAATGGCACATCATTTCTCCCCTACATATCTGAACGATCCTGTCACTTTTAACAAGCCTTCTTGTTAAATTAATGACCACATGTATTATACCCGGCTGTGGATAATAAGTTTGTCACACAATAGAGTTTTACATATATATGGAGAACTGTTTATCCAACTGTCATAAAACTTGCTAATAACATAAATTGAGTAAATGAAGTCTGCCTGTATCTACATATATCTAGAGAACCACTTATCAATGTATGAAGAAACTGGCAAAGTATATTCTTTAACACAGGGTATTAAGAGTATCACAATGTGGGGGGTTTATAGGCATCTGTATGTCACTTTTATTTTAGCATACAGTGAATATTGGCCATGGATGTGGATGTGTGTCACTGACAAGCTTGTTTTCGTGAGTGTTCCTGCAGCTTGTACACCTTCATGGCCAGATCCATACTGCAATTGAGAACATGGCCTCAGCAGTGTCCCAGAGTTAAATGAAGGAGCTGAAATTAACATTGCAATAATGTGTACACAATAGCCAATGCAAATGAAAAAAAATGTGTCAATACAATTTTGTTTTTAAACAATTAATGGTGATTGTAAACATAGATTGAGGAATAAAATGTCAACATTGGTCAGCACTACATAAATGAACTAATTCATTTGATTGTGCCCAGTGTTGACAAGAGCCTGTGCAAACAACATCAAAATGAGCCATCAAAATGAAATTCAAGCGATAATAAGGCTGTTACAATTAAGGCTGTTACAATCCATGCGTTTTCTCATTTTAAAACACACAGGGTTGACTGCAGCGTACCAGTGACTTAGTCTGCATCAAGTGGACTAAAACGCGGTCTAGCAAATCCTGCAGATTTGTACTAAGTTAGTCCTGATTGCAGCGTACCAAAAAGCTAATCCTGAAAATTGGTTTAGCTGACCTGAACAAGTGGAACAAGTTAGACCGATAATGAGGAATAACCCATAATAAGCCATTACAAATGCAGATGGAAATTCACAATTTAAAGCGTAAAAAAATATCTTCATGATAAAATGGTAAAAGTGTTTTTATTACATTAGGCGTGATTCGGGCAAACACATTTAAGTAAAAGTACACCTATATTCATATTATATTGTAGCCTATTAAATGTCTTTTTATGCACATTTCGCACACGGATCACACTTGCATTTTAACTTGCTGGTAGCCTATTGCTGCTTGACACTGAACGTTAAGTTCTAAATGTGTTATTTATATTTAAGACACATTACACTGACATTTCAGTTTAAATTGAATACATCAAACGTGTGTGCTTTTTTATTATTTAAATACACAGTATCTTATTGTGCAGTACTTTATTAAAGTCTGTACAATATTTTAATGAAAACACGAAACCAATCTCTTCAGAACACTTTGTTCATCAACCATAATAAATTAGACAAAAAGCAAAAGGGTGCTACATTACTATAGTAGTTTATTTAAACTACCGGATACATTTGCTGTCTACCTAAGAAAATGAATAATTGCTTAATATAGTGTATCAACAATATATTAAGGTGCATTATATCATTACATAGTGCAATTGTCAATTTTATTAAGGATATTTCTGTGACTAGGCGAGTGAACCTTACTGAACCAAATGCTTCAAAAGGTTCAGACTGAGGTTCAAAAGGCTTCACTTTTCACTTCACTAGTTTTTAGACGTAATTTCAGAGAATAATGGTGCTGTCTTTGTGTTAAAATATGCTGTACAAACGTAGGACGAGCAAGTGTACTAAGTTAGTCTTATACTTCATAGTACTAAGTTAGTCCTCCTGAACAGGATCATTATTATTATTATTATTATTATTATTATTATTATTATTATTATTATTATTATTATTATTATTATTATTATTATTTATTTCTTAGCAGACACCTTTATCCAGGGCGACTTACAATTGTTACAAGATATCACATTATTTTTACATACAATTACCCATTTATACAGTTGGGTTTTTACTAGAGCAATCTAGGTAAAGTACCTTGCTCAAGGGTACAGCAGCAGTGTCCCCCACCTGGGATTGAACCCACAGCCCTCCGGTCAAGAGTCCAGAGCCCTAACCACTACTCCACACTGCTGCCCTCATCGGACGTGATCATCTCACGTCCGATTTGGTACGCTGCAATCAGGATCTTGTTTAGTCCGATTTAGAGGATGATCCACCTGTGGTGATTACCTTCTGGTACGCTGCAACCTGGATTAACAAGTGCACTAACTTTACTCTAAGCAAGTGGACTAAACCTGCTTAATCCGCTAGATAGACGTATCAAGTAGACTAACTTTGGTACGCTGAAATCGACCCATAGCGCACAAAGCCAGTTTGATTATTGAAAAGGTTTTGTCACTGGTGATTTCAAGTGTTAACAGCAAATAGCAGTGTTGTATGTGAGTTATTTTGGTTGGCGTTTAGATTGTGGTGATAGCCGCACCAATATTTTACAATACCTCCTATTTAGTCAGTGGCTGTGATGAGGACTCGAACAATCAACTTTACAGCTTCCCTACTACAGTAGTGCCACATTCTCTCATTGGAGCTGAGCAAAGAACAGAATACAATAGCTGGCATTTGCCTCAGTCACATAGTGTGAGGATTTGAGAAGAGGGATTTGCTTTGTAAATGTGACAGATTTTATTGGAGACAACAACAACCATATGGGTTATATATATATATATATATATATATATATATATATATATATATATATATATATATATATATGATCCTGGGATTGACTCTCATTCTGCATAAAAGTTAACTAATCAAGTCCTTTGTGCTCTGTCAACTACCAATATTTCATGACAAAAGGCACACAATCTAAAATGTCATATTTCCTTCTCATTTTAGGATCTCTGCATTCCCTGTTTGGTGTGGACAAGATGATTATCCTGACTTTTGTTGTGTGTTTTTGCTTGAATATTCATTTATTTTGGATTACAGTACAACTTTGTTCTATCGATTTGGGAAATATCTGGTTTAGCTTGTTTATTTTTACTTCCTAGTTTTCTCTGAACAGAAGCCCCTGAGTGCACCTGATTAAAATAATATCTATTTTAAGGGGGAGACACAGTGTGTTTTTATAAAGCAAGGTACGCATCGCAGAGTTAGCTTTCAGCCCAGATATGAGTGATCAAAAACTATATTTATTGAATCAATTTAGACAACTTTGTGAAATGATCTGGTGCTGATAGATCACTAAGCATAATGTTAAAACCTTACGCTGGCATTAAAAGGTATTTGACTGATAGTGAAGACCTCTGAGCAGAGGATTTAACAAAATCAGGTATGTAGCCATCTGCAGACACTTTTATTAATACTTTTTTTGTATGATCTGGATCACATTGGGATAATTTAGAGTTTAGTGAATGAAAAGAGCTAGGGGATCTCAATGTCCCCATTCAGGTTGAAAAACAAAGATATATTGTAATGGGGTATGGTAGTGTGATTTAATATACATATATATATATATATATATATATATATATATATATATATATATATATATATACACACACAAAAGAAGCCTAATGGTGGGAGGGGCTATCCTGCAGGAGAAGCAGCATTTACTTACAGTGGGAATAGCAGCCTAGAGTCCCTGTCCTGTGCAGCACAAGCTTTTCTGCTTGTCTAAGCTACAGTAGCAAAGGTCTCTCGCCTGGTCTTCAACATAATCCTTTTACATGGAACTGTGGCAGAGCTAGCCCATGCCAACATCCAAAACCCAGCACAGATCTGATTCATCAGCCGAGCAGTGACTTTAAGACAATTAAGTACCACAAAGCTCTACTAACAGACATATTTCTATGACAGACATCCATAAACTACCTCCAAATTGGAGAGAGGGTGTACCCCTTTCACCATCTCTCCACACCCAATTCTGACACATTACAATACTTTATTTGGATTTCCTGTGCTCATATTGGCTGGAAACCAATCCTCAATGCCTGGTACATACACCCATCTGCATGTTTACTGACAAAACAAAAACAAAATAACATAGTACTGTATTACATTGACACTCCACATTTTTAAAACAGCAGACTGTAGTAATTCAAGATTTTAAACTAAGTGGGCATCTACTGGGAATTACTAAGTCTGAGAATCTGGCTAAGATGATCAACATTCCCATAAATTACTGTTGCTTGAAGATGTTTATCGGTTTATTTATATGTGTTATCCCTGTGTCTCACCCCACCAGATCATGAAACCCTAACAAATATTATCATGCAACAGACTGTGCGTCTTGCTTTTCGCTACGACCACTGAAGTAAATGACACTGGCTCTACATCATGGCAGGATAGGCTTGTGCTGGTTTGGTTTGCTCTGGGGCTTTTAAAACCACATGCTGATGGTCTGTCAGAGCCAGTCTGAAGGGCTGACGTTGGTTGTTGTCATGCTCGGTGAGCACAGGAATGTCTAGGACTGCCTCCATGCACTTTAAGAATTCATCAGAGGAGCAGACAGACTGCTGTAAAAACTGTGAACCAATCACAGAATCCCAAGATTTTCATAAACTATTAAACCTTGCTCTTTAAGGCTGCAGTGTCCCACAGTAATGATCAGGTTATAGATTTGGTTGGCGTCTGCTTCCTACAGAGTTTAGTGCACTCCAGGAAGGCAAGCAGTGTTGGGTCACAAATGTGTTTACATTCCTCAAATGCAATTTAAGCAAGAGGAACCCAAGCTTCCTCATTCTCTTAAAACCTTGCTTTGTGAATCAAACATGCATGCTTCAGAGGCTACTAGCAGCAGTGCAATGTTATACATTTCAGCTACAGTAAAGGCTCAGTTTCTCTACAGGGTTTCACAGAAAATACCAACATGATATTTTCACCAGAAACTTAAAAGAAGAAATAACATTGGTGATAATACTACTACTACTACTACTACTACTACTACTACTACTAATAATAATAATAATAATAATAATAATAATAATAATAATAATAATAATAATAATAATAATACAATGACTAGCAAAATTAAAAATAAAAAAGTTGTTCCTGTATTTAAAATATAAGAGTAATATATGAATTGTGAAGCCATAAAATGAAAGTAATGCATTATATATTATTACATTTATTAATTAATCCAATCAAATCAGTCAACTCTGGTCCTTTCCCATTACAATATAAACACTAGCCATTGTGTGGTGTTAGGGTTTTGAAAATAGATTTCCCATCTAATTGTTATTGAATGGAAGATATGCAGAAATTAGACTAAAAAAAGCATGTAACACAATCCGAGACAGGCAACATTGTGTTACGAGTTCAAGTACAGGTACAATCAATGAATCATACATCTTGTAGCTATAAACTGAATTTTCTTTGCCGCTGTTGTTTCCTTGGTTCTGTTTTTGGTTTAAAAACCATCCAAGCTGTTAAAATACTTCTCATACCTGACTGAGCTGAACACATGTCTATAAAAGGCTCAGCAACTCATGCCAAATCTAATCGGGTCAGCGTGGGGTGTTACTTCACTCAGCGCACACAATGCTAGCGTGCCAGACAGGCTTATATTTTATGAACATATATATTGGCAGCCAGTTTACAACACAAAACAATGAATAATTATGAACAATGCAATTATCAGCAAAAGCGCCGTCTTACTACTTTCTCTGCTTCTCTGGATGGTTAATCATAAACACACCAGGACAAACCTCCCTGACACGTTGACATCAACAAGAGCCTGGTTGCTATTTCCATCATGATTCGCCACAGCCAGCAGTTTGTGCGTTTTGCATCCTGTGGTGAAGCCCTGCGTGGTGGCACATTTTTCCCGTTATGTAATTTCACACTTCAGCAGACACTTTTAGAGTACTGTTTTTCTGAGGAGAAAGAGCAGCCTCAGAAATGTAGGCAATAACTTCATAATAACTCTGCTGGTCTACAGAAACCTAAATCCCTGTATGTGGTACCTCATGGTAACAGCCTAGCAAATTGTAGTAAAACAAAGTGAAGTAATGGTAAACCAAAGAATAGTATGTTAAAGGCACAGTAAAATCACAGGTCCAGATTTTTCAAGATGCTTGTTATAACTTGAAGACAACGTAGACACGTTTTTGAGTCCTTAAATTAAGATTTTTAGTAATTCATTTCTTGTTTGTAAGTTAACAGTTTAATTTAACTTAACCAAACAAATGCACTTTGGTGTAAATATCTTCATAGAGTTCAGGCCCATAGTACGAACTGTGCCTTCCACAACAGGCAAAGGTTGGTTTGCCACTGTGTTTCATCACTTACATGCATCAACAGACTGCACAGAAAGAAGGATTAAACTACAGTATATTAGTGGCAGGCAAGAGAGCACACCCTGGGGTTCTAGTTTACCCCAAGGCTACTTTTAGTCCTGACTAAACCCCTTGCAGTACCAGGGAGGCAGTTGCTTGGCTGCATGCCTATTTGGTGCTCTGTGTTTTTAGAATAAAACAAAACAAACAAAATTAAAGTCCCTTTGAAAGGTTTACAACAGTATAGCATGATTAAGGCATAGCAGAGTGTGGTAAAGCACAGGCAGGCATGGAGAAGCACACAGCACAAAGCGTGGTCAAGTATAGTAAAGGATGGCATAGGCATCATAATACTGTAAGCATAGGCAACTGCACAACCCAGGGTAGCATATACTTTGCTATTCTATTAAAAACAGACAAGCAGCTTTTATGGTCTTTTTTACTTTTTTTGTATTGAATGCAGCTTAAAGAAATTGATTCTTATGTTGTTCTGTAATCCTCCTGTGTAATGTTTCACAGTTTTAAGTCTGCTTCAGAACTCTCAGAACAGAAACCAGTTATCTGAGAAGGTAAGGATTACGAGTAAGCCCAGCAATGAGAATTTGAACTCAATAGCTCCATTTATTTTACATTTATTGGTACTTCATTTAAAAAAGAGTCACATTTGGTAATTTGGTATTGATAATTGAAATGATGTAGGGCTCTTTTGGTCTGTTGATTCCACTTAATGCCTCTTGTTAATATGTTTTCAACTGCAGTGCTGCATCGACCTATACCTGGGGCTTCTGTTGGTAACATCCTCAGCGGCTGCTAAATTGCGAGTGGTGAGGGGGAGAAACCTTGTTAAATAAAAGAGGCATGAGCTGAGCTCCTGGATACTTGAGAATACTCTTACGTGTGCTCTGTTAAAAAGCAGGAAAATAGTGAAGGTACCCTTGAAACAAACACAAAAAGTATTTTGTAGAGAAGTTCATTTTGTAAGGTGAAGCTAATTATTTCCCTCTTTTGAGACTGTCTGTTGTAAGGAGAGGATCCCTGTAGAAACAACGTCTGTTTTACATAACAGCAACTAGACAGCCATCATTGCTGCCCGTCTCCCAGCAGCTTTCATTCATTTCATTTAACTACATTCGATAGAAGCAGGATAGTGGGTGCCAGACTCGAGGCATTTGTACTCAAGACAGTAAAGCAAGCAGTATTGACCGTTACTGTTTGATCGCTCTGAGCGCAGGTTGAGCGTGCCCCTACTGAGCCACTAGCACCACTCCATCATGTCGAACACACAGTGAAGACTGTAATAACACATTGAATGAGTAAATAGAGATGTACATTGAATTCCAAATACAAATGTACTGCTAAAAATATATTTTATAAAGAGGAGAATAACTAGCTCACTGCAATATTATCACATGTGATTAATTGTTTCTTACTGAGATTATTTAATATGTAGTGACTTATTATTTTATCATACATTTATTTAGTGTATTTTTTATTATGTATTATTCGTATTTCACCATTTCACTGTTATTCGTCTGTGACTAGGTAGAAATCACTTAAAGTACCTATCTATATTTTCTGAGTTAAACTACTGTAATATACTATAGTATGCTTGTTTTTTTTCCTTAAAGGTAACCGTGGAACACCTCGGAATGACACACAGAGTTCAGTGATTCAAATAAAAATTAGTAAGTTTATTTACAATACAACCAACAAAACTGATTGCAAAAATAAATGGTACTGTTTCTTTACATTTCCAACACATGTAGAAAAGCGTATGGGTAAACAGACTTAGGGGTACTGATTTTCCACGATCGCGGAATCACGGACGGAGTCGTGGAATTAGGCATTGGGAACAGAATTGGCATTTTGGGAATGGAATTCTGCTTTGCAACTGCACCTTTAAAAAAAAAAAATGTGCAAACAGTCTTTTACCGCTGTTATTCTCCTATATAATGGATTGCTTTGAAAACTACACTTCCCAGAAGCCCTGCAATGACGCTTGTATAAAACGTTTATGTATGTTCATTTGGATCATTGGATAATAAGAAAATAGGTGGTTTTGTGGGCGTTACGCTGATAGTCTGTCTCTGCTGCGGCGCTGCCTGTGTGCTGTGTGAGTCAAGTTGTTTAAAAAAGCAACTGGCTGTTTTGTGAGTTCTTTTCTATGATCATAGACCAATTAAGATGGCTTCTTTGAGAGATTATCTGTCTGTGTCACCACTCTAGTCTTACTAAGGTTTTCTGACCTGCTCGCAGACACTCATGACCCCATCTGTATATAAAAGACTGTTTTACACATTATCTGTCAATATAAGAATAATTGCTACACCATCTGTATATCTGTATGTTTTATTTAATGTCGATATAAAAATAGATATAATCACATACATAATCTGGCCAGTGTGCATGTTTAACATGCATAGGGATTATAACGTGTTTGTCACAAGATTCTTTCAGATTCTTCTGACTAACATAATACAATTCTAGAGAAAACCAAATAACCTGTATTACTTCGTAGGCTTTGTGGGCTTGTTATCTAAAGTGCAGGAGTAGCTGTCATAAAGAGCTTCCCAAAGCCTGTACAATGTAATTCTAGCAGATAGTCTTGACTTCAAAAGATTTTGTTCAATACATTTGTGTGAAAAGAGGAAGGAATTAAATGTATACAAAGGGGATGGAGCTGACTATTAATTTAACCATGGGCTTTGTGAATATTTGAGGGAAAAAAGAAGTTCAGTCTTCATAAAATGTGACCAGATTACTAAAACATTTGATTAACTCTTTAGTTGAGTTAATAACTAAATAGCTTAGTTGATATACTTACTTTGAATCCAGAGTGGTTAGAAGTTTCATGAAACCATCATTCATTCTATTTATAGCTAATAGATATTTTTTTGACTACTCTGTTTCTTAGAAATAGTGAAACACTGTGTATGAACTACACAGTGCATTATTTGAAGATCAGAAACTCACATTCCTTTCTCAGTCAGAGTACAACTAGAATTAGTGCTTCACATACACAGCCTTTCTTTACCATGCTTTCTATTTCCCTGAATTTTTGAGGTTGTCTTATGAAAGGAAATGATGGGGTTGCCAGCTGCAGCCTTGGCTCAGATTCTTCGGGTTGAAGAAACTCAAGACTTGACAAACTAGATTTAGACTAACTTTGTCTAGACAGCACATGACCTGTTAATACATATTTCCACTGCAATATATTATGAATGTCCATTCATTTTTAAAAAGAAGGGAATCACATCGTTTATTATTTGCCGTTGGCTTTAATTTGGTGACATTTCTCCTGGGCTGTCAGGTGGGATACATCCTATGATAAGTTTTCCATTTCTTCAAGAAATTAGCAAGTCTGTCCATTTGGTTGCCTACATTAGGTAAACATTTAATCACAAGGCAGACCTTTGTTTTAATGTAACTGGAATTTGGTACATACCACTGTGAAAAAACACTTCAGGTTGTCATGGTAATTTTGAAAAAGTTGGATTTTCTTAACCCAAGCTATTAATACATTTTCTTCATGCAAAGACCAATTTTAGTTTCTGGTAAAATGTTTGTTCAAGGGCTGGATTCATAAAACTTTAGATTTATTTCGTATCAAGTTGCTTAACAACCGGCTTAAAAGTGCTAAATACGGTTAGCGTTCATACTACGCAGCATTTAATACCGTACTTGAGAACCAGACTCGAGACCACCTCAGGGGGTAGTCTCGAGTCTGGTTCTAAATTAGATCACATCATGTAGTGAGGTTTGTGGACGCTGTAATACCAAACTACATTTTTTGTGTATCCTCCAGTATCCCAAACTGCTTTTGCAAAGGTTTTGGCAAAGGTTTCGCAAAGGTTTTGGCACATGGACATTATAAATACAATACTATCCCATGTACAATTTCTGAGGCTTGTTGTAAAATGATGGATCTCATGGAGCGGCGTGATCAGATGCCGAAAATCAAGGCACATTGATATCCGGAGCAATGAAATCAGTCGAGAACTTCAGAGTTCAAAACGAAGTGCACACATTATGATAAAATATACCTTGTGTTTTTAAGAAACAAAAGCCATAACATTCATACTAAGAAGCGCTATGTCTTCAGTGTGCACTGGCTGCATATTTGCCATATTTTAAACATAAAATGCAGTGCATGGTGGGATAATGTCATATTAAGTCCCACAGTCCATTGTGCTACTAGGAACTGTAACCAAACTATTTTAATAGTGTTTGTATGCATTAAGCCCGACTAAACATGAAACGGTACTTTAGTGTGGACGCTTTGAGCTGGATTAATTAAAACGCTTTTGATTCCGGTTCTCGAGATTGGTTATGTACTGTGGACTGGGCCTAAGCTACAGTGCACAGATGAAGACACCAGCCTAAATGTGTCTACTTTACTTTTTTTTTAACCTTGCTTAACAAAGCTTTTTATGAGTTGCCCAAAGTTGCAAAAGTTTTTACATTGTTTTAAAGAGCCAGTATCAAGTCTATATATGTTATAACAATGTCTGTAAGATGCCTTGGACCTTGCTGTGCTCTTTCCTATCTTCCTGTATCACTTTAAATAACTTCCAGTACTTTTTAGGAGTTATGAAGCATGGTAGCATTGATACTAGCAAGTAATAGCTGGTCATTTTGCTTGGCTATAATCTGCCTGGCATTTATTGTCTTTGCAACAGTGTCATCTGAAAATTGAATGAATGGTTATTGGTTTTAGGTATTTTTAGACACCATTAAAATGTTAATTGTAGTGTCATCAAAAACATTTCAATGATCAATAAAGCAGTTTAGAGAAGATGCTGTTAAGTGGCAGGTGGTGTAAATGGAAGAAAGTGTGGCATAGGAGGGGGTGACATTGAGGTGAGTAGGATGAAAGCGATTTTGATGCCGTAGCAATTAAAGAGTCTTGCACAAAGGCCAGGTTGCTATGACAGCACATTGCTAAGAAGAGGACTCTTAGAGAGAAGTAGGTTATTAAAGACAAACAAACTATTGATCGGTATGGGTATAAAGTAAGAAACCGGGGAAGTTCAAGGGGATGGGGCATGTTCTGACAAACATGTATTGATTTTTTTCTTGTACAGACAGTGCAATTGAAATGTGTTTTACAGATTGATTACAAAAAAGAAGCCAATAACAGTTAGAACAGTTTCATTAATACCAAACTTACACGTTCTTTAAGAAGTGCTAACATGTTTTAAAAAACATTTTCATTTTGCTCCTTTTTTTGTTTATGTTAATTTAGAATATGCAACTTTTTATTGTAACTGTTGAAAACCTTTACAAACATATATTTAGTAGAAATGTAATATTTTTGTTTATGTGGAATTCAGACACCAAACAGAAACATTTCATCAAATTCCACATACAGACTTTGGGATGGGATTAAATGTCTGCTATTTTCACTTAACCGGGATACAAACCTAAACTTTTATCAGAGAAAATCAAAATTGAAGCAACTGATGTTAAGCTGTATTGGGTAAATCTCTTGCCTCAGAGTACATGAAAATAAAGCACTAGTTATCTTTTAAAAAATACATATGAATACTCATCAGTCATGTGCAATGCACAAGGACAACATGTTATCCTGGCAAGCTACGTGAGGTACCACATAGGGCACCAGGGCTATTATTTGATTTAAGAAATATTTAATTGAGACATGCAAAAACAAATGCATGGAGATGAATAATCGTTTAATTAATTGCACCTCTTCTTGAATATGCATTGTTTTGAAGACAACTTCATTGTTGTTGAAAAGTGTTGGCACAACATTTATTTTGCTGTGTAATGTGAAACATCGGGAGCCTTCTTTAAAGGCTGTGTATGTAAGAAATGTAAAAAAACAAAAAAAAAGAATCCATCAAAGCTATAGTGTAATAGTCATAATGTAATGGAAAATACCACGTTCTGTAATAATAACTTGGTAAACACATTTAAAAGAGCCTGTCATTAAATGAGACAAAATAGGCTTTCCAACAGTCGCTGGAGCTTCTGACTGTCGGGAGCACTACTGTCTACTTGGTACAGATAAAGCATTTTGTAAATTGAGCTTGTGTCATTATGACATACATTACTGATATACGGAGTAGAAAATGTGTGAATTGGTCATTTGGTGGGTAGTTTGAAAATTAATGCTGTCACTCATTAGTTGTGCTAAAAACACTTCAGTTAAAACAAAGAAACTGCAGCCCTTCACATTAACTGTAAATTTCTAAAGTATGTACTATTCTTTTGAGCCCTTAGTTGTTTACAGTAGACAATAATTGCTAGCAATCATTGCTAGTAGTAATTGCCGGTACATGAATCGCCTCATTGTTGTCTAGTGTAAAATACTGAGATGGCAGAACAATGCTGCTGTCAATTATTCCAGCCATTATTTTAATTTAAACATTATTAAAAGTTTGCAGCACTCTCTGGTCGACTTTTCTAAGTTTAAAAAGCTGTATTTAGGACTATACACATACACAATCAATATTTGAAGAAAGATAAAAAAGACAGGCTGGCTTAAACAACAATTTGTTCCCTGTACCTTTTTATTGTAGAAATGGATTCTATACCCTAGTACTACTTTACAGTTTCACAGCAGATGCGAATGTCCATGGCAACAGCAACAAGGATGCCACCCTGCTGAATGTAATCGAAAGTGCTGGTAATAGTGGCAGCAATGTTGCTATTGAAAGTTGACTGGTACCATTACTTCCATTAATTGGTCTACATGCAGGCGTGATCCGTAACATCCGTGACAGCATGTAGACAAATCAGAAGCTGTTTTGTGGAATGTTTGCATCACACAGTTGTCCTTTTATATATTGAAAATACATTGCGTAGTTCAGCTCCTTCGCACAATATTAGCACACTCTAAATTGGTGAAAAGATAACTCTACACCATTGCAATTCAGGGCCTATTTTCCTCTTTTACACAAGTTGCCTGCATAATCAACCAAAAGTGTATACTATTTTGATAAAAGAAATGCAAGGTGATGCTGTTAACGTGGTTGAAACTGTCTGTTTTGAGCAGTGAAGGCCATCATTCAGTTACTATGTAATTCCTCTCAGCAGGTTATGTAACGGCTTGTAACCCAACACTAGGCAAGCTGTTAAGTGCTCAAACCACAGCTCAGCTCTGTGCTCCCAGGTTTGATGAGAATACACAAGACTGGAAGTTGTTTTCTTAAAAAAAAATATTGGACAGGCTTCTGAAGGACTCTCTGATCAGGACGTTTTTCTTTGAAAAGTTAACTTCAAAGTTGAATGCCTGTTACACTGGGCTTTCTCCCTGGACTGCCTCACTCTATTTACCAGCAAAGGATTTACACTTCTGTTTCTTTAGTCTTCCAGTTTCAAGTAGTTCAGATGAAAACGTTCAGTGATTTTCACTAGAAAAGGTAGAGACTAGAATGAAAGTGGCTGTAAGCAGTCTTAATATTGTGGCCATCACTTATCAGACATCATTGTATTTTTTTCTTAGCAGAGAGTTGAATGAGAAATCTAATGAACCGGTGCATTACATTAATAACAGAAAACAAAGGCGATATGGAACCGTTATGCTTCTGAAATATCTATTCTATTTTGCTGGAATCGTGGACATAAACAAAGAGCAGTTATAAAGGCTATTTTCAATGAAATGTAATATCCTGCTGTGACAGAGTGAGATGTACTCTGTTGCATTATTATTGAGTATCATATAAATTGTGGTATGGGTAAAGTTCTCTGTCCCTGAATTGCAGTTGGTCACAGGCTTCCTCCATTCTAGCCATGTGAGAATGTGGCTGGAATGGGGGAAACCGGGACCTTAATTGGTTGGCTTATCAATTTAATGAATTTGGTTAATGAATCCGCCAGCTAGAGCCGTGAAGAAAGACTACAGAAAGCCCTGTAGTAGGCTTCAGGAACAGCTTGTATTGTTAGCTGTTCTGTTAACTGTTGTCTATGTGCTGATAAAAATACTACTTGCTGAAGATAAGACCAAGTTCTGAAGATATCTGAGCAACCTGTTTTGCATAGAAGCACACAACAATATGCTGTTCACATTGGTACCTGGAGATGGTTTGATCAGTGGGCATTACAATATCCCTGGTGATTGACACAGGACTTGTGGATAAAAAAAATAGTGTTATAGTTTAAATCTGAAACCGCATGCGTTACACAGGAGACAGCGATAGTGAAGCGGTGAGAATATTGTAAAAGACAAGGGAGGGCTCTCTAATGCGTTATGGTATTTGGAGCATGGAAACTGGAAAAGACTTCAGTAAAACAATTCAGTTACTTCAATGTAAATTGTGTTTGAGCCACAAAAAGGAGTAATACAGCATTTCATAATAATAAGGCCTTTCCCAAAACCTGCCAGTAGAAATATTGCTGTCATGAATTATCTATGAGGGTTTCCTCAGTGACAACACAAACAGCTGAATGCCAAATGTAAGGAAAGTGCACCTTATTAACTGTGAGATGTGCTGCTGTAATGAATTAGCATTAGTGTGTGTGGATGTCTACAGGGAGTATTGCGGTTAAACGCAATTTCATTAAAAACAACACAAGATTTATATTAAGTCCATCAGTGTCTTCAGAACTGCTGGGTTGCTGTTTTAAACAGTGTTGGAAGTGTAAGCAATCCTAGAGCTTTTGTAGTCTTAGCTTAGATGCAAATACTGTGTAAATATAAAGATACTAAAGATGATCCTTTCTGTTTTTTAAAAATAATATAAATTATTGAATTTGTACAACTAATTTACTCCTGGAGTTTGGATTGTCAGATTCAGATCAGAGTTACCTTGCACAACCTAGCAGAGTCACTTTGTTGGGAACATTAATGTTTAACTGAAACTACAGAGAGCTTTTTTTTTTTTTAAAATCGGTGTATAACATCAGCTGGCTATTACCCAAAGGGACCCAATTTAGCCTGTCACCAGTCCAGGCTAGCAGTAAATCACAGATAAACACTGCTCCACAAGTCTTGGCAGAGGCCACAAAGAAAGGTCTGTCTGAAAAGGGCAATCTGCTGTGATGAAAGAAACACTTTTTACAAGAATTAAATAATGCTTACTTTGTAAATGTAAAACAAACTACATTGCCTGAATTGTCTTGGTTTTGACACAGACCACAAGATTCAAAGAACTGAGTAAAAGTAGAATCAGATGGCTTTTGGACTAGGGCATTTACCCATTTCCTTTTCATAGTATAATTTCAAGGGACAAATCTTTTGAAATATGGTTGTAAAAAAACATTATTATTCTTTGTGTTTTGGGTTGTTTTGCGTGGTACATGGAACCTAAAACTTCATATTTTTCCATTCCATCATTTTTGTTTGTACTGACACCAGATTGAAACTGCTTGTCCAATTTTTATGAACCTGTGCATGAGAATGTGTTAGGAGATTTCTATTCCACATCCTGCGGGTTAAGGTCATGCTCACCTACTTTTTTATGCTGTTGAGGCTAGTAATGTGTGATGTATATCCTTGCCGATCTATGTTACTGATATTCCCTAATTAGCTCAGGAACCATCCCTGTTTGCAACTAATGACCCTTTAGCAGACATGAACAGAAGTCTAGGTCCACCAGTAGCAGGCAGAATAAACATGATGCTAATGTCTGCTAACATTTATAAGATTATCACCCTGTTTTATTTAATTGACCCCTTTGAACTGGAGTGAAGTTCCCTGTCTTGAATTCTAAAAAAGAAGAACATATGTTTCTTTCTTCAGTCTTAGGTTATAGTTCTAACAATTTTACTGCATATTACACATGTTTTACAAAATGTATTTCTATCATCAAGACTTCTAACAATAAAGACTTTGAGAAAACCCTGTGAGTTTTGATATACAAATCATTTGGTTAGTGAATAGTTGTTTGTGCAAAGTCATTAGCAGCTGATTACATGTGGCTGATGAGAACTGGGACGTGCATGTTGTACTTGCACTCATTTCAGTAAGCTTTACACGTCTATATTTTGTATTACAGTAGTCTCTGGCTAAGAGAACACCCCCCAGGAAGCTAGAGAAGTGTGCGCTTAGCCGAAGTGCTCTCTAAGACAGAGCTGACCACCGGACGCAATACACCATGGCCAATCACTATATGAATCAATAAATACAAATGTATTTATTACTTATATCATGACGCACATGCATCAACAGATGAAATGAACAGAACAATTAAGAGAAAAGCAATAGGCAAGCATATGTTAATACACTATAATAATAAAATAACTTGACAAACTAACGTTAATAAACTGATAAACTAAATTAACAAAACACCCCTACATATAGTAAAAATACAGGAGCGGCTCCAACAGTAATTATCACCATGAGAATGAATTTGAACAGCTTAGATAATGGTTATTAACACAGCACCGCCCTACACACGTTAAAAAATGCAGCAACAGCTCTAGATTACTCTCACGATGACAAGTCCATTTTGAAAATTGAATAAACCATTTGAATTTGAGTTTGATGTTGATGATGAGTTATCAGTTTACAAAACAGTACTGTATTAGTTTTTAATCGGTTAGCAACTAATTGCTACCGGTGACAAAAAGGTGTTCTTTTAAGTGAAGTTCCTGTTCCTTCAGCCGGAGCATTTACAATGGGAAAAATCTGGTTCACCACAAGGGTGTTCTCTTAGCGAAGTGTTCTCTTAGGAGGTGTTTCTATACAAAGGCGACTACTGTATTATTTAAGTTGCATCATATGGGATGCAGCCATTCACTGGTACGGTACTGTATATTCACTTTGTTTGTATCCTAGACTGTTAAGCCCTGAAGGCCATGTCTACTGTACAGACTGAATCTACAGTATTACCATTTCATGTGTGTATTTTCCACTATTGTCAATATAATACAATAGCCTAAGGAAGCAGAGACACATTCAAATGTAGTATTTGAAGTCCAAGTCCTGATTCTGTGTTTCAGTAAAGCAGGAATGCACAGCGTGTGTTAAGTGGACAACAAGCTGGAAAGACTTGACCCTGTGAGGAGGGTTGTTGGCAATGTGATACTGCACACAGAAGGGTGTGTTTATGAAAACCGAGGCAGTCCCTAATGTACATGACATCAGTCAGAACAGATGAGGTCAAGGAAAGAGATCTTTACAAATCAGATGAAATCACCGGACAAGGCCTACAACAGGTGCAGACAGAGTAAAATGATATCTGGAATACTGTACTGAGTGTTGAATTCAAGACTGGCGAGTTTAAGAGCAGTAACTGCCAAAATACCAATACATAAATAAAAAAATATATGTTTGAAAGGCTGGTAAAATAAATGTAAAGTTACATGATTTGTATTTCCTCTTCCCTGATAAAAGCTCACAGCAGTACATCATGGTTAAAGCCTAGCAATATGTAGTAAAGCCCAACCATTGTAGTGAAGCACTGTAATTGAATAGGGAAAAAAACATGCTAACAGTGCAAACTTTTGATGCAATTATTTTCACGATTATCTTTATTATAGGTTGGTTTATTTAACTCTTAACGCAGAAGAACTCTAAATAGGTAACATTAAAAAATGAGAATACTTTCAGTTATTTAAAAAAAAAGGAAAAGAAAGCAACCTGATAACATGGATAAGACACTGAATTAATTTTTTTGCCACTACCCCGCGTGAACAGTAGCCACACAGTATTCCTAGAATCGATTATATTATGAATTTGTTTACAGTTTTTACAGTTATAATTATAGGTAAATTCCATTGGAATTATTTCCCTGTGCATATGTTATCAATGATATGTGAACCCTTTTTTAAGTGTTACCATTACCTTTGTATAGACAGAGGTATATTGAATAACACTCCCATGAAATATATTGTACCAGAGGGCTACATATCATTAACAATAAATCATTGTGTTGAACGTGCTGTAGAATTTAAAATGAGTCAAAATAATATCAGAATAATTTAAACTTGGCCTAACACCCCTTTCAAATCTTTTATTTATTTATTTTTTTTGGCAGATGCCCATCACACGGGGTTATATCAGCGTCTACTCCTTAGAAATGGAAACAGAATTTAAACTGTACAGTCAGGAAAGCTCTGGGAAGGTTGGGGGGCATGAAAAATGAAGCCATTTGCAGCCTGAATTGTCCCGTGTATTACTCTCTTGTTTTAATACACACTGTATTCAGGGTTTGATAAAGTATACCATAGCAGTTGAGGAGTTCTTTATGTTGACTTTCATAACTGTTTCCATAATTTAAGATTCCCCCAACAGGTTGTTTTCCTCTTGCTGTCAACACACTATTTCAGGGTCATCCATCTCCAAAAGAGTTCTGCCATTATTTCATTGTTTCAGTACTGTGCTGCTTTGCCTTGCCCTCTGCTTGACTTGAGTGTGGTGACTAGACTGGGCTGGTGCTGATAGCTGACATACTTCATAATACTGTATTATGCTGATTAGCCGCAGTGCATTCTTTTGTATCACCATAAATCCTGCTAGGTACCCTGTTATGAGTACATTGCAATAAAAATGCCATGCCATAAATAATCCCTGTGTTTGCTATGAATTTGCTTGACCTTAAGGGAAAGGAATTTAGTTGTAATTAAATGCAGCACACTGCATAGCAGATGATAAAATAAGAATGAGGCTGCAGTTAAATCCCAGGGAAGACTGAGATCGAGACGGTCTATAATAAATCTGTTTCGTTTATGTGTCAGGCTCATTGCGAACAACTTTACAGGCATCAGTGTCACGAAGATAACTAAGAAACAAAGAATGTGACGCTTACCCTGTATTAAAGGTGGAGGGTCGTTATTGTAATGATGTCTTGATAATTGATGAAGAGTAAGGTCAAATCTAAATGAGTCAGATACAATTAAAGAAACCTCTCGCTTGTTGGCACAATTAGAAGTAATATCCATCAGGTAGTTTCAAAATGGCTTTATATTTAAAATGATGTAAAACTCCTGATAATCAGAGAATATACACACATTTGTCAGCATGTCTATATAACTGAGTGCTTTTATTAAATATAAAAGGAACCTCTTGAAAAACATGCTGGCTGGGCCAACTTAATGAGGTTTTCTAGTGTGTGTAAATTTTTTAATAAAAAAGGGTTTTCAATTTGTTTATAGTAATCTACTTAAAGGTATACTTTACATCATGTCATCTACTTTTTCCTGATTGAATAACAACTATTTTATTATGTGTGTGAGTCTCTGTTGTTTCTGCTCATTATGTCCCTTGGGTCAACATTTTGAATGCTTGAATCAGATCGCCACGTAGTCTTCTTTGTCCAAGACTGAATAGATTCAATTCTTTAAGCCTGTCTGCATATGACATGCCTTTTAAACCCAGAATAATGCTGGTCGCTCTTCTTTGCACTCTTTCTAGAGCAGCAATATCCTTTTTGTAGCGAGGTGACCAGAACTGAACACAGTATTCCAGATGAGGTCTTACCAATGCATTATAAAGTTTTAACATTACTTCCCTTGATTTAAATTCAACACTTTTCACAATATATCCAAACATCTTGTTGGCCTTTTTTTATAGCTTCCCCACATTGTCTAGATAAAGACATTTCTGAGTCAACATAAACTCCTAGGTCTTTTTCATAGATTCCTTCTTCAATTTCAGTATCTCCCATATGATATTTATAATGCACATTTTTATTGCCTGCGTGCAGTACCTTACACTTTTCTCTATTAAATGTAATTTGCCATATATCTGCCCAGTTCTAAATGTGTCTTGATAATTTTGAATAACCTTTGCTGCTGCAACAGTGTTTGCCACTCCTCCTATTTTTGTGTCGTCTGCAAATTTAACAAGTTTGCTTACTATACCAGAATCTAAGTCATTAATGTAAATTAGGAATAGCAGAGGACATAATACTGATCCCTGTGGTACTCCTCTAATCAGTACTTTCTGTTAACCACTCCCTAATCCATGTGCATGCATTTCCTTGAATCCTTACTGCATTCAGTTTGAGAATTATTTTTTTCTGCAGGACTTTGTCAAAAGCTTTCTGGAAATCTAAATAAACCACGTCATATGCTTTGCAGTTATCCATTGTCGATATTGCATCCTCAAAAAAGTCAAGCAGGTTAGTTAGACACAATCTCCCTTTTGTAAAACCATGCCGACTGTCTCCCAGGATACTGTTACCATATAGGTAATTTTCCATTTTGGATCTTATTATAGTTTCCATAAGTTTACATATAATAGAAGTCAGGCTTATTGGTTTGGTTCGGTTTTGTCACCCTTTTTGTGGATCGGTATTACGTTTGCAGTTCTCCAGTCTGTTGGAACCCCTGTGTCAAGAGACTATTGCATGATCTTGGTTAGCGGTTTGTAAATAACTTCTTTCATATGCTTCACTCAACTATGTCATGGTCAAGGAGGAATGATTGAGTGATTAAAAAGAAACCAAAAACATTTCGTCAATGTCCATCATTTATATACCTTATTTTTTTCTAAAATAAATGTGTTATAATAGTGATAAGTTTCTTTAGATGCTTGGTGTAGGTTGAGGGATCTAAAAAATTCCTGTGTCCTGATTTTTTCCAACTGTTGCTTCATTTTTGCCCAGCTGTTGCCAAAGAATAATTTTCCGGCTATAGAGAGGCAGATTTGAAACTCTTGGTCCCATTGCTGAGCTGAGTGAGAGGCTGCCAAAAGCACAACCAGAATGCAATGGTCAAAACAGGGCTCTCAGGAAATAACTCATTTATCTAGGCATTCAGAGTTAAGTTTTGGGTTGTTTCTCTCATGAGAATTCTCACTGTGTGATGCCAAAATGAGCAATGCTTTTGAATCCTGCATGACATTTGACTTTTTTTTTTCTTTTTTTTTTCCCAGAACATGTTAATTAAAAGGGGTTGTAGTCAAGCAGGGCTGACAATGTTGTGTTTAATGACAGATTCCTATAAGCTGTCATTATGTCTTTTCACTCATACTGTGGTAATATTATTAGGATAGATATACATATATACACATACATGTTTGTTTGGTAAAGAGAGGTTGAAATGACTGAAATGCCTGAAACTCATAGGGTACTTATCTCTTAATCGGTGCCTATTAAAGAAGTCCATGCTGCATTAGCCTGGTCTGCTATTTTTCAGTGTCTCGCATGCATCGTACAGTTTTGCAGAAGAGAAGAGTGTAGTCCTAAAGGACGAAAGACCCAAAGAAAGAATAGGTCTGTTTGTCTTGACTTGGTAGATTTGATTAACTTACACCAAGGTGGGATAAGCCACAGCTGGATTTTATTACCGCTTTTTACAGCACTGTGGAATCTTTCTGGATATCATCAACCATTTATCCGTGGTTATCCCGGGAGCACCGCTAGAAAAGGTGGTTGATGCAATGCAGGTGGAATCCTGTGTGCTGTAAAATCCTTAGTTTCTAGATTTTAGTGAAGCTATTAATAATTCATTTAGCTGTTAAGTGTAGCAGTATTTGTTCATTAAAATAGAACCCCTAGCAGATGTAGGCACAACGTACTAAGCATCGTAGCTCTGAGGTACCCTGTACTGATGTATTAAATACAAAAAAATAGTACCACTACAAATATGGACTATATCCCTTTACATATGAAACATTATTCTTTTCACTATGCTGTGCAGGAAATGTTTAGACACTGTAATGAAATTCCGGCAGTCCAAGGTGATGCTCTTTAATAGTTTGTAGCAGCCTGTAATCGCCCTGTCTCATAGCGAGCCAAACTGTCACAGCTTTACAAAAATACAATCTCATGTGATTGGCTGTTTAGCACTGTCTGTCAGTATCTTAATACATGGAAATTCTATGATGCACTTTTTTCTTGTAAAAAACAAAACAAAATAGCATATTATAAATGCCATTTTTTTGGAGGGGATGGAAAGCTGAATGCATTCCGTAATGACTTTGCCTGTATCATTAGTACAATCTTCTGTGTGTTTTGGCTGAGGAGTGTTATGACCTCAGCTAGCAGAAATGGTCCTCTTACAAAAACTACCAAATCAGCTAAACACTACTATCCTGGGGATAGCCCAAAAACATGATGCAAGTATCTCTTTAAAAAATATTTAAATATTACATTAAATGTAAAGATTATATTTTTTACATTTTGAAATCGTTTAAGGGCAACATGGTTTGAATACACATACTTAATATATTATTTTTGTTATTTAGATAGCTGTCATATTTGCTTAGATAATCATAAATCATATTCTGTTATTTTTGTTTTATTTTTTTTATTGATCGTTTGTGACTGTTACGTACCCAAAGAACCCTGTAGCTTGATTTTGGTAAACCGTTTTGAAGGACATTAAAGTATATCAAGATATTTAAATGCTTAGTTGAGACAAGCATATGATCAGTGCCAGTTAAGAGGAACCTCCTTCAAATACATTCTCTGTGACTCTCAACTAGAAATTAAGAGTTTGGGGGTCATCTTTGATCCTGATCTATGATTTGAGACTCATATTAGGGAAGTTACTAAAGTATCTTTTAAAAATTTGAGAAATATAGCCAAACTTAGAGACTATTGCATGCCTTTGTTTCATCTAGAATTGATTATTGTGATGCACTTTTTTTCTGGTGTTCCAAAACGTGTGGTATCCCGCTTGCAGCTTGTTCAAAATACCGCTGCTAGAATTCTGACTAAAACCAGGAAAAGTGAATATATTACCCCTGTTTTGGCCTCTTTACACTGGCTCCCTGTCCAGTATAGAACTGATTTTAAGATTTTGCTGTTAACTTACAAGGCCCTGAATGGACTAGCACCTAGTTATTTGCAGGAGTTACTGATCCCATATCTACCAAACTGCACTCTGAGATCACAGGATGCGGGGCTGCTGGTTATTCCCATGGTCAACAAAAGCAACACGAGAGGTAGAGCTTTTTCTTGTAGAGCTCCGAAATTATGGAATGCTCTGCCTTCGTTTGTCAGGGAAGCTGGGACCGTTACAGTTTTCAAGTAAGTTTTCAAGTTTTTGTTAATGTAACTTTAAAATTGCTGCTTTTGTATTATTATGTGTATACTGTTATTTAAATCTGTTATTTAAATGGTCTGACTGTGGCAGTTGTATGTGTGACATGCTGTACAAATGTATTGTGGTTTGTTCTTTTTTTCTGCTATGTACTGTACAGTGCTTTCCGATACTTTTGTATAAAAAGCGCTATATAAATGCAATAAATAAAATAAAAAAATAAAATATGGGAACCAGCTGGACTGTCACAGGTCCTAGTGATGCTTATTTTCACACTGTGATGCCTCTGGTATTTCTGCATGACTTGGCCAAGTGTTGCATGATCATGATAGTGGGGTGAGGCCTGGTCAGGGCTTTGCCTTCTAACCCTCAGCTTGAATGGTCTGATTAAAGGTAGTGCACAGGGTAAGTCAGCGACTTTATTCATAGTCTCATTGAGGACCTTCTGATTTATACATTAAGAGTCAGTCAAGTAGGATCCCACGATGAGGCCTTTATGACTGGGTTAAATGAGCTGACTCAGCCTTTGATATGCTCTTTGTTGTGGGAGCCCCAGCCTTTCAGGGCTTATTCAGCCCCTGAGTAAATGCCAGGCTTTGGCAAAACAACACGTTGCAAGAGAGAGAATGGCCATTACTTTAAACATGGAGTCGATTCCCAAAGCCTTTTGCAGTTTATATAAATTAAGAAGAAAAAGAAAAACAATGATGGATTTCAAATGCTTGACTGGCTACAATGCTGGTAATGTCTGCTTTTGACTGAAGAAGAGACTTGGAGGACAAACATGAGCTGTAGTGAAGCGCCAATGCTAAATTCCATTAGACAAAAAACCTGACAGAGGCAGTGGAATTAGAGTCTGTATGGAAAACTAAAAAAGGCTGTCCTATGGTGACTTCTTTTTAAGAAACAACAATGTATTTTTTTTTCATTTGGTTTACTGCATTAATTTATTTTGACTATTATATGTTAATTTTAATGTTAATTGAAAAGTGAAATAAACCACATATTTATTTATTAGAAATTAACATACTGTAATAGATTTATGTACAGGTTCTGAGTACAGTGCTACCCCGTTATAACACAACCTGTTACAGTGCTCGGGTTATCGATTATAACACGGTTAGGTCTTGGCTATTGTAACGTCTCAGCATAAGAACATGAAAACACAAGCGCATAACAACATGTATAAACCATCTATAAACTCGCCTGGTTCTTAATAGCCGATTGAGCTCAAAAGTTTGTCAAGTCGGGTCTTAAACAATCCCAATGATTCAGGATCACAAACATGTATAGATAACACATTCTAATAATTTGGAAATGGATAATTTTTTTAGTGTTCTAAAACAGGATTAAGTTAAAGTTAACGACAGAGGCCTGTACAACACTGACATGCGTGCCCTGGTGAATAATGCATTCAAATTAGTCCCCTAATGTCAGCTGGATGATGCTGGATAAGGTCACTTTATTATCCCTTAATATACCATACGTTCTCCTTACAGTCTGACGATATGTTGAATAAGTTTGTTAATGTATATAAACAGATTGATTTATAAGGTGCTGTCATGAAGTATATTAATAAGTGTTGCCCACTTCCCCCCCCCCCCCCTTTACATCGCTGATAAATACAGAAGGAGATACACTGGGACTATCATTTATTTCCAGGCTTTTAGAGAATGGGAATTGAGGAGAGGGAGGGTGCCATTGTGAAAATGAAGCCATGGAAATCAATAGCTCCAGACACGCATGAGAGAGAGAGAGAGAGAGAGAGAGAGAGAGAGAGAGAGAGAGAGAGAGAGTGAAGCTGTCACTCTACTTACTGACTCATGTGTGGTGCAGAATGTGAAAGTGAGTGATGGTCTGTTCTCATTCTCAGCGTATCCCTGGCCCTGAGTCTATGCAGACAAATTCTGGCAGATGCATTATTCAAATCCAACCAGTACATAAAGGTCCTGTTTGTTTTTAATCATGCAGCAGCACAACAGCTGTTAGTTCCTTTGATTTAAACAGTGGCAGTGTTAAAATGATAACTTATTAGCATACAGGTACCTATTCTCTGTGTTTCTTTTTTATGCTATTTATTCACTGGCAACTAATTCACCTGCATGTATTGAATAGCATCTGGATTCTGAGTCTGCATTGAATTGAAGTTCATATTGTACATTATAAGGAAGTGATCTGGAGTTTATTGGGCAGGCAGACAGTTACTGTAGTTGGTTGCATTTAATGTCACAAATTGGGATTACAAAATGTAAGAATGTGTGCTCTTAATAGATATCTGTATTAACTGTAGCGGCCTCAGCCTCTTCATCGACCCAGACTTTCCTGCCTGCTCACGCTTGTGTTAAAGAACTGATACGTGTTTCAGAATATCATGCTACCAACCTAAACACTGCTGATCTTTCATGTTTACTGCAATCCTTTATGCTGTCTTTACATTTTGCAAATATCCAACTGTCCACTGCGACTCACAAGCGTTTCACTGTTAAAATCCTGACACCATTTTACACTTATAACTTTAAAGTATGTTTCAAAGCTCTTTTCAAAATGGCCACTCCAGTGTACAGGAGTTTGAGATCTGTCCTCTAAATCACTGCAGGAAGAAATAAATAAATAAATAAATAAAAACATAACTACAAGTGCTCTGGCTTTTCTGTTCCGTACCACATCATGGATCATTATTGCTGTGTTACCTGTTTGACAATGTGGGCAATAATCCTTATACTATCAGTGCACTAGAGCGACCATTTTGAAAATAGCTTTGAAACATACTTTAAAGTTATAAGTGTAAAAAATTGTCAGGGGTACATTATTAAACAGCTGTAGCAACACGGGGAGACATACTGTATAACACTATATTCTTCGGAACCCCGCTACTTTCTCTTTAAGGCATTTTTCTTTTAAAAGCGTGAATGTATGTGACTGTGCTGTTTGATTTTTGCCATATTAGTCATATATCAACATCACTCGAGCAAGATTTCACTTCTTCCAGACTATTGTCTTGACAGTTTGTTGCTTCGAGGGGGGTTACTCATCAACTAACCATAAAACAAATGCAGCCTTACTTTGTTTCGTGTTTTATTTTTGTTGCATTGCGTATTGCATTCTTAAATGTGTTAAGTTTGAGAGATGATGGAACAACTATGGAATACAACCGATGGGTTTACTTTCTCAAGTGAGAGGAGATTTCCTGAAGCTGAAATACTCCAGCACAAGTGTTTTATAGGGATGTGTTGTAATGAAATAAGAGACAGAAAGATTAATTCTAGTAACTGTCAGGTTACTAGTAAATGTCATCTGGGGAAGTTATAGAAAAAAACATACACAGTGAAACACTGCCTGAATAACTGATTCCAACAGTTATTATAGCATTAACTCGGGCAATTCAGAAACTGTTACCATGATAGCTTAATGAGATCTTAATTTGAAAGGGAAGTGGTTTTAAATAGTGTCTTCTGAATCATTCAAGTTCTTCACTGCCCTTTTTGTCTTTCTGAAAAGTATCCCTCTACAAAGAACATTTTTTATAAGATCTCTTGTTTTCTCTGATTACTGTCCTTTGTGGAAGTTTGAGCTTTTGTTCAGGGCTTAGCAATTTTGTAGAAATTCAAACTCCAGCGGGTGAAATCATTAAAACATGGAATGCTGTAGCAGGCATTACTTTCTGTTTTTTGTTTTTTTTTAACAGATAATGCTATAATGCAGCATAGTCATTGCTAAACCAGAAACCAGGTTTACTATGGTAATGTTACACTTTAACTTTTTCCACATACAGTACTGCAAAGGCAGCAGTGTGGAGTAGTGGTTAGGGCTCTGGACTCTTGGCCTGAGGGTCGTGGGTTCAATCCCAGGTGGGGGACACTGCTGCTGTATCGTTGAGCAAGGTACTTTACCTAGATTGCTCCAGTAAAAACTCAACTGTATAAATGGGTAATTGTATGTAAAAAATAATGTGTACAAAATAATGTAATTGTATGTAAAAATAATGTGATATCTTGTAATAATTGTAAGTCGCCCTGGATAAAGGCGTCTGCTAAGAAATAAATAATAATAATAAAGGGCAATGTTGGTGGGAAGGGAACGTTTCAGGAAAGACAGAACACAGAGAAGTGAAGACAGCCACAAGATGGATTAATAGTTGGTACTTAAGCTTTTGAAAGCACAGTGTGTGTGGGAGATGAAGTCACCAGAAAAGCAGTGCGCAGTAACAAGAGTAGCTAGTAATAAGGCCCGACAGTGCGGACAGGAGGACTCGATTGACAAACATGGCCAGCTTTCTCTCCACCGGTTAGAGTTCCATTTGTATTTATTGAGTCGGCACATCAAGATAACAAGGAAAGGGTGGGAAAGCTGTCAAGCTGATTCCCTTCCTGTCTGCACCGACTTGTTTCCAACTGGCTGTTCCTCTTGTATGGGGTTCATGCAGGTGACTGGGGAGGCAGTGTGGCAGCACACATTTGAGAAAAGAACGTGGGGAGAAGTGCAGGATTTCATGCCAAGCTTAATTTTAAAAGTGAGCTATACGAGTATGCCAATGCTCCTCAGTATGCGTCTCCTTTGCTCCTTAATAATCTACAACCACTCCTAATATACAATACAGTCCTTGGTCTAATTGTGAAAAACTTCGGAATTCCATGGTGCTTTTGTGGATCACTGTTCAATGAGCTCTAACTCGTTTCATTTGTGACTAATTCTGGGACAAATCTGAACATTCAAAATAGTAGTGTATTGGCAATAACCAGTGATGACCTTGTTCGTGTTCGCTAAAAGTGTAAACATAATTTATTGTATACGTGGTATGGGCTCTTGACGTAATGCAGTGAATTATTTATTTTATTAAAACAAAATCGTGCAATCGTTTCACTGGAGTAAATACCTAGTGAATTTGGCCACATTGCATTACTGATCGAGATTTAAACCCAGGGCTGGAGATATGATAGGTCAAGCACATTAACCCAGGTTTGATTTAGTCCTCTGAGTGACGATACTGGGCTTGAATCCCAGCTTAACCACTGTCCTTGTCTTTGACCTAACCATTTTATTCCTCAGTCCCACATTGCAGTGTATTCACCTTCTTAATTGGACCATGTGAATAATACATGAACACTAAATCAATAAATAACCTACAGTACATTCTGTAATAGTTAGATTGTCTGTCTATAGTCTCTTGTGGCACAGGCTTTCCGCTTTTCAGTGTTATAAAACAGATTTAACCTGATTTGTACTGGTGTACAGTTCTGCTACTGTATACAATTTTTCAACCAGTATGATCCTGTTTTATGTTTCACAACCCTTAATTAGCTTGTGCACTATTTTCACTGCCCCCAGTTTGACATTATTTTGTAGAAAGTGCTGTGCTGAGATGAAACCATTGGAGAGGCAGCAGATATGTTTTTAATCAGCATGAAGAACAGGTCTGCTCTGTAGTGTTGTACTTTCAAAAAAATTCACAGTAAGGAAAATATAAGTTCACAGTTATCTATTATATACGAGCTTAAAGTAGCAAATTAAAAGTTACCCAGTACATGCTGAGGTTTTAATTCTTGTAGGGAACGGGGAGTGATGTTATTTGAAAGAAGAGTAAATAATACCCCAGGAACATATTAAGGAGCTACAGTGGTCCTCCTTTTTTGCATTGTCAAGCCATAATCAGTTCTCGTGCGTGTATTTATAAAGGCTTTGTTTGTACAGCCGTCACTGGAAGGGGGCCTCTGGGCTGAATTGCAGAGTAGGTCTCTATGGGATTACACTACCGCCAGTGACCGTTGGCTCTCTCAAAGGGTCTGCGTGACAGGTTTGCTGTTGACGATTTATTTGTAACCTAGGAGACAGGCACATTTTTATTGATTTATATTAATGTATTCCCCAAAGTTTCTATACAAATCTTATTAGCTTCCATAACTTTATATTCATATTTTATTATCTTCACTTTTAAAAGCCAAAGAATAAAACTTAATGTTGGTCCTCCATCTACCTAGTCTCTGTAAGTCGCCTTGGATAAAGGCGTCTGCTAAATAAACAAATAATAATAATGTGTTAGATACTTAACCACTGGCTTGGAGTTAAACATGTTCAGCAGATATGCCAGCTTGCATCACAGTATGCCTTAAGGGTCTCTGTGAGGGTTTTCCCATAAGGGATTAAGTCCTCTCTATTAACTAAAACAAACATTTCCAAAATTGTTTTGGTTGAGGTTTTTCTGTTTCCCTTTATCTCTTAATTGGGCAGCAATGTGTGGTGTTCTCATAGAGCGCCAGCTATCTTTGATAAGCCAGTTGCTCTTATCCTTCACCAGCCACAAGTTCAGTTTTGGGAGACAGTCATTTTGCAGAGAAAATGGAAGGTACTTTAAGCTTATTATTAATCCTACTTCTGGAGGTGGTTTCAAGTTATTAGTTTGGGGCTTAACATATCAAAAGTATTTCCTTACTGTAAAAGAAATGAATTAGAATGCAGAGAAAAAAGCATTTGTGGTAGGAACATTTTACTGGAAGCCCTGACTGTAATGAAAATGTTTCAACCAACTGTAATATCACTCGCAGTGTAATAAACCTGAATTACCTACGGGTTTAAATACATTTTTAGACAATGTACTGTATATTAAGGGTTAAACTGTCAAGTTTAAATGTGTACAGCTACAGTGTACCATTGTGTTTATTGCTGAATAATCCCATGTGCTTGTGTTGTTTACAGTGACTTAAGCTGCCTAATGTACAGCTACGGCCAAATGTTTTTCATCATCCTATAGAATTAAAACATTGTGCTTCCTAAAGTCGAATGAAACCTGCTGAATAATGTTACGCTAACACATTGAATTGCATACCACTTGGTGGTTTTCCATATACTTAATGAAAAACTTGAAAAATGTGACATTTCAAAATATGATATGAAATACTGTACAATAGTTAAGGCTTCCAGTAGACTTTTGCAATATCATTTTGTAGTTTATTTGATTACATGATGTTAAATAAATTGTATTTGTCTCAATCCTAAAATTCTAGGTGATGCAAAAATGTGCCCATAGCTGTACAGCACAGTATGCACCTGGAAGCACCTTGTATTATGATAACATCTGACATTATGATAACATAGGGGCCAGCCTAATGAAAAACATCTGTTCTGAATATTTGGGAAAAAATCATTAATACAAGATTTTCAGTAAAATACTTACACCCAAACATTCTCAAAATGTGCCTTGGACTGCTGACTAGCATTCCCAGAGATAATGAAAAATAAGGAGATTGTGTTCCTCAGAATTGTGACGACACACTGTACTCTGTTTACATGAGGCCCCAGCTTGTGGAGCCAATTTTAGGTCCGGACTAGTGTTAGCACGTCCTGCTGCACTTTTCACTCCTTTATTGTCAGCCCAAAAAAACAAGCGCAATACTGTGACAATAGGACAAACATTCAATGATGTACTGCATGGTGGTCTGCCCATCAATCACTGCAAATAAAACATTACTTTGCCTTCGTGGACACGCTTGGCTGGTGGTCTTAACATACTTATAATTAACAAATCAGGTATGAGAAATCAATCAATTACCATTAAGGATTTGTCATAATCCTGATACACCTCATCAGTCATCATATGTATATGCGATGTCATCACTTGCATAGAAAGTACGGCATGTTTTTTTTTTTCCTTTTCTTTTTTGGTTTTGTGATTGATTACAATGTTGTCCATAGGTTGTCTCTTATAACAGAGATCATGTTGCACAGTTTGAGCAGCCAGAACCGCTCAGCTTCACTTTGTGGTCCTCTCACCCAAACCAAGATATGTTTACACTCTACACACAACGTATGAACTTATGAGGTGGTGCAGTGAGTGAAGGCGCATTCTTGTGCAATAATATGTTTGCTTATAGCTGTCTCAGCATAATCTAAATTAATACAGAGTTTTTACAAGAATATTCTTACCCTTAATCAGTTGCTTTTCTTCCAGTGGTCCTTTTGAACACAGTACTCGGTTTGCGTCCAGGATATAGGAGCTCCCAGCAGGATTGGAAGTCTTTGTCCGACTCTGTTCTTAAAGGTTTCTTTAAAAGCCACCACAGGGTCTGGACTCAATCGCTGAGCATCGCAAGTGTGTGTTGACAGTACTTGATATCTGCAGGAGACCTGAATTTTGGTAGCAAGCCTCCCAACTTGGCATTCTAGTTTTCCCAGATGAGCCCACTTTATTTGGTGAGCTAAATCACATCCCATACAGTCAATTATCCTTCCACTGTCTGATTTACATTCAAATGAGAAAATGATAATCCTTCTGGATCATTACTTTCAAACATTATTCTACAATGTTCTACCATATGGGTACATGCAGGACACGGTTTTGGTTCTGCTTGTGGCAGCCTGGGTTCTACATCTTTGACATCCACATATTAATCTAGACACATGCCTGTCTCTCCTCCTTTTCAGAGAGAGATTTTCCCACATGGAGTAATGGTTCTGGACTGATAACTATTTTGTTCATACATTTCAAATTGATCACAAAGGGCAATTTTGTTAGGCATGTCCAGAATTCACTATTTTTCATATCAGGGTTCCCAAGCCTCATCATCTCCATCATGTGGGGAACCCCCTGAGAAATGAGGTTGGTTCTATCGAAGGACCATATACTTTAGCAGCATAATCCTTCCATTCAGAAGGAACTAATACCTTATACAGAAGAGAAGGGGTCTGAGGGTCACACCAAGAAGCCAGTTATAGAGGTTTTAACCTCATCTCACCTTCAGGGTTCAGAACCAGTAACCCCAGAACATCACACAACTGTCAAACTAGGTTTGTGATTCAAAATGTGTATACATTTTACAGCCTAAGCTGCACTTTTACAAACCTTGAATAAAAAATAGTAATAATAATAATAATAATAATAATAATAATAATAATAATAATAATAATAATAATAATAATAATAATAATTGAATTCTTGTGTATGCCTTTTCCCTTCACAGCATATCTGGTTTTCTGTTGCTGAAGTTATAACAGTAATCTAAATCCAATAGACTGTTATTGGTTTTGTAGGCAATTACTTTAAGATGTACATTTTTCTTTGTCGAATGTAATAAAATGATCAGATTCCACAGGTTCCTGAGGAAGGGTAGGGAGCAGTAAGATGCGGATTGGAGTTGGAGCAAAAGGGCTCATGTTTCACAGTTAATGGAACTAATCAGTAGAAAGGGATGCCCATCCTGGATATTGCCAGGTTTAAAATAACTTGTGGGCTGTTAACAGCTGGGACAGCATTAACAGCAGATCAGTATTTTACTATCATCAGAAGAAAAACTTTTTTTTTCAGCGTTAATTGCAGAATTAATATGTTTCAAAGTGAAACAAATGGCATGCATCATAATCAGTTTTCTGTTAGTCACAAGCAGTCACATAACAATTGTGGCCATTGACACACTGTGATTCTATTGATCGCATGTACTTTTGTATAGTTGGCATAATACAGTGAGCGCCTAATGGTGTTACAGGAATCATTACCATTCATATCCACACATATCCAGCCCAAGATGAACAGGTCATGCAGTATTAGGTGGCACACATCTATTGTGGATGGTGCTGATCCCTAAAAGCCAGGAGAAGAAATTGGCTATAACCGTAATAAATAAATCTAAAAAGCTTTAAAGTAGCTGCTCTGTGTTCTGATGTCAATCCATTTAAAGGTACCCTGATCATAGTATAATGCTCTAACTGGTCATTAAAGTAAAACTTATTAGCAAGTGCCTTTAAGAGTGTATTGAAGGCACAAGCCAAAACATTTGTCTCCTTGACTTTCTTATAATTAGTCATTAATATACAGTCGGCACCGCTCTATCGGGACGCCTCGGGAGAAGGAAAAATATCCTGAATAAGCGGCTGTCCCAGTTAAACAAGAGGCAGGTGAGAAGACATTAGTCACATTTTTTTGATTCTTAATGAAAAGAAAAATAATTAAATCTCATCACATTATCATTAAATGTTAAATGCATAATTTAAAATATGAGTCAATGTCTTTTTTATTCCTAAACAAAATTAATTGCACCAGCAATGTTGACACAGCAACTTTCTTTGCAACAGCAGACTAAGAATCCACGGAGACTCCTACTTCTTCAAGAGATCAACGTGGTTTGCGCAATTTACGCACGTCACAAGGTAATCCCGTACTCACCGCACTGTGCTCTGCGACCAGTGTTGCTCTGAAAAGCGCTCTCTGTTCATCATTTGAAAATACAAATTAAACAAAGTGATGTCCCAATTAAATAACATAAATAGCACTGCGAATAACCGTCTCCCAGAGTTGTAGCCTATTTAAGCAGCAATCCCGATTATCAGTATCCCGATTTAGGCGGCGTTGACTGTACCAGCACCAGCCTATAATACATTTGTACCGTTATCTTTAAATGTAATATACTGTGTTTTGTTGTATTTTTTACATAGTTTAGTTTCTAATTTATCGGTACAGTATATCAAAGAAATGTGTGTATATTGCATTTTTGCTACAGTATGTGGGTGTAAGTACTGCAGATATGCCAGTAGGCTGATATGTAGTTGGTAAATGAATGCACTTAATGTACATTATGTTGCTAACTGGCTCATCGCTGGTTGGAGCAGAAGATAAGACCAGTGCAAACCAACGAGCTGGTGAGAATTATGCCAAATTTCCATTTGCACCATGAAGTCAGTCTCTAAAACTCCTGGTATCAGCTATCCAATATTTCTGTCACAGGAGGACAACATACACATATTCTGTATAATACTCTCCTGTCAAGCAGTATACTGATGGCCCTTCGAATGACACATGGGGACTGCTGCTGGTTCCACATTTCTATTGCCTGCGTACAGTACCTTACACTTTTCTCTATTGAATGTCATTTGCCATGTGTTTGCCCAGTTCTGAATGCTGTCTAGATCATTTTGATAAGCTGCATGATGTTTTTTTTACGCATTGAAAAAATATGAATTAGGCATGATATTCAAATTTAATGCGTAACATAGCAAATTTGCTGCACAGCGTGAGTTCACATTTTATTAAGCTTCTTGTACTTCATTGGTTCCCAGTGTCTCAGTGGTCAATTGTGAATATACTGCATGCGGTAGCTAGAGAATGGATCATAGGAATGCAGTGACAGCAAATTCAAGCTTGCTAGGGAATTGCCAGAAACACGCGACCAGTCCAGATTTTCAGTAAAAAAATAAATAAAATAAAAAGTATGACTGAATCCACTCACTTACTATACATGTTTGTAACGAGTGAATAAGCGACTTGATTCATGATTTTTGGATTCTGGACTTCTATGCGTCAATTTAGTGTCCCTCAACCTAACCTACCAATTTACCTATCTGTTAGCCTAATTTTTGGAAGGTAAACCTATATAATAAATACAATATTCTGTATTTGGAGAGAGTCAGGATGCTTTATATTGTTACAGCAAGGCAGTCAATAAGGAATGCAATATTATCATTTCTTTAAAAATATGTAGTATGTTCATGCAGGCCTTTTGTTAAGTATATTCCATCTGCAGCATTGGAAAAAAATGTGTTGTGTTTATTTGCTTCACTGCCATATTTTGTGTGGCCAATAAAGCAAATAAGAATAATTGTTTTTGTTTTTATTGTAAGACCAAGTTTTTGTATAGTTGTCCAAAATAACATTACATACCCCATAAGTTAGCATAAAACGTATGTACAGTATTTATTGTATGTAATACATGTGTACTGACTTCAAGGTAATGTTGCATTTTACTCACCCAAAATACATTGTCTAAATTGGAGAGTAAATTACTCAACGTCCCAAAACCTTATCTGGAGTGCTGCCTATATGAATGTTTTTTGTTAATATTTTTGACTACCTCAAATAATTTCCCAATTTTATTATTAATCCACATCCCTCCTTTCTAAAGATTTAAAACTCACAAAGACTAGAATGTGTGAACTATACATCAGCTGCAGAGTCACAACAACATCTCACCTGAAAGATGGAGCACAAGGAGGTTAAGTGACTTGCTCAGGGTCACACAGTGAGTGAGCCGGGATTTGAACCGGGGATCTTCTGGTTACAAACCCTTTTCTTTAACCACCGGACCACACAGCTTCCTTCGAGCTTCATCAGTTTCCAAATTCATAACCCTAACCCTAACCCTAACCCTAACCCTAACCCTAACCCAGAGCCCCCCCTTCAATCTCACTGTAATTACTCTGCTGCAGATGGAAATGAAAAGGACTGATTTCAGATACTTTCCAGAGACGTATGGAAACAAGGCTTTCGTGGTTTTGGGTCTAGTCCAGTTGAAAGAACCAGTGTTGCTGAAGTTGCAGTGGCTTATTGTGAAGATTCAGATGCATTATGGTTCCTTTTTCATCAGCATCCATCCTAGTATTTTCTGAGAGTCCTGCACTTAATGCTGCTAATTAATAATAATAATAATAATAATAATAATAATAATAATAATAATAATAAATTGGTACAATCCAATACACATGCATGATACATTGATCAAATATGTTAAAAGTGTTATATTGAAGTGTAGTAACACATTCTACCGTAAAGAGTTCAGTAAAATAAGAACTGGAATACCACAGCAGATGTTTCTGAAAAACACCCTAATCAATTTCAAGTTAATTAATGTGTTTACTGCAAGAGCAGTGTCTTTTTAATTTAGTTACATTAATTAAAACACATTGGTAGAGTAACATTTGTATTCATTTAAAACTACCTGATCAGTTTATTCAATACATCTATTAATCAAATAAAGCCCTGACTGTAACTTACATTATGACAAGCTACAGAACAGGGATTTTCTTCTCAGTATTGGAAAACTGGCAGGGTACTTTTTTTGTAGGATGTAGTACACAGTATAAATGTGGCATATGGTTGTTATTTAACCATTTAATTCACACAAATTGTGCGGAAGAAAAAAAGCAGGAACAAATTCAAATAGTTGCGTTAGTGTGGGGCCGTCGGCATTGTACAATACAGCTCTACTGTACTTCTTCATATTGCTGGTCATTTAGCAAACAAGCGAAACAAAACCGTGTGTGGGTGAGTCTGTGGGAATATTTTGCAGCCAGAAAAAAAAACCAAAACAGAATTTAATCAAAACATGCTGTAAGCTACCCAGGAAGTATATAAAAAATAACTTTGCTGTATCTGGTGTGATTATCTGACCTTGTACTGCTCACTTGGTTAGTATTCATTAAAGAGATATTCCAGTACTAATTTGTCACAAATTCCTGCCATTGTGCTTAGGTAATATTCTGATACCCTTTGACAAATATCGCACAAAATATTAAACCACTTTTCATGATCTTTTAGAGATATTTCATTTCAATGTTGACTAAGCACATCTAGTAGATCCTAAATTAGCTTTATCCTGCCCTTTGCTGTCACTGGCAGGTGAGTTATAGACTGTAAATATCTATGAGGTTAAGCGGGAGACATGCTGTTCTCTCTCTCTCTCTTTCTCTCTCTCTCTCTCTCTCTCTCTCTCTCTCTCTCTCTCTCTCTCTCTCCTCACACAAGCATAGTGCTATGGCTCAGCACAGCAGGGTCTCTTAAAGTCTTACTGCCTTTATAAAAGACAATGAGGGCTGACGCTTGGTATACAGTTCACGTATTCCCACATTCACAAAGTATACAGATGTTACCTTGGATAAAGCAAATAGCCCAGACTAGCGATTTGCAGAACTGTGTGCTGCACACTTTGAAATTAAGATATAATAGACCCCTATGCAACAATATATATTTCATCTAGACCAAATATATTGATGTCTATAGAGTGAACTAAGGGTAACACCATAAAATGGCCACGCCATGAGATTGATTATCATTAGAAATCTTAATATCTTTTACGCCCAAAAATAAGCATAATTATTAATAATCATTTCGCCAGTTTTGAGCTGTGTTTCAGTGACCAAATTAAAGCATAATATTACAGCATGCTACTGTAGCTTATATTTTCAGCAAAAGCATTGGGGATTTGTTTTAAAATTATATGCATAGGTTTTTCGAGTAGAACATGATGGTTTTGCGTGGGCAACACAAAGTTAATAATTTGTGAGTAATTACTAGTGGGCATCGTTACTGTGTGTTCCTACACTCCTCAGAGTTGTTCTTGTTTCATTCTTAATGATTCGAACCTGACATTTTAAACTGTGTTATTTTCCAGGGCTCAAAAGCCAGCACTTACGGTCTCTGACATTTTATTTGTCTGTTATAAATATTAAACAGAAACAGGCCCAATTATATCAAAAACCTGGAGTAGGAGGACCTTTTAAAAAAAGATGGTGTATAATGCTTTGAAAATCATCCCTTTTGTCATTCATCCTCATTTCAGTTTTACATGTCTCAGGTTATAGGTCACAACTTCTCAGTGAGGCTCAATGTCAAACCACAGATTGCATGTCTGATTCACTCAAGATGACTGTGCTCAGGATGACAACTATGAACCCGACAACATTTATCCTGCCCAAAAACCTACCACAGGAGATCTTGTTGAAATATCTGTAATTAATGAGGTTTTCTAGTAGGGCATTCCTTAAGAAAAGCTTATGATAATATTCAAATGCTGAAGGGGAAAGTTCTGAAAGATTTGTTTTTTTATACAGATCATATTAGCACATTTTTTTTCTTAAGAAGAACATTTGAATTAGAAAACTAATAGGGAACAACTTAGGACTACTTACTAGACCCTTATTTAAATGTTGTGTAGTTTGATAATTGTATTGGGTTCCTTTTAAAAGAAAGTCTGATGATTTAGAGTAAATCGTTTTGAGAATGTAGCCCAAAGAAAAAAAATATTTTCAAAAATGGGACCTTATTTACTTCTCACAAAACATTATTTTGAAGAAACAAATATGTTTTCATGAAATACTTTTTGTTATTTTTTTTTTCTAAAGTGGGAGTTTATACTTGTATTTAACCTTTAAAAACCTTGAGAACAAGCACTTTTAAAAGAATGTCCACCGCATGACCTATAGCGGTGTGTGTGATATAAGGTACTGAATAATAATATATGGCACATGTTTAGAATTCCCTGGGGTTTAACAAAGTAATTGCTGTTGTTAGTTGTAGAGGTAGATTTGTTATTGCTATATAAGCATTTTCAAGAGCACAGGCTCCATGCAAACATTGAATAGCACCTGCAGATTCCCCCAACCCTAAGGAAACATTATTTGCCCAAAAGACATGACTATGGTAATTATGGATTGGAAATAATAAATAAATAAAAAATAAACAGTTTTATGTAGTATAATTATTTTAATGCTGCCACATCTATATCACTATAAAGATGCTAATTTGGTCATTTTATTTTTGTGACTTCATTATCCAGCCCCCAAGATATTCTGACTCCTATAATGGGCCGTTAAGTTGCAGACAGCAAATATATCATTATGGGCAACGTAGGCCTTCACTAGAGTTTTAAAATAGTTTTCTACAACCGTAGAAAAGTAATTCCCATGGCACTAGCATTAACAGCACATGTGGTGCTACCAGCTGGATCTCCAGAAGTGGGTTCCCAGCGAATGTGTTGAAACATACCAGTTGATATAGATTTGTTCAGCCTTGGACTGAAACTTTGTTTTAATAGTTTTGCCAGTTTCACATGGGTTTTATTTCAAAATATTATGATTCTTCTGTATAAGCCCCTTTGACAGTGTAGCCACTGCATTTGGTAGTTCCAAATAAAGTGAGGAGGACGTAAGCAAAAAATATAAAGTTGACTTTCTTCCAGAATACCCTTTGGGTTCACGTAGCTTAATAAGGTTGCAGCATAATCTAGGCTGTGGTGCCGCTGTTGTTTTCACTTTACAGTTTCCTGTCAGGATCATAATAAGAAGGGAATCATCAAAACAGCACCCGGAAAATAAACATTATAAAATCCTCTCTGATGCAGAACGAGGTAGGGATGTGAATCCCCTTAAAGAGATGCTGGGAGTAAAGCTGTCACATGAAACGCTTTGAAATCGGAACCCAGATGTTACGCAGTGATTTCTGTCCTCTCTTGTGGGGGATTTATGGGGGTTTGATTGCCCTTAGGGCAGACATTGGGCCCAACAGATTAATGTAAAACAACAATTACCATACTGCTGTGACCAATTGCAATCCACAGTGTTGTTATTTAATAAAGCCCTGAGAGCAGCATTTTTTGGAAGGGAGATTCTGAAAAGATGCGTTAGTGGTTCTGCATTCCAACAACTAGCTACAGTACATTTTGCTTCTCACAGCATAATTCTTGACAAAATATTAATCTGGAAATTAGAAGTTTTCCTCTCATTTCCTTTAGGTCAACATTATTGCTTATAACCAGCAACATACACGGTTACCAGTTTGCAATTGGGTATGCTAATAAAAGATATATCTTGGGGACTGTTAGCCTGTATTTTGAACTAATTAACTTATTGCTCAGTCCTTGATTATATGATTTATTACATATACATAAACTAATATATTTGTAAAAAAAAAAAAAATCAAATTACTGTATTTACTCAAATTTAATTGCCCCTGATTTCAAGTCGCACCCCTAAATTCGAAGACCCAAAAAAAAAAAAAAGAAAAAGATCCAGAAAAAACTCAATAATTAATGATTAAATTACCTTTTAATTTCTAAGTGCCAGCATTGTACACTGTATTACAGTACAATAAAGCATCAGAGTAATTCACCAACTGTTTTACAAATAGGAAAAGAAAATATGTATGGTACGGTACTTGCAAGTAAATTTACTTTAACTTTATTTCAGTCAGTTTTATTGTGCTCCTTTGTTTAATTTTTGTAGATTATTGTTTGCTTTCACAGCTGGTTGTCAGTTCTGGATCAGCACAGTGATTCATGGGGAAACCCAACCATATTGTTTCGAATAAAATGTGATACTAATTGTGCCAGTGATCTCTAGGGGCCTTCAGGACCTCGAAGTTACAAGGCAGGAAGGATATTCCCCACCTGTCACTATACTGTTGTATATGGGATCTCTGCATGTCACTGCTTTGTGCTGTCACTGGCACAATTCCTGCTCTGTGCCTCATTTCACTATAGCTGGTACCTTACATAAGTCTTCATGTTTCTGCTCAGTTTTGTAAGATACATGGGTGAAAAATCAACTGCTTTCTTTCTCACATTGAGGGCGTGGGCATTGTACTTCCTACATTAAGTCTTCATACTGCAGACCTCTGTAGAGATAATTCCGCTCAACTCTGCAGTACAGGAAAGATACCTCCAATGAATATAGCAGTCCAATACACTAGTCTATCACTGGTATACCGACGTGCACAAATTTGTTGGTACCCCTCCACAAAAAATGAAGAATGCACAATTTTCTCTGAAATAACTTGAAACTGACAAAAGTAATTGGCATCCACCATTGTTTATTCCATATTTAATAGAAATCAGACTTTGCTTTTGATTTTTTATTCAACATAATATTGTAAATAATAAAACAAATGAAAATGGCATGGACAAAAATGATGGGACCGCTAACCTAATATTTTGTTGCACAACCTTTAGAGGCAATCACTGCAATCAAACGTTTTCTGTAGCTCTCAATGAGACTTCTGCACCTGTTAACAGGTAGTTTGGCCCACTCTTTCTGAGCAAACTGCTCCAGCTGTCTCAGGTTTGATGGGTGCCTTCTCGAGACTGCAAGTTTCAGCTCTTTCCATAGATGTTCGATAGGATTCAGATCAGGACTCATAGAAGGCCACTTCAGAATAGTCCAATGTTTTGTTCTTATCCATTCTTGGGTGCTTTTAGCTGTGTGTTTTGGGTCATTATCCTGTTGGAGGACCCATGACCTGCGACTGAGACAGAGCTTTTTGACACCGGGCAGTACGTTTCGCTCCAGAATGCCTTGATAGTCTTGAGATTTCATTGTGCCCTGCACAGATTATAGGTACCCTGTGCCAGGCGCAGCAAAGCAGCCCTAAAACATAACCGAGCCTCCTCCATGTTTCACTGTAGGTATGGTGTTCTTTTCTTTGAAAGCTTCATTTTTTCGTCTGTGAACTGACTTGCCAAAAAGCTCCAGTTTTGACTCATCTGTCCAAAGGACATTCTCCCAGAAGGATTGTGGCTTGTCAATATGCATTTTAGCAAATTCCAGTCTGGCTTTTTTATGTTTTTCTTTCAAAAGTGGAGTCCTCCTGGGTCTTCTTCCATGGAGCCCACTTTCGCTCAAAAAGCGACGGATGGTGCGATCAGAAACTGACATACCTTCACCTTGGAGTTCAGCTTGTGTCTCTTTGCCAGTTATCCTTGGTTCTTTTTCTACCATTTGCACTATCCTTCTGTTCAATCTGGGGTCGATTTTCCTCTTGCGGCCGCGCCCAGGGAGGTTGGCTACAGTTCCATGGACCTTAAACTTCTTAATGATATTTGCAACTGTTGTCACAGGAACATCAAGCTGCATGGAGATGGTCTTGTAGCCTTTACCTTTACCATCTCCTCAGACAACTCTCTCCTTTGCTTTCTCTGGTCCATGTTCAGTGTGGTGCACACAATGATACCAAACAGCACAGTGACTACTTTTCTCCATTTAAATAGGCTGAATGACTGATTACAAGATTGGAGACATGTGTGATACTAATTAAAGAAACTAATTAGTTTGAAATATCACTATAATCCAATTATTTATTATCTTTTCTAAGGGGTACCAACAAATGTGTCCAGGCCATTTTAGAATATCTTTGTAGAATAAGCAATAATTCATCTCTTTTCACAGCTTCTTTGCTTTATTCTATGACATACCAAAGGCATGCAAGTATGCATGATAAAATAGCTTATAATTTCATCACTTTTCAGGAGGAATGAAGCATTATTTCAATGAGCTGTAAGGGTACCAACAAATTTGAGCACGTCTGTATATGCCCATTTGTATTTCCTTTTCATTAAAAGACACTGTGATTACTTATTTAATTATAGTGGGGCTGCCTTAAATATAATAGTGTTGAAAGGGTTAAAGTAAGGTGACCATATGGCTCTATGTTCAGTGGGACAGTTTGGGACAGTTCAGGCTTTTCAACTCACAACCCAATGCATTCTGGTATGTTTTACCTGTCTCAGGTACCATTCTTACCTTTAAGAGAAGCAGGACTACACTTACCAGAATGCATTGGGAGCCATATGGTCACCTTAGGTTAAAGGCAGGGAATGTTAAACATTTATCATCTCTTGATAATGTATGCTCATACCACTAAATGTAAAATAAATCTGTCATGAAAGAAACGCTCTCTTTTTCCTCTTTAGAAAGAAACCAATTTATTGTGCCAAAACAGTTCTAAGTATTTCATTTACAAAATCTGTGCAGTGCTGATAACATTGATATCACTGCCAAGTTTGCAGCCATTCTTGTATAACATTTTCTCTTGTTGCAGTTTCACACTTTCATCAATATGGCTTGATCCTGTTTCTACAGATCTAATTCAATTACATTTGTTGAAGCACATGTTTATTTTTTTTACAGAAATCAAGGTCTCTGTATACAGTTTGACCCAGGGCATTATATCCCGCATCTTTCAATGTGGGTCGTGGCTGCTTTATAGTACTTTGAAGATAATCTTATCATTTTGCTGTTTATTGCTGTACATTGTTTTTCCTCCTTTATAGTGACATATCATTCAGTGAAATTTTTGACGGCAGAAATATATAAGCTGAGTGAGCACAGCAAGAGAACCAGGATCAAAGCAAATGAAAGTGGATTCCTGGTGGTTTTGTAAGGACTGACCTTGCATTGCCATGGCAAACAGGTGTATCTACCCCCTTTTTCATAGGAAAAATGGGGTTGTCAAAACCCGCTGATACTGATGCTATGAATAAATGGCAATTTATGAAAATACAGATACATTCACTACACTGCAGTCACCACACTGTAGTTACAGTGTTGATAAACTACAGTAACACAAATTATAAACCACCTGAGGCTAACAGGACCCTGGAAGCAACCTTAGCAATCCAGTCAAAAATATAATCAAAAAATGTCCTCATACTTAAAAATAGTTTGGTTTATAATGCAGTAGCTTTAATGTCCTCTGCAGCAGCCATTAGCTTGATTTTGAACTGCCCCTTACAGTTCTTATTTTAAATATATGTTCATATGCATATCCCTGTGATATTCCTTTCTCATTTTGACTATTTTACTGATCTAATGTGTAAAAGTGACTGAACCAATGAGAAAACTCTCTCACATTAAGTAGCTGGTGGTTGTGTTGAGGAGGGATTTGGGCAGAGAGGAACTATCTATAAGAAGTAGCTTCCCTCAACATTGATCATTTCCAGCTTTACATATAATGCAAGTTGAAATATACCACCATAAAAAGTTTACTGTACATTAGTTCACAACCCACCCAACAAGGGGAAGATAAAGCCATTCAATTCAAGATCCACAAAGACACCACAAGGCTTATTTTCTTTTCATGTATACCCGATCTTTAGAACAGTGATCTGTAATTGAAGCAACTGAACTATTTACTTCAAAAGCTATGTATGTTGTATGTTGTATGTTGCAAGAAAAAAAAAGCAAGGGGTAGAAAAACACTAGCAGTTGCAATTTTTTTTTCATTGCCTTTGAAGCTGCCAAGACCAAAAAAAAGAGAGTGTGTAAGGTGTCTGCATTGAAACACCTTTTAATAAAGTTCATTGACTTTATGGAAGCTTTTCTGTTAATCTCGATCATCATTCTACACAGCCAGATGCATGCATATAGATACAGACACACAACCAACATTCATCTGCACCTGTCACATATTGTTAAATCTCAATCATAAGGAACAAAGGCCATATTTTAAAAATGTACTCCAGTCTTCAATGACGTCCTATTAAAAAAAAAATAATAATTGGAATAGGAATTGGAATATCTAAAAAATGATATAAACCTGGATTAAAAGCTTTTGAAGATATGCTCCAAAGTCAAGGGAAGAATGCTCATTTACACAGAAAGGCAATTACACACACACTGTCTGATGTGTGCGCATAGCTGCTAGCTTCTAACAGGCTACAGACAGCCTGGCTCCTTGTCTCCTGTGAGTTTTTTCTCTGGTTTATGGCACCTTGAGATTTATGACAGATAAGGATGAAGTGAGCACAGGCCCAGCTCACTCACTGAAATATTTGGCTTGCTTGAAAATTTAAACAGCGCTTTATTCTCCAGACTGAGGGACTGTCTGGCTTGATTTAGAGACAGGAACAAAGATAATAGAAATGTTAGGGAACAGCCATAAACTACTAGGCCCAGAGCTCAGTTTCATTCTTAAAGAATTCCCTTCATGTTCCAAGGTTACTGCACCAAAGGGCCAACAACTGAAGAACATGAGCAGACTGTAAAAGCTGTGCAACCAAACCAGAATTAGTTTTACCCATGCTTTAAAAAACACACATCTGCTGCAAAAAAGAGAAAATCAACTGATAGAGCTTTACATATATTTTAGTTCAAACAAAAGTCCAAAGAAACCTGTTATCATCTGGCTTAAATAATTTAATTTGTCATGTTGTAATAAATATTTCTCTGCACTTCAGGAATGCTAAAATAACTGTTGATGAAATTAAACTTCTTTGATGGTTTCCTATCAGTTAACAAGCTTTATTTAAATTAATTAGGCATTCTTTTATTGCTTTTACTCATGAAGAAAAAAAGATCTCCTGTGGTTTCACTGCAGGTGTTTTTCAGCTTTCGTTCAGCAGAAAACCACTGGCTGATTAAAAAAAATGCCTGCACAGTTCAGAGGAATACAAATCTAATTACCTGATTTTGATCATCACCTTAATTGTACCTAGAGTTTGTCATTTGATCTATATATATATATATATATATATATATATATATATATATATATATATATTTACCTTAAGAAAGGGCTCGGGTTGAAAGATTTTCGTAATGATGTGAGATTAAAATGTAATGCTTATATATGTAACAAAAATAGAGCGTAAAAGTATAATATATTTTTAAAAGTTAATGCAATTAACAAAGTGACTCGAGCAAGATTTATTTGGAATATTTTTTTTTACATTATGAATTTTTTGTGAACAGGCAGGACTATATTATAGTAGACTATATTAAAAAAAATTATCAGGAGCATCTAGACTTTCTACAACATTAAAATAATCTGCAAATGTAAGAGGAGTTGAAATATATTCAACTTCCCTCTAATTTTGTGTCCACGTAAACTTAGTTTTGAAGCAGTAAAATGCATACCATTTGTCCCATTTGTGTAAAGACTAGGGGCATGAATGCTTAGACCAACATGATCGCTAGCCTGGCATTGTGGTCCCAGTGCTGTTATCACCCAGCTCAATTGTGCTTACTTAATGAATCTGCATGTATATAATGGATATTAATGGCAATGCAGTGGAGTGTAGTCACAGATTACCAGCGCAGCAGGTTAGTGAATCCACCAGCAGGGTTAATGGAAAATGACTTGCTTTGCAGATTCCGATTGCAGGAGATGTAGCAGAACCCTGCATCTTTTATGGTGAATCAGACAAGAAGTGCTTTGTGCAATGCACAGCCTCTTTAACCAGCAGATCCAGAATTACAGGGCTGGTTTTAAACACTGCAGCCAAGAAGGTCACTTCCTGAATCTAAACAGTGGCGGAACTAAAACTGCTTGGGTTAAAATCTTAAAAAGGTATGTGCGTGTGTGTGGCAAAGTGGCTAGTAAGGGGAACAGGTGTAGCGGTGATGCGATGCAGGAGTGACAGGCAGACAACGGTAATCCAGTGAAATGAAGTGCTTTATTTATAATCCTGGTCTGGTGACCGTAAAATAATAAATCCCCAGCTATACACAACAATGTGTAAAGCGCAGGGATAACAAAACAGGGCACAGTCCCGAACAAAAACGAACACACGGTCACCAGTCCTGGGTGAGTGCAGACGTGCAGGTGCTTGGTGCAGACACAGTGGGGTGGTGTGTAGTGGTGCTCCGGATAGTGCTGACCCGATTTCGACAGCTCCGGGGGTGCTTTAACTGTCTAAGTGAAAAACACAGAACGTTAACACACAAACACAACATGTAATTCCTTTTTCACAATACGAGAGTTCCTCTCTCGCTCTCGTTTACCCAAACGAAGGAAAAGATCAGCGTTACCCTGGCCCCTATATGTAATCCCGCATGATATATAGGTAAACGGTTGCAGCTGCTTTATTACTTGCAGCTGCCCCTCGTTTACCTTTCAAGTCAATACGGTCTTACAACAGAGTCTCGCTTCTTTCCAGGCTGACCCACTTTCCGGTCCCGGAAACGAACTGTCAGGCCAGCCCTTCCAGATACCTCTCCTCCCGTTCTTAGCGCCCTCACAGGTCGGGAGGAAGATTTATCACCAGAACTCATTGTATTTCTGTCACAGTGTGTCACACATTTTTACGTGTATTTACAGTGGATATAGATCATGGTGATCTAACTCTAATTTTGTATTCACGGCTGTGGCATAAACATTATGGCGTCAAGGCCACATATTCTGACCTGTCAATTTCAGTCAAGATGGTAAGCACATTTTACAGACTTTCAGTCACGTTGAACCAGTGCTGTTCTTGCTGCCCATGATGGTCCTGCACCCTGCTGACAATATTATTCAACCAATACCAACCACACAAGCAGTGGTTGGGCTTGATTCCCCAGTTATGATCCTCAAGAAGGTAGGGTGAAGTGGCAGCATGCAAGCTGTAAAAGGAGCAAGGTTAGGTTTGGGTGAGAAGGACTGCCTGTATTCCAGTAGTCAGCACTCAAAATATGAAGTACCTGTAGTTGAAAAAGGTTAATGCATGCATAAATGTATCTGATTAATTAAGCAATCCTTATATAAATTAATGTTAATGCAATACTGAATAAGAAATCACATTCATACCAGAGAGGGCTTGGGTACTGCAAAACAGCCGTTATAATCTTATTGAAGCAAAGAATGAGAAGAAAATGAGATCCTAGGTTTGGATTTCTGAGGCTCAGACAGAAGATTATGTGCCAATGATTATGTGCCAATATGGACTACAATGAGAAAGTGGCTACATTCTCACAAATGATCCATGTACAACTAATTTAGGAAATGATCAGTCACTATTTTGACTGTGTTAGCAAAATTTAAAAAAATATATATTGTACTTTTTATTTAAAAAAAAAAGTTTTTGGAGACATAGATAAGTGATTAAAATGTGCACTAATGCTTGTACCGTGTGTAATCAGAGGGTCTATTCCATCAGTCTCTTGTGTGACACAGACAGCTGCCACCAACACCTCATTAACAAAGGCTCACACTATTGTTATTTGTGTTTCCACATCCATAAGCAACACCTCTGCATGGATTAGCACCCACGGAGATTAATTGAATTATTTAGAACCTGCTGACTTTTTAACTCTTTTCCAGCCAGTTGCTGCAGGTTTAGGTTTTCTTGTCTTTGATCTTCCAAACTGTCCATAACTCTGCGATGTGAACACATGAAGGGTGCTATATAAATGCAATATAGATAGATAGATAACATTTTTTTTTACATATAATAAAACCATAGTGGGACGACTTTGTAGAGTAAATGGCTTCAAATTATAATTTAATGTTTGTTTGTTTTTTCTTGTTTTTGCAATCTTTGGTCTAATATTAACCTGTCTCTAAAGGGCTTATAAAATCATCTCTACTACTGAATTCCAATTTATTCTAGAAACACCCTAAGTTCAAAAAATGGGTCAGTTGGAAACCACAGGAATTTTAATATTTAGATTAAAATTAATATATAGATTATAGAAAAAAATATATAGATTGAAGTATTGTATGTCAGGCAAGATGTTTTGTTCACCTTATCATTTTTAAAAGTCATTAAGCTTAGGTAGATTGGTGACTGAATTTAACCTTCCTCTTCTGTATTTCACACAGAGTGCTCTAATTTGAGTGTTCCAGGTCTTTCTTCCTCACTCCTGATTCCTTATCAAAGCTAGGCCTGATTACAGGCCTCTAGACAGCAGGCTCAGGAAAACGCGTGAAGGGGCACTGCAGCATTTACGGCTGTCAAACGCAATTTAGACATTAAAGTGTCTCTTATCCTCGGCCTGGTGAAGAAGAGAGTCTGTGACAGGGAGCTGAATGCAGTACTGTATGTTGTTATGCATGACGGTTGTGCTCCTTATAGTGGACATACAATCAGCTGTGTCCACATATATCCAAGACAAAGGAATTCTTACCATGGCATTACAGTAATCTTCCAAAGTGGGCTGAAACATTTCCCTACTTGACTTAGCTTCTTTTTAACCTAGCTGGTAAGTATGCATATATATAAGCACCATTGCACTAGAAGGTCACAGGTTCACCCAGCAGGTGGGACTCTAGTTATAAGTTTAAATGTATTACCTTGTAGCAGGTTTGTCAGCTGTATGCAAAACAGGTCAAATTTACTGGTTGACTGCCCTGGGGACCAGTTAGTTTTATAGAAGGGAGTCAGGCTCTGATGGAGACTGATTGAAATATTGTTGAGTTGGAGGGAAATATCCATAGGTAAATCTGCCTCCAGGGATCAGTAGCTTGAAAACATCTGGTGCTTTGGTAAGGTTTCAAATTGGGTAGAATTTGGTCGAATTGCCAATAATAAATTAAAATAACGAACCATGTAAATCATAGAATACATAATTCACTTCATTTGAATGCAATGTATCTCAACCCCTGAAAATATATTAAAGGAAAGGTTTTGGAAATAAATGATACTGACTCAAAACCATGAATCATTCCCTCTGTCTTTTCCACGTTTCTTTAAACGACTTAGGTATTGTTTAGTTCAGTGAATATGTATGAGAAATGCACAGTATATTGCTGAGAATTGTTAGGGTAGTAGTTTCTGCCAGACGGGCCTCCTTGTAATTGAGACAATATGTATCCTGGTACTTCAGCTGTATAAATATTTAATGATAATTAAAGAACCAACAAGCAAAGAAAAATGTATTGCTTATAGACACCGTTGTGATTGCTCAGGGACAGCAGTAACAGAGCAATAATTGTGAATTTCACACAAGCCCTGTATAAAGGCTTCTGAAACCCTGTACAAAGCAGGTGGTGGAGAGAATGACAATGAAGACGGATGCAAAGACATAAGGCCCTTTTGAAAACCAGGAGGTTTACCTTCCTTATTTCGACTGTCCTGTTGTACATTTTTCACTGAATTAATTAAATAAATGCATATTTTGCGTCTTCTTGTAGCTACTTGTGCTGCTGTTAAAATCCATGATTACCTATTATTAGCATTGTTACAGCCACTGCTTTTATTGAGATAAAAACCTTTTGGTTTTCCACATTAATTGAAAAACCAAGACATGTTAGTACCTTTGCTGTACAGTAGGTTACGTTATCAGATTGCAGCTGGATCACTGGAGTGAGTTTGAAGTACAACACATGATGGGATTACAATAGGTACCAAGAAGCAACAGAAACTTTACATCTAACATGAACAATGATTAATAGAATCACTGCATATTGTAAGGGATTCTACAAACAAATTATGAGTTTAATTTCCTGATTTATTTTATGAAACAGGCCTGTTTGTTCACAGAGGGCACCGTACTGTATTTCAAGCTTCAGTCAAAGATTCCATTGAGACCTCATTTCCTGTTTCATGTAGAAAACATGAGGAAGTGTCCTGGCACATTCCTGTTTGTTCTGAGAGCGATGGACACGAGATTGTGTCAGACATTAGTAAAACAAAACAACACCCTGTTCACTGGAATACCATGGTTGTTTTAGAGGGAAAATAGTATCCCAGAAACCAGTGATGCCATGGTCTTACATTGTGAGTAAATATACAAAGGCTTCAACTGTTAAACCCTTTGAGAGTCTTCTAGCAAAATAAACCCAAACTGGCTTCAGCCTATAAAGTTAACTGCAGTATAAAGTGAGAGCAAGTGTAGTGAAAGTAACAGGTAAGCATGGTAAATCACATAGTACACTATGGTAATTGACTGAATAAGCAAGGTAAACTACACACGTACCAAGATAAACATTTATAAGGGTTTAACTTTGCTGGATGCTCTAAGGTATATTTGCAGTTTTTTATATTACAGTTGTGCGAGGGTGGTATTGAATAACATGGATTTATGACACCAAAATGTAACAACAGTGGTGATATTATACTGATTTATTTCAGGCCTTTGACTGATTACTTCAGCTGTTAAATGCTTGAGGGTACAAGTGAGATAGATATAGATGATAATAAATGGGATCTATGCTGGTGAAACTAAATTCTGCTGTCTTTTAACTCTCACTGGTGTTCTCTTACAGGGGTGTAATGGCAGATCCAGCACACAGCAGTAACTCACTGTCTGGTTCTGTAGTCAGAATCCTACTATTATACTTGTTATTTTTTAATCTTAAACATATAAATTGCTTAAATTGATTTCTTGAATTTCTGGGCAATGAAACCTTCTCTTGGATGGCTAAAATTCTTGTTGGTGGCCCAAAAGCACCAGGGATCATGCTCACATGAGGCTAATGTGAGAGAACCCCAGACTGTTTGGTCAGGATGACTAATTTAGCTGGCTTATGGAAGCTGGATACCATGTCTCTTCTGTCGAGGAAATTGAAGCAAGCTCATCTTACTGGGCATGCCCTGTGTATGTGTGTGCCTGGAAAGGCCAGAGTAGGGCTTTACATAGCAGTTAGGTTCAACAGAGTCGGTAATGGAGCTGATGGCCTATAAAGTTAAACTCTGTTAGATTCTGTGTCTAAGGCATTATGTCACTGGGGCTCATTCCAGCTCCACAAACATTGATAAAAACTCTCCCACTGATACATGTTTCCCAATGCTATCTATCTGTCCTCTTAACTGACGGCTCCCTTCCTGTAATGATCTTAAAGTAATCTGAAACGAATGGCTCTGTATTAGTGCATCATGATGTGTGTGTGTGTTTAATGGGGCACATGATGACTATGTAGCGGTTTTTTCTCTGCTAATATGTCATGCCAGCTGTGCATTTTCTTCAGTTTAAACTCATAAATAAGTGACACAGCATTCCAGCTTTTTTTTTAATACAAACTCAAAATTCTGGCTCCACTATGTCAGCTAATGTACAGTGGAGACATCTGCATGCTGTATGAAAAATATACTATGAGTCTTATCAAATATAAAGTATATACTGGTAAATTCCACAGTTCCACACCAAATACACTGCTCGAAAGGCAGAGAGACTGCCAGAACGAGTCACTGGTGGCCATGACTATTACATCCCCCTTTCAGTTTCCAGTAATTTTTGAACATACAGTATCATCATCAACGTACAATATACTGTATTATATTGTGTTGTTGATTTGCTACAATTTAATTTCTCAGATGTATTTAATAACGTATAATGAGAAGCAACTATTTGTTTCAATACAGTGCATCTGTCATCCTGAATACTGCCTGCCTTAGTCTTGGTATTTAATTGCTTGGATATGTCCAGTTCAACTTTCCATACTCAAATCAGTTATAGAGTTGTATTGTCTACTTGGCATCTTTATACCATACCTGGGAGGGTAGATTCACCCTCAAAATACAGTGTGGCTGCGTGGTGTGCAGGGAGCATAGGTTTGCGTCCTGGCTGTGCAAAATCGCTGGTCTTCGTTGGAGATTCTGCAGGGAGTGTCACATTGGCTCTGGCATTCTCTTGCGTCAGGGAGGCAAAAGCGGCAGGGAGTGTTGCACTACAGCAGACCCTACTGGCCTGGCGCCCGGTAAGCTCAGGTGGACACCTGCAGGACTAGTCCTCCAGAAGCCGGTAATTCGCTGGCGTCTGCTTTCGAATTCCAGGGTGTAAAAGAGGAAACACTCAGAGATACAAATTGTTCACATACCGTTGATTTACTATGGTAACTTGTTTAAAAATTGTATCCAACCTTATTTATTATATAACGCACCAAAAGTTTATATTCAATGTCACTATAGAACATGATCATCCATAACTATTAAACACACAGTATTGTTGAATCTAGAACTAGAACTTATGTGTATAGCCTATTTTTTATCAATATTTATACACTTAAACGGGTTGGTGATTCCCAAATCATATACAATAAGTATAAATGTACCGATAACAGAAAACAATGTAAACACAAGCCCAATGACATTCTATGGGTTTACGTCTGCACAAAACTATTTACAGTATTTCACTATAATTAAATATGAAAGCAAAACTATCAGTTTATAACATATTTTATTTAAATGTGCAGTAAATGGGAACTACATGCCATTTTAGATTAATTGAAATTTGTACAGAAATTATTATGGATAAATGCTTGGTTCATTTTAACACATCGTAGTCCTTTACAGCAGTTTATTAACCATTTAACTGTCACTCAATGTGGCTGATTTTAGAGGAACAAAAAAAGCTATACATTCCAGTTGCTGACGTGTTAAAACAAAAGTTGCAAAAAATGAAGAAATAGATGATAATTTTAAATCGGCATAAAAAATATGATACGATACAGAAAAAGTGTCTCCACAGCGGGCATATAAATAATAATGAAACTGGTTGTGAAAATATGTACAGTATTTGTGTATTTATTTATCTTTAATATAAATAGCTGTAAGTCTAGTTGCATTACAATAATACCTCAATACCTGATTGTCTGAATTTGTAATCAATTGGTACACTTGTTAGCCCTTTCAAATATCGTAACTACTAGTGATAAACTGCGGTTCTGTTGAGTGTATGGGGAAAAAGGGACTGCAGGGGGTGTGGTAGGGTTGAGAGAGTGGTGTGTGTGTGTGTGTGTGTGTGTGTGTGTGTGTGTGTGTGTGTGTGTGTGTGTGTGTGTGTGTGTGTGTGCGCATGTGTGTGTGTGTGTAGATAACAGCGACCCCTCGCTTCTAAATATAGCAGTGCACCACTGCCCATGAGTACTCTGATGTTAATCTGGTTAGTTTAAACTAAGAGGCCATTTTCAAATGGCAAATACTTTCTCTTTTCAGTTTTATATTTGAATCTGGAAACTTTATCAGGTTTCAAATGACTCATCAAAGTATATAGCATGCAAGTGAATTGAGTGCTGTAAGCAAGTACTTGTCTTGCTGTATACAGGGAAAGCCAAACAGAAAAGTCATTCCAAGCTTTCAGCGATGCACAAGAACCCTGTTTAATGGGTCCATGACCTATTCTTTGGAATCGTTCAAGTTCTGTCTGGACTGCAGGGAAAAGGCCTGAACTTCAGCAGGTATGGGTCTAGCAGTTGACATAGGCAACAGAAGGAGAAAATCAATATGTCTAATTGATTACTGACTGTATCATTAGACAAGGATATTTTGTTATCTTTAGGATACAGCTGTGGTTTGAGAAAACGCAAGGGACTGTAAAAGCCAAATGGAATGGATGACTAAGTTAGCGAACGCTACTGCCAGTCATGGAAATAGTGGGTTAGGCCTAGGTGATATTGTCATTCAGAATAATGGTTTAAATGTATTGACTTATTTCTTAAATGTATTGACTTATTTGACTTAATTTCAGCGCTTGATTTGTAGTTGATTACAGAATATCACTGGGAACAGATACCTAAAAAATGCAGCAACTCTCAGCACAAAATATCTAATATTGGCAAAGCAACATTCCATTTAGTAGCTGTGAGTGCCAAGTATAGTCAGACTCAGGTATCGGTACACCACTGCTGCTGTGTATGTTGGCACTGTTATTGAATTCTTACAGCTAACTAGGATCAGTTTGTGGTTGATACTGATCTCAGTGGTGTTGCTCATGCTTGTGTGTTTCAGAATGTTCCCCAGCTCCCCTGCGGCAAAGCCCTCTACAACTATGAGGGGAAGGAACCCGGGGACCTGAAATTCAACAAAGGAGACGTCATCATTCTTCGCAGGAAGGTGGACGAGAACTGGTATCATGGCGAGCTCAACGGCAGCCACGGCTTTCTGCCAGCCAGCTACATCCATTGCATCAAACCCCTCTCACAAACCCCACCTCAGGGCAAAGCACTTTACGACTTTGAAGTCAAGGACAAAGACCAAGACAAGGACTGCTTGACATTCACCAAGGTAAAACCAGTGCCTCCGAGTCTTTATATCTTGGTGAGGGAACCCTTAATAAAATACTGTATTAATGGCAAAAACACAATAATATGCAGATCTTGCTGTTTCTGTTTTTTGTTCATCCTCTTGTCTACACTGCAGAATACTCTACTACTGTTTTGCCCTCTGCAGCTATGAGGAATACTGCTGTAGAATTTGTTGGTATTAATTATTACGACGCAACAAAACTACAAACTATTCTGCATATCTGTATGGTTACCACAGTACACTTTAACTATGGTCAGGGATGTTGCTTTTGTGTGTAGCATTTATTGAACTGTGATTCAATGTTTTTTCAACAGTTGAACATGCCCTTACCAAGTACTGTTTAATGAAATTCCAACGGGATGTTACATTGAGTAACATTGGGCCCAATTCACAGAACTTTGCAGGCCGTTTTTAGGTAACATTTTGTTAATGACAGTTTTTAAAGCCCGTTTGTATTAATTAAATTAAGTTTGCAGTGCATGAAACCTTTTTTTAGCTGCTCAGAGGGTTTATTTTTCATTCAAATTTGTCAAAGCAGTTTTTAATCTTAAGAGGAAGTTTATCCACACAAAAAAATCCTTAAAACAGTTCTTAACGTTTTGTGAATAGACCCTACTATCATATTTTGACATACCAATGGTATCAAAATGGTATAAACCAATCTATTGTAGTTCCACTGTGATACATTTGGTCTTTTAATGGTTCTGTTTGATTAATTTGAGTTGCAGCATTCATATCACTTTGAACAAGAATAATATCCCTACTTGAGAGAACCACTATATCTTCTGATTTTTGCAAAAGCTGGAAGGTACTATCAAAACCAAAAATGTTTATATATTTTAGACCTAGAGAACTGGATTACCACAGAATAAACTCTACTGGCCTTGCTGATTGATCAGACTGCTGAACAGGTGCTTATATTTCAGATCCTTGTCTGGTATACCGCTGGAGAAATTGCTGTTTTCACCTTGAGACGTGTTTGTCATTACAGCTTAATTAAAAGTGCAGCAAGTTTAATTAAACGCAGTCACTTGCATGAAACTGCTTGTCAAACTGATACTGTGATAATTAGGTTCTTAAAAAAGCTATGCTTAGCAAAGCGTTATTGACACAGACGGTAGTAAAACACAACATTAAAATATATACAAAAGCATTCATTTTTGGAATACAGAATAATCCACAAGATAGCTATTTCACACACTAATCTAGAGCTGATTTAAAAACAAGCACAGGTTACGCTTTTGATTTAGCTTAATAAGGTTTTAGAACTGATGGCAGCAGAGATACCAAAAATGTAACAAAACATATAGCGATAGATTTGGAAGACCCCAACGTGTGAAAATAATATATTACTTAACTTAACAAAAAAAGCCCATTTAGATTTTTAACCTGCTACCATTCATGATGAAGATTGTCAGGTGCCTGTCTTAGTTAAACTAAGATTAACAGTAATGTACTTGACACTAGCAGCAGAGGCCTTATGCATAGCCTCTCATGTAGTCACATGGCAAGCTACAAAATACATTTTAAAATAACATTATTTTTGTAGGGTTTAGTTTAGTACAACAATTGCAACCAACAAGTGTGTTTTTAGTAGAAGTGTAACCTTTTTCAGAATTTGGAGGCCTTCACAAATCGCTTGCCAGCATCGGCATCATGCTTAAGTAAAGCAGCAAAATGTTCCAAATAAGTAAAGGTTTGTATTCCTAAATCTGCCTTTAGGCAACATTTGACTGAAATCCAGTATGACAGCTGTTGTACATTGCAAACCTGTAAATGTGTCTTATTCACAGATGAGTTTGCAAGCTTGCTCTTGTTGGCCAGGTAGAATGCATGCCTCTTACAAGTGGCAGAGCAAATCTTAAAATTAAAAATGCCATTAAAGCTTCGTTAGAAAAATGCGTTTGCTCAGCTTCAGAATAATTACATCGAGTGCAGAAGAATAGGCGTTTCAATAAAACTTTAAGCTGTTTCTTCGATGATAAAAATCAATCCTGTTTGGCTGATTTTTTTTTTTTTTTCAATAGCAGGGTAAAAAAGATAAATTATGCTTGTATATGATTTATATTGTATTGACACTGTTTTAAAATTACCAGTGTTATTCCATCTCCCTGATAATGAAGTATGGTGATAATTTTGTGATAGCATCTGTGATAGTTCTGTGATAGTTCCGCTGTGATGAATCAGTCACTGCAGCATTTTAAACAACTTTTACATAAATGCATTAGATAATCAAAGGTCAAAGGTTAAAATGTTAGCAGGTAAAATGTGCTGATTGCTGGAGATTCTTGGAATAATGATGTTTCTAAATCTGTGTTGTGATGATTGTGATGCTGGACAGCCACCCCTGGGAGAAGGTAAGATAGAACCTGGGATATAGTCTGGCAGTGAATAGCAATGATAAACCAGGGCTGACCATGTTATAGTACAATTGTTTATGGTGGAATCTGAGCTAACACATTTTAAATACGATAAAACAAATATTGCAAAGTATATTATTGAAACAATGTCTTTATTAGCAATAATGTAATAATGTTTACAGCAGACTACCATAGTAAAGTGCAGTAAACCATAGTAAAAGCTCAGTAAACATCAAAATCAGAAGGATCTGAGAAAAGATGCAGGCCAGAGGCTTTATTTCACAGTGATCCAGAATTAAATCCAAAACAAAACATTTCCAGGGGAAATCTCCAGCACATTATTTGTATTTAAAGGCCTCAAAAAACTGAAAGGGATTTCCTATGAACCAACAAGAGAAGTAAGCTCATACTACACCTGTGCCTTCTTGACTGTGTGCAAGCCTTTTCCGTTTCACATTGAAGCTCATTTCCTGCACTTTGAGAGTGTACAATAATAGCTATCCTTAAGCACACATTTGGGAGTCCCAGCAGTTAGAAGCCTTGAAGAGTGGGCATGTGGGACAAAGGAAAGTTTGTGACAGATGGCAAGAAATAGTGCAGGCTGCTTTTAAATTCAAGGACAATCAACTCCAAATGTCCCAATGTCCTGTGAAGAAGCCATAATATAATTTGTGATCTTTGCAGTTTTATTTTTTAAAAGTATGTGAGTGGGTGGGTGGAGCGGGAGGGAGGAGAGTTCTTTAGGGGTTGCTGTGATTGAACCATGGCAATCCGGGGTGAAGGTGGGGCACTTTGTTAGAGTGCAAACTGACAAAAAAAAGGTTATTCTACTTTCACTGGTTGCCTACGAGGGCTTGAGAGGAGGCGAAATTGGGAGTGAGATATTGAGAATGAGACAAGATGAGAGGATTTCTCCGGTTGCTTAGGAGGCATGAGAGGGACGAGAGATTTGAGAGTTTAAGAGTGAGACGAGTTTGAGAGGGATGGCGAGATTAAGGGATGGAGTTTGGGAATGGTGCTTAGTAACATTGAGGTTAGATACTGATAGCAGGATGAGATAGGGTAGATGAAGAGATTTCCCTTCTCGTCAGGTCAGGCAGCATCCTCTGGCTGCTGGGCGACGTAGAGAGGGAGACACGAGAAGAGCAAAGGATTAGATATAAACACTTTCCGCCGGGTCAGGCAGCACCTTTCGACTGCTGGGTGACGTAAAAGTGAGAGAGAAAGAGCAAAGTTTAGACACATAACATACAACAAATCTGACTCTCGCTCCCGACGGGTCAGGCAGCATCCTCTGGCTGCTGGGCGTTTAGTGAAGCAAGAGACAGGAAGGGGACGAACAGGACAAAAGGACAGATCCTTTGCAACTCAATGCAGCATCCTCAGGCAGCTAAGCTGGCAGCTGGGCGGCGTGGAGAGCTTAGGAAGTGTCTCTGGTCCGTTTAGGAGAGACAAAAACAGAGAACCCCCCCCCCCCCCCCCCTCGGTCGGGGCCCACTCGGCAGGTGGAGGCTTGGCCTATTGCATGAGGGGGCTGAAATGGTCCTGGACCTGAAATTGAAGAGAGGAGATGGGACAGCAAGATTGAGGCCTGGAAGGCTTAGCGCATAAGCAGCAGAAGAATAGGATGTGGCCGGGGGTCCCCTCAGGCCCGTGAGGAACAGCCGGGTGGCAGTGATTGAGACAAGAGGCCGACCCGGCCAGCCGGGGGATTGAGACTCACTACCCCCCCTGAGGGAGCCCTGTGCGGACAGTGCGATATAGAAAGGAGCAGAGGTGGGGAGGAGGAGGAACAAAAAACAAACACAGACAAGGAAGCGGAAATAGTGCTGGGTTAAAGTAGAAAAAGAGAGAGATAGACAGGAGGGGCAGCCAATAACATATGTGGAGCAGCGCTGGCCATGCCCTAATAATTGACGAGGCGAGCGTTGCATTTTGTGGTTGGCTGGAAATACTAAATGAGGCTGAACTGGGATCAGCTTCCACCCAGAAGAGATCAGCAGACGCTACCGGGCAGGACGCCACGGAGGGAAGGTAAGACTGGCTAAAGAAAAGGATATAGGATAAGAAGAAAGCAGCACAAAGCGGGAGAGAGCCCTCTACGTCATCCCCCGAATTACGCCTAAAGGCTAACATTTGCTTCTCTTGAAAGGAAAATAGGTTACCAATTGACACCTGGTCCATGTCCTTCGTTTGGAATAGCACCGAAGCATGCCTTTTCTTTAATCACAGGCTTTTTAAAGCCTGTTTTGGGAAATTAAAAAAAGATTTAGTATTCATAACACCATTATTTCTTTAGAGTTTGTGAAGATTACTTTTGGTTGAGTAAAATATTGTGAATCGCGCCCAATGAGAATGTGTATATAAATGGAAAACTGAATAAGATGCTATATGCTCCAAGAGTGGTCCGAGTAACTACCTAAGAATTGGTAAAAATCAGCACGCATCATACCCAGCACCCTATACCATATATTTCTATAATGTAACATTAAATTAAACAGTATAGTTTATTTGAATTTGATATCAATTCTACCTGATACAAGCAACCTGATACAAGCTACCAGATACCTGATGCAAAGACATTTTAGATGGCTGTATCACATTTAATCTTTTCCAGCAATAAAAGTACCAAATATCTGGAACAATCTCTGGAATGATCCACTGTTGGTGTTTTCAAGCAATGGTTCCTGACTGATAAAGCTCTAGTTGTAATACATTGCACACCCCGTAACATACTGTACTTTTGCTAGGAAGGCCTGTGACCATCCCCAACACAAAGTAGTGACTAAGAATGAGCCACGGTCTTCAGGTTCAGAGACCAACTCACTGTCTTCTGGACTTAAAGAGTGGGCTATGTTTGAGGAGTGGACAATGCCTTTACTCAAATTGTTGTTGTTTTCTTACCATCAAGGATGAAATTCTTATTGTGATAAGAAGAGTGGATGACAACTGGGCAGAGGGAATGCTGGGAGATAAAATTGGAATCTTCCCTATTCTATACGTAGAGGTAAGGACTCATTCTGTATCAACATATTTTCATGAGGACAATACATTTTATTGCTGTGTGCTTATCAGGAAACCATTACATATGTTTTTCATTGTAACAAACCATGTAACTAGTTCTAACCTTAACTGATTTAGGACATGAGTTTTATCTGTAACCTTCTGGAAATGTTCAAATTTTAACCAATAACTACTGAACTTGTTAGTCTCGCACTGGTATTTACAATTCATCATCATTTCAATCTGTAAGCACAGTGATTGTGGTTTCTCCCTGCCATGCCAAATAAAGTTTTGTATAGAGATTTTCCATTTACTGACTCACAGTTGCCAGAGTTGCAGATGGGGCAGAAATTACAGTAACAGATACATTTAAAATGCCTTTGAAAGCATAGGCCAAATGTATGGTTGTATAGCCAGGTAGATGATGTAATGCAGTGATAGAAAACTGCAGGAAAAAGTTTTTTTTTATAGCTAACCTATACTGGTCTTGCTGATGAAAGAACGACAGAGGACAAAAAGAGTTTAAGAATAAAATAAATGAGTCATTACGTTGCCATAAAGACTTCAGTGTGTGAGGTGATTTCAATGTTATCGGCATACAAGTACGTTATTCTAGAGGAAAGGAATTGCATGTGCCTGGGTTTATAAGCCACATGTCAGTTCAATAGTCTTGTAATAAAGGTCTGTATTATTTATTGATTAATACCTGCAACAGTGATGAAGGTGGCAGTCCGACCTGAGAGGTCAGACTATGGCTTGGAGTGGTAATGGAAAGAACATGGACTAGTAAATTGGCAGCAACAGAAGTTTACAGTAGGTCTTTTAAAAAATGTTATTAATCATTTTTAGAACTAAATGGACTCCAGACATATGAGCAGATTGGTTAAAAAGTGTACTATCGTTAACCTGGAATAAATGTGAGCTTTGAACGGCCAACGTTTGTCTTTGGTCTTTGTGGGGAAGTTACACAGTACATTACATGAACAATAAATTCCTCAACACATTTTAAATAAAAACAATCAAAACCAAAGTATATCTCCTGTGGTCATTTTTACATTTTAGATGACTTTATACTATATAAAACGTGTATGTTTTCTTAATGCTTTTATGACTACTGCATAACATCTCATTAAATATTATTATATTATTAGCGAATATTCAGATACAAAAATCAGATGTTCATATTTGCTAGAAATGACAAAACTACCTTGCTCTTATTTACAGTCTCACCAGAATTTGCGTGACAGTTTCAAAAAATGGAAAATGAAAAGGAACGTCATGTGAGATTAATATATATATATATATATATATATATATATATATATATATATATATATATATATATATATAAACACAGGATCAACACAGCTGCTCTCGAGCCTCTATTTAAAAGTTTTAGACAGCAAAAAGTAAACAAACCAGATTATACGCACGCACACATAGTGATCTCTATGGAAAGCCACCTGGGACAAAAATGCATTGTGCTGCTTTAGATCGAGCCAGAATCTCATGGGACAGAAAAAAGGCAAGCACGTCATTCTGAAATGCCTCACTTAATCAGTGCCCAACTTGCTGAAAATGTTGTGTAGTGATTTTTATATAGACTGCATATAGTATGTATATTTTGTTGCAAATCTATTTTGTTCTGTTATGTGGAATGTAATAAATGAGAACCAAAACGGTGAGTTTTTTTCCCCTTCACTTTACAACGCCATTTCCACGTTTGTTTCATTTGAAGTGTTTAATTTAGTTAAATTTCAGTTTTCATTTGCTTGTTCAGTTACAAAAAAGCACAAGTAAATCCTCATGTTATTACTTTATGAAAATGTGTCGATGGCCACTGTTTACTATGAAGAAACGGCAATGACAAGGAATGAAAAATAAATAAATAAATAAATAAATAAATAAATAAATAAAATGTGTTGTCAACTTTATGGACTATTTATTTCGAAAATAAACAAAACAACGTTTAACTTGAACTGCTATTTGGCATCCTTTGTTTTGTAGTTAATTCACTGAGGTAAAGTAAGTCCTTGTGACAGGATGGCGTCTGTGGTGACGTCAGGCCAGAAGCAGGAGCTGAAACAGATACTGCAGGTAAGGTGCAATGGCGTTTGCACCATCTTTATTAAATACAAAAATAAAATAAAAAGTTTAAATACAAACACTGTTCTCACAGAGCAAAATATATATTTAAACAAAACAAAATCACGAACACAAAAAATCAAACAGCCAATACAGGTCAGGCTGGGCAAATGCCTTCACTGATCCTGTACGTTTCGTTTTTTCAATTTTCGCTCTCGCTCCTCCTCCGAACATCCAACCCCCACTGAGCCGAGAGTGGGTCTTTTATATTCGTGGCTGGAACCTTAATTACCTATTAATAAATTACCTTATTAAGGCTCCAGCCACATTCCCACGAGAGTTCTAGGGAAGGGGTTTTAACCCCATCCCCACGACTACATATTACAAGACCGGCTCTCTCACCAGCCTCAAACAGTAAATAATAAAAGACGGACGGTGCTCGACCGCCCGCACATAAACACAATAATGATTGGGACGGATGGCTTCGTCTGCCCGCCTATAAATACAATAACAATAATAACAATAATAATACAAAACATACATATATACAAATAATACAGGGGTGGGGTGTACTCCATCACAGTCCTACACAATGTATTCTTTACTCCTGGGATATTTTTCTATTTGAACGTGTTGCTGTAAAATAAAGGCACACACACACGGGCCACGACCACGCCCCCCGCAAATGCTGCTATGAAGTCAATGCCTGCGTTCAGAGCAATATAATGGATGTTATTACTTTCTGAAAAATGAACGAATATCCTAACGAATATTTAAATTATGAGGGAATATCCGAACATGAAAATCCTGTGTTTGTCCCAGCACTATTATATCTAAAGATTTTTTTTTTTAAATAATGTGCCCGCTTACATTTTTAAGAGTGGCATATAATCAACATGTTTTTATATTATTATTATTTTTTATTTGCCATTTCTTCGTAACATTATTGTGATCTTAGGCTGTATATAAACTTGACAGCCGGGGTATTGAAACTTCGAGCCAAACAGATGTGTTCGCTTCTCGTTCTCATTGTTCAGTCTCCCTAGTTACGCTGCGTGTAGCTTCAGAATTGAATCCAACATCTGTTTATGATCCGACTCCAGTGAATTCGGATCCGATCTCTTTTTTTGTTCTCATTAGTGCAACCAGCCCCTGGATCAGCGGGTAGTCGCGTATATTATTTAGTCAATGAACTGAAAATGTGGTCTACTAGGTACAAAAAGATAACAAAAGTGTTTGGGGTCTTATGTATAAAATCTTTTTTGTTTATTTCTTTGTTTTAATGTAGTAGTCGCCAATTGATTTTACCCGGTTTTTCTCCCAATTTGAAATGGCCAACTCTGCAGGAGTTATGATGGTGTGCGTATGAGAACTGTTTTTTTTTTTTTTATTTGAAACCCTGCTCATGGATCATCTCAGAAAATCACATTTTAATTAGAGCAGCCATTTTCTCACCAGTAGATTTCTCAAGCTAACGGCACTTTAGAATTCCTGCAAACAAATTTCAAGCAGTCTAAAGAGACCCAGTCCAAAATATAACCTAGAAACACATTTTAAAAATGCCTTCATTAAAAAATTGGTTTATAGCAACGTTAATATCCTCATCAGGTCATTACCTTTAGATCATTTATAAGTGATGTCCACTCCTGGTATGATAATGATGGTTATGGAGGCTGTGTGGTCCAGTGGTTAAAGAAGTGGGCTTGCAACCAGGAGGTCCCCGGTTCAAATCTCACCTCAGCCATTGACTCATTGTGTGACCCTGAGCAAGTCACTTAACCTCCTTGTGCTCCGTCTTTCGGGTGAGACGTTATTGTAAGTGACTCTGCAGCTGATGCATCGTTCACACACCCTAGTCTCTGTAAGTCGCCTTGGATAAAGGCGTCTGCTAAATAAACAAATAATGGTTGTGTTATACAACCGTGATTTTACATTTTGTATGCGTTAGGCATATTTGTTTGCTATGTCGTATAGCAAGCGTGATCTTGTAAATCAGGATTGGTCAGGTCAGTAGTTCATGATACGATGAAAAGCATAGAAGAGTAAAGACAGACTTTGTCTGAGGCAAAAAAAACACACTGGACAAAACTGAGTGAGACCTCATACTTATTGCCCACACTTGACAGACTGTCAGTCTTTAGTGAGAGATGGATTTATTACAGGTTTTATTTTTTATTTTTCAAGAAAACTTGCTAATGACAGACCAGAAAAATCCTAGTCTTTAAACAGATTAACCATCCCTCTTAATCAATAGCATGTGTAACTATGGTACCCATGTCAGTGTCAGCAATTCCCTTTTGAAAGTGTTCAGAATTCACACATATTACCCTGTTTTCGCACTTTTTAATGCTTGACATGTCCTTCAATTAAAATACTACCATAGGCTTACTTTTGAAAACCACAGTACTGTTTGCATAAGGGCAAGAATAGTACTGGAACTATAGTGTGTACAGGAGTGTGGACTGTAGTTGCATATCAGTATGTACAGTAGTCTGCAGTCATTTGCTTCATTGTTTTAGAAATATGTTCTGTTACTACCATGGCTTTGACAGACTGTGTTATCAATAGAGTCCGGAAACAAACTAGGTTAATCTTTAACTCTTGTCAGTACATTTAAAAAGCATTCCTTTGATTATTAGAGGAAACTTTTGTTATTGGCATGTGGAATTACCGTATGTGATCTTTGCTCAGAAACTCAATTTTTAAAAAGCACAATACATCCCAAATGGCAACACCAGAGTGGACAAAAGAAGCTAACAATAAAGAAGGATGTCAAAGAAAGTAATTAGCCTGCCGGATTTTTCTGCCTATTGTACTACTAGGACAGAAATAATGCTTCTAGCCATTTCTCAGTAGTTGGGCTACACTTTTGACAAATGAGCACAATCGTTGTAACATAGGCATTCAAAAAGCAATTTAATCTTTAGAATGTTCCAATACTTTTTTTTAATGGTTACAAATCTAAGCCTGTTACCAGCCTGTGGAATGTTGTCTGTTCCATATCAAACCATGAAAAATATGTATATTGTTTAGAATGCAGTTTACAAAATACAAATCTATACAGCACCGTCTTAATTCTGAGTGAAGCACATAATGTTTTTATTTCACTAATGTGACCTGAGGAAGATTCAAAATGCATGACAGACTAGTGAGTCTATTTCTCTATCCAGCCCCCATCTTTGTTATATACACTTGCAGTCTGACAGGTAATTACTGTGAACTATAGGTGAGCGTGATTGAGAATCTGAGTGGGGCAGAATCACTTATCGATATCATTACACAATAGCAAACAAAAACCCCATGCAGCTCCAAGCTAGCTTTCATTAGCTGGAAATGCATGATATGTCTTTACTCACAGCCTCTCCTCTTCCTTGACTAGGGTCGTCCAGATCTCTGTTACTCCAGCTGTTTTCTTTTTTTTTTTTGTCATATCCCAGCAGCATATCTGTATCTAATCGACTATAACTTCAAATTTCTCTTTCTCTCCGGAGTCATACTTTCTTTGAAGTAGTTTCTTATTCATACAGCAGCTTCACTTGTAGTGTATTCAAAGCTGGAGGAAGGAAAAAAAAAGAAGTCAGAGACTCAACTGAGCATCACATTGTACAACAGTACTGCCATGAAACAAAGAAGAAGAAAATCTACTCACACATTTTCAGAAACCATTAATACCCTGGTACAGACTGACATGTGCAGACACATTCTTCAAAGTATGGCCCTATCTCTGTAACACTAACACTACACATAGTAGACTTTAAATGGTAGTTTAAACCAGGAAAAAAAAACACTCATCCTTGGGTGTGTATGTGGCAAAAGAAAGATAAAAACAAAAATGAGGAAATGGGGTCCCTGAGTGGCTCACCTGATAAACGCATAGCTGCGTGGTGCGCAAGGCGAGTCATACAGCGCAGGTTCGCGTCCTGGCTGTGCGAAGTCGCCAGTCTTTGCTGGGGATTCCGAAGGGAGCGTTGCATTGGCTCTTCAGATCTTCATTGTGCTGAGCTGTTGTCTCACCACAGCTGCTTCAGTGGAGAAGGTCTTGCATTATCATAGTTAAGCTGTCAAACTGGATGGATGATTCCATAATTGGATATGGAAAATTGTTAAGCTCCCAAAGGAGTGCTAGGAAATGTTACACAGTATAATCCTGTTTAATACTGAACGATGCAACAGATTCAGTATTTGTAAGATAAGGGACCCATTGAGCCTTTTTTCATTTTTGTTAGAGATAAGGTGGAATATTTGGTGAAGGTGTGTCACAATAGAAAACAAGTAGAAGAAAAGAGCATCATCAAGGATGGTGGTGACGCAAATAACGTCTTACTGTATAATTTGATTATGGTAACAGAACAATAGATGTTTAGTAATGAATATCTGAAAGATATAGCAAACTGCATACCTTAAATATTACAGGGAACTGATTGTCTGAAAAAATACCAGAACAGAAATGTCATTTTGTCAAATAAAATGGTAAACATTTTTAAATAGTACTCAGTGGTTACAGCACAGTTGCTAAGCTACTATTTTTTTGTAGTTATAGTAGTCAATACTGTGTTCATTTGCATCACACAAATATTAGAGAATATATCCAGAAATAATCTCTGCACAGTATTTTGCCAAATTAGATATTACTATTTCAATGTGTTGCTTTTGGTGCAGTTATCCCATCACGGTGGATTAATAAGTGTTAATTGACATCTAATTTGCATGTTATTAAAAAAATGTTATTAAAATGACAATTAAGACATTTATTTTATCTTAACAAAGGTTTTCTCCGAAGCCTTCATTATATTCTTAATTCCTGACAAGTTTATATTATCTCAACACTTTCCAAAACAGTGTCACAGTTTATCACAAACATTTTCATATAAAATGTTATAAAGCTTTGTGGCAATGTGCCCCGCCCCTGTGTGCATTTGTGTGTTATATGTTGTATGTTGCGTGTGTTAATGTTGGTGTATTGTAGTTGGTACACGGGATATAAATGGGCGTGTGCAGCATGAGTATTTAAATTGTATATTTGTATTTAGGCACGAGGATGGCACATCACATCACATGCATTTAAAGTATTAGTATGTGAACACGGGAAAGTGCACTTTAATTAATTCACATGCAGTTGTACTGAGATTCCAATTGAATGATTGACTAGCAATCGAGTCTCGGTACAACTGCATAAAAGCAGCATGTTTTCACTCACTCTGGGTTGGGTGTTCGAGAGTGGAGAACGGGAGAGAGAGGAGTAAAAGTAAAGTAAATTAATATACTAAGTGTTTTCACTCACCATGTTTGTTTTGTTTGTCTGTTTATTTTGGCTCAAGTGCCGTGTCCTGTTTTTGTGTGCAACCCTTTTATTTTCTGTTCTGTATAATTATTAAATGCTGAGCGCGATGACGCGCTCAGCTTCACCAAAACCCCAAATCTCTGGTCTGACGTCACCCACTGCAGCCGTCTTTGTCACAAGCTTCCAGATGTTTTACACAATAATCATATTACAGATTGTCATACACAAGTGTGCAGTTGATTTATTTAACTAATAATAATAGTAATAATAATAACAATTGTTGGCAAGTTCTAGGTTTAATAGAAATATATTATAGACTGGGAGCCTTTTTTTAGTTGCCTAGCAATATTCTGCCATTGTAAATGCATGATTTCACACTCGTAGACAGAACAGACTGATGTCTTAAGTAACAAATAATTATACATGTTCATGTTTTTTGAGTAATGAATTTCACCCCAGACTCCACATGAACATAGCAATCTTGCCCACCCAAACAGCTAGTCCCCGAATCCAGTTGAAGGTTTTCAGGCAGGACTAATGTAACATTAACAGTTGTGTTTTGCTGTCGCAAAAAATGTTGCAAATTGCATTTTGGCATAAAGACCTTGATAAATCTGGACCAATCTGCCTGCTTTTTTTCTACTAATAGTTCCTGAATTCCTGAATAAATTCAGTCAGACAGACAGACAATTATAATTTCACCTGCTCAGACCAGAGCAGTCTTGGATTTATTTGGGGCAGGATTCGTAACATCTAAGCAGTAAACAAAAATCAGTATATACAGATAATGCAATCATAAAGGCAACACATCTTTTTTATGTGCCTTATGATTTAATGATGAAGCTTTAAATCCTTTCAGCAGAACAGATGTCACCTCTTTTTATGGAGGTATGTATACCCTAGGGGTTATGCAGGAATCAAGGATATCACGTAAATCATGGGATTAAATCCTAATCTACTGTAGTTAAAATGTGTCATAAATGGAAAACTCACAGAGAGATGGTTGACTTCATTTGGAAGCCCAGACAAATACCCAGGAAGACAGCATTGTTTATTTGAATGGTTCACAAACACTTTCTTACGGCTCAAAACTGATCAAGACATATTATTGTGTCATAATATATTCTGACCCATATATATATGAATTGTCAGTGGCTGGGCAGGTCTAGCTGTTTCTCTGTAGGTGGGGTATAAACTTGCAGTATCTCTCTTAATTTGGAAGATTATATAAGGACACAGCAGTGAAAGTATTCAGAATCCAGAGTGGTTTCAGATTATTTACTGACTGAGGTAATGATCCCATGCTGACGATTGCAGCCAGTGAAAATGGCCTGTTAATTGAACGTCTGGGGGATTTTACTGCTGCTGTTCCCTTGCTATCACTGTGTACAGCTTATTAGGACTCTCTGACTTAACCCGAAAGCTCTCTATCTCTCTTGGAGGTCAATTTATATCAGGGACGTGAATTAGACCAATGTCTTAGAATTAGGCTATATATATAATAGTACTGTTATATATGTTATGACTGATTGTTTAAAGATACAAAATAAATTAAAGCAAATTAATATTAAATAACAAATCTTCTCTTGACTTCTATAGTTATAAATAACAATGACAAAAAACATTATGTGTACTGGGTTCTTTCCTTGAGTATATTTAAAAACCCTTTGTAAAAAAAATGTACCTCCGTAATTAACTATATACCTCCTCTTTTCACAGCTAAACGAGGCAGCGAAGCAGTTGATTGAGATGGACAAGCCATGTCCTCCCTCCGGGCCCGGCACTGACCCCTCAGCCCCTGATGGCCCATGCTCGGCCGCCAGTGCCACCCTGAATGGCTCTAGTGCCATGAGCGCCATCCACCGACGCATCGATGGCAAGAAGAACACCAAGAAGCGGCACTCGTTCACAGCGCTCAGCATGACGCACAGGGCCGCCCAGGCCATGAACAATCGGCACTCCATGGAGATCAGCGCTCCGGTCCTTATCAGCTCCAGCGACCCACGAGCAGCAGCCAGGATCGGAGACTCCACACACCTGTCCTCCAGCGCACCCTCTCAGGTAAGGGCAGGTCATAGAGGAAGCTTCAAGACAACCTAAATGAGCCCACACTAATAATACACAGAAAAACGCTATATGTCAAGTCAATAAATTAAAGAGTGCTTCCTGGCTCTGTTTCTCTAGAGTGCATCTGGAATGTGTTGGTATTATCATTTTTCTCAATATCAGTCTTAATGTATCTTTCAGCTTGCATGAGGAATCCTAACTGCTGCTCATTATGCAGACTTCCTCGTCCCACTCTAATCATGTGATAATGAAAAGGAATCTATAAAAATGCCATTTGAAACTGTTTACCATTAGAATTGGCATTGTAGACGCAATGTTTAAAGATGTCAGTGTTTCTCTGTGTGTGTGTGTGTGTCTTAGGTGACTACTTTGCTGCATACTTTGTGATAGTGTGCAGCAAGCATATCAGCATTTTCAGTTGCAGTAATATTTATTGTAGGTTGTTTGTCCCCTGTACTATTATGGTTCAGTATGCATTGAGAAATTGCTCCCATTATCTGAGTCAGTTTTATTAGAATGAACCATGTGAAGGATAACCAGCAATTACCATGACGTCTGTCATCTCTCAGCAGGTGTATCAAGTTTTCTACATTTTCATTAAAAACAAAACAAAAAAAAAAAAAAACTACAACTCAGTCTGTGGGGTCCTATTTGGGAAAAATAATTTTAAATTCATTTGTTATTTTAGTATTTATAACCCGTAGGTTTCCCCTGAGTGGAACATCTTACTTACTTAACTATTATGGTTTCTGTGAGAAAGAATTGTATAAAAAGATATAACTCGTATTTTCACGGTATCTCTTATGAGCTTTTGTTCCTTTTTGTTTTTTATATTTATAATTTTTCAAGATTTTTTTCATAACCAAAAAAATGGCACTATTTCCCACCACTAACCTGTGGGAAGCTATAATGTTAAGTATCATGGACGCAATATGCTGTATAAAATGAGGAGGATCTGTGATCTGAATATCGTAAACCTCTGTACTTTGTAAAGCTTTTCTTTTAGAATGCTCAGCTTCAGCAAGAAGCACATTAAATACTGGACTCTCCCCTCAGGAGTTGTGAGTGCTTGTTCTACAGAAAGCTGTAATCTTGCTTGGATTGGTTTTTGCATTTGAAATGAAGCCCGGCAGTGGGACTGGCCTGGGAGTAGATCTACTCGGGTAAACGGTAAATGAGTGTTTCTTAGAGAGCCCCGATGACAAAGGCTCATCTGCTTCACCTTGCTTCATTTATCACCTTATGAATTATTCTGACCTAATCTGTGGGAAAGGTCGCAGGTCAGCGTTGTTATAAATTCCCAGGGCTAGGGAGAAAATGCATCCCATGAATTATGGATGAGGAACCTGCAAGCAATTTGGCATCCGCCTTGTGTTTGGAGGCCCTGCCAGTAACTCTAATCAGGATGGATTGCTTCCCTTTGGAAAGACTGCACACTGATTCACAGACCTAGTGTTGTAAACACCTATAGATCTACAGCACATATTGTATTCCTTTATTAAAGCTTGACCTACATTTGAGAGTAAATTAGAAAGCAGCAATCAACAGCAGCACCCAGCTACTGAAACTGGATTGCTGATAATCAAATGGACTTCAGCGTTTTCAGTGGTGAGTCATAAATGTGTATATGTAATAGGAGTAGTTTTATTAATTTAAAAAAGTTCCTTTTCTTGATAAAATATTGTTTGGACTTTGTATAAATAAGTGTGTGATTCAATATGAATTCAGTAGGAAACCATATGTTCATACATCTAGGTACATTATAACCAGTGTTTAGTCACAAGCTTCATAGACCAGAACACCACTCTCAGTCACTTTTTAATATGGAAGCAATGTAAATACCTCTTTGTTTTAGAACAAGCTCTCCGTTAAGACCATTTTGGTTGTTGTGTTCCCATTTCCAAGCACCGCTTTCTTTAAATATTGCCACTGGAATGTGTTGATTTGAAGTAAGTTTCAACGCAGCCTCAGTTTTACAACGTAGTTTCACTTCTCCACGTTTCATGTTTACACAGACAAATTTGGCAAATTTGTCAGCACTACTCTGTTTTAAAGATAGCTCATCTCCAGTACAATTATTCAGAGAAAGTGGATTCGTAACTAAATCTACTATGGTGTTTCCCTTGTCTGGTGAAATTAAAAAAAATATAGGGAGAGAAAATTAAATTCTAAATACTGAAATGTATTATTTTTCTCAATAACAGTCGGCGAAATTCAGTGCTTACCTGGCATATTAACACCCACCTCTGCTCACGAATGATTGGGCAGCTGTCAGATCTTTCACTTTCCCATTGGCTACTCACTCGCCTTCAAATTTCATGCAGAATACCGTGTATGGCCTCTGCTTGCTTATGATTGGACAGCTGCGTAAAACTTGGCAGATATTTGACTCTCCTGTTGGTTAAACTTACTGTCAGTACCTGCAACTGAAACAGACACAGTTTATGCCCCACCCAGCTAACGTATGATTGGGCTACTGCAGAAAAAATGCAGATATTCAATTGGTTGATCGTATCGCAGAGGCCCTTCAGGAAAAAAAAAAATATGTCAAGTACGTACAAGCACAGCATAAGCGAGCAGCACTGTCAACAGACTGCTGTGACGCTTTTGTTGGAAAACATGTTTAAAGCTTTATTTATTTCCACTTTGAGGACCACTGGTCTAGTGTGATTCTTTATATGACTTATTTTTTTTGTTTTTTAAAAAAATATATAATACTCAAAGGTTCATGCTGTCCAATTTGTGCTGCTAAGGCAAAGTATTTTAATATTTTGTGAAAAAATACATGAAAGTCATCACCATTTTCAGTTTTCAGAAACTGATTTATTTTTATAAAATAAATATAAACCTGTGTAAATGTCCACATTTGGCAGCCTATACAGTATCTGTACATCATACTGAATATTGTGAGTGAAATGAATATAATGTCAGCTTAAATATTTGATTGCGTTTACGTGTATTCTCACATAATGTCTTGTTCATCCCTAAATAATACATGTTGAAAGTGTGTGAGTGAAGCTGAGCTGGTTAGCTCTGCTAGAGCCACAGGGAGGCTGGTACTGAAAAGACATCAAAGCAATCCATAGGGAAGTAACCCTACGGCCTTTATATCTTCATTGTTTTTTGTCACTTTAATCACTTTTGGCATCTAGAGGAATATAATGGAAGATTTCTCAGTACACACTCACAGCAGTTTGAGACATTCAGGCTTGATTGAGCTTAATTTAGCACACCTGAGCTTGTTACCTAGGCAATACACAGGCTTATTCATCTCCTATATACAGTAGAAGTCTTGGACCATTTTGGTACTTGGCTTAAATCAGGCCTAGTCTTTGCTGTTTCTCTTCCCACTGGTCTGAGAGTAGGCTGTGAGTGAGACTGTATTCAGTTTACATGGATGTATCAATTGCAGTTGTATAATCTTCTGCAGTCTGAAGTGGTTTTTGTGCAATATGCAGTAATTATGTTGAAGGTCAATTCAGTTGGGCTGGAGAGTGCTGACATACTACTTTAGAACAGTGTTAAGCTATTCACAGGCAGTTAAGCCACATTCACTTTGCAGAACTGAATACCTGCTTTGTAATCATTGGTACAATTGAGTTTGAAAACAGTACTACAGTATTTAAAATTTTTTCAGTATAAGTCAACACCCCCCCTTCTTATTAACGTATGACAAGTCTCTGTGCACCACCAGCAGCAACTTCTAGTATCGCAATGGTGTAAACCAATGCACTCTGGTAATCAATTGCAGTCCCTGTGTGCTTGATATTGGGACCACTGTGCAACATCTATTCCAAATCCCTTGTGGTGCAATTGTTGGTAATGCTGTGATCTGCTAATGGTCCTGCAAAATGTTTCCTCAGGGTGATATAATGGGGTCCCAGTGATATTTTTCAAACCTTTCTGAAAGGTCATATTTGACACTGAAAGTGAATAGATTGATAGTAAAAGCTCTTCAATTGATTCCATATTCACACTGATTCGTGATGGCTGGACACAGATCATCAATTACAGCTTTTAGGTGCATCATTTTTGTCCATCTGCAAGTTCAGTCAGGCTGAGGTCTGAATGCAGTTGTTTTGACTATTTAGAAATGTTGGAGTTTATCCAGAAGTGTGTTTAACAGGGTGGAGATTGAGTACGAACCAGCAAGCATTTTAACCACTATGCAAAAGAGCCAGGCCCATCTGCATTCATGTTTATAGAGCTTTTAACCTCATCTCATCTCACCGACGGGACAAAATACATAACACTGCCCATTACTTCTGTCATATAAACAATGAAGCGGTTAAGATTCCCTGCATAGCTTTGTAAGTTAAATAAGCATGGATAACATGTTTCAAAGCCCCTTGCGCATGCTGCCTCCATCCAAAGTAGAAATAATTAGTTCCAAATCCTTTGTTGACAATAATTGCTATTTTAAAAGCAGGTGATAAAACCCTGCAATTGTCTGCTCTAATTGCTTGTAATGGGACTAGTCCCACTTCTAATTGGCAAGACATTAACATGTGTATTTTCATGGTCACATATAGCTACAATTTTCTCTGGAAATGTGATGTATATATAAATGTTATATTGCAACAAAGTTCTGAATTCAGGTATTACAACATGAATATGTGCTTTAATAACCATTCTTTACTGTAAGACGAAATCCACATTTCGTATTCTTTTCTTCATCTTCAGGACTCCTCTTCCTTTGCTGGGACATCTACTATTGCAGGCGTTCCCCCCAGGATTGCTGCTTCATCTGGTGACCAAGGTACTGCAGTCAAGGTCCAGCTGCCCCTCAACATGTAAGTCTTCAGTTGACCCTCAGGCTTGTAATCTTCCCAGACAGTGTATAACTATGTAAACTAGATATTCTGGCATTCTATATATAAATATAAAATATAAAATAACAAATTTAGCTTTTTTTTATTCACTATTATTGTTAATTTGCATTAAAACTAGTGAACAAGGAATCATTGAAAAAAAAAGTCTGTATCTTAGGTATCTTTTTTGCTGCTTTAATAAAGGTTGGTAGAAATGTAGATAAAAGCAACTTCTTATGATAAATGCCGATGTGTTAGGAGCTGACGGGACTGTAGCTCAGCAGTAAGATTCCTCCTTGTTAGTGCCCAAACCCTCTCTTATGTTCTCAAGCAGAGACTGCTTTCTGTGTCAAATTTTACCACATATTTGTTGTGTTTTTAAGTTGAGATCACCACACTCTTTACACTGATACGAACCCAAACCCAAGGCCTCAGCTGACAACAGAAATTTCAAACATGGGATAATATTTTAAAGCTGGCCCACACTGATTGTACACAGCATCACTGTGTCTGAAAATCCTCAATGTTGTAACAGCATGTGATGGAAACTCATTTCACAAAAAACTAGGATTCAATACACTGCATCATTGTTTTACAATATCAGGGATCAGATTGTGTGGGATCTAGATGTATCAGAGCCTCATAGCACTGCAATGCAGCCACTGGTCTAATCAGTTATCTCAGTACAGTATTCCATGTATCAATCTTTTCATATAGATGACGGTATCTCAGTGTGAGTGTCCTCATGTAGCCTGTTGGTTTGCCACACAGATACCTGGCCCTGTATGCCTACAAGCCTCAGAAGACAGACGAGCTGGAACTGCGCAAGGGCGAGATGTACCGCGTCACTGAGAAGTGTCAGGACGGCTGGTTCAAGGGCACCTCTCTGCGGACCGGAATGTCAGGAGTGTTTCCTGGCAACTACGTGACTCCAGTGTCCAGGTGTGTTTCCAAGATTGCAATTTTTTTTTTTTTTAAAAAGGATAGGCAGTAGACTTCAATGTCAAGTCATTACTCGTGCATTTATCTTCCTGTTTCTTTCTCTCTATGTATGTATGCATTTTGTCATCTCTGCTGGGTTAAAGGGAAGGTTAGTAAACCTGAATCTACAGAAAAATAAAAGTTAAGTGTGTGTTTGGGAGGCATTTGATTGAAGTCGCTGGAACAGGACCTCTGGGAACAGATGGAAATATATAAAAATAGAAATGAGGAAGCCTTTTTTCACACAGGGAATTATAAATGTGGGAAAGAGTCAACAGGGTAAAAGTGCTGGAGGATAAATGGGGCCGCTTTCCAGGGACTAATTTGTTATAATAACATAACAACATAAGAAAATGTAGAAACCAGAGGAGGCTATTCAGCCCATCTAAAGCTTGTCCGGTTCCTACTACCTTTAAGAGACTATAAGAAAAACCTTTTTAAAAAGTCAAGCAGACAAACAGTTTGGCACAAGTTTTTCTTAGTGTCCAGTCAACTGCAGGGACTTTTTACATGTTAATTTTGTGACATATTGTATTTGCTGGTTAGATCATTATTTACCATTCTTACTATTCTACTGTCAGCCCCCTTTGCAACTGTGTTAAATGTAAGTTAGTAAATTGAAAATGTGTACACCAAATTAGAGGATGCTAAAATTAAAGCTGCACACTGCTAGTTTTTTTGTTTTGTATTTTAGATGGCTGTATCGCATCAATTTCAGGGTCTGCTATTTATTATATATATATATACAATATGACCACATTTTAATTTTGCTGTATTTGGAAAGATTTTGACCCAGTCATAATATTTATCGGAGTTAGACTAAAGACACTTCTTAGTCTAGTTGCAGAAAGAGCTTACAGGCTGATGTTTCACTCAGATACATCAACATGTTTTTTTTTTATAGTCTTCCTGGTAGCCTGGCCTGTCCAGTCCTAAAGAACAAGCTGCTAGTTGGCAGACATGGCTCACATTGAACTGTGCTGCTATGTAGTTCAAAGCACAGGTATCCTAGCTTACTAAACCATTTCAGGTAACCAACACTCTGGGGTCAGAGTACTGCTTACAATACTCATTTCCCATCATCCTACTGCTCACATATGTAACTGAGATGGATTTACCAGTGTGCAGGGAGATGATGGGAAATGTAGTTCTGAGAGGTCCATGCGGGTACATGGGAAGCCATCTTGAGGTAGGGAATGCAATTTAAAAGTTTAAAAAAGTTGTCAAAATGTAAAAAAACCAAAAAAAAAAAAACAGTTGTAGCAACACATGGGAACATGTAACACAATAACATAAAAAAGGTCCTTATGTACATACCCTTTAAGGCCACTTTTCATCATAGCAACTGAGTAGCTCAAATTGTGCTGTCACAAAGTGATTAAAATGTATGGCCCAGCTTTAATAGCCCCACTCTGGCTCATTAACATAATGCTGGTTAGTGCTATTTAAAAAAAGGCAATCAGTGCTGCTAAAGGTGCTGCAACCAGTCATTGAATTATGTCTAAGGCATATGAATGTACAGTATTAAGCTTTTCCTTATGACATTTTACACAGAAGGTTATAAAACACACTGGAGCAGATTTTATGTAGTTCAGTATTGTATTTTCTTTTTTTTCTCCCAGTGAGTTCTTTTTAAGACATGTTCAGTTAAAGATAAAACAGGCACTTTCCTTTAAGTGGAAAAAGATCAATGTTTATTTTATTCCACTATGGCAAACAATACAGAGGCATGAGCCTCACTGGTGAATCCTGACCATCGCTAGTAAACCATCATAAACGTCATCCATAACTCTGAAACACTCAAAGGTTCATGCAGTAATGCTAAAACAAGGTTTTAAAATTCAGTGACAAAGGTTTTGAAGACACTGAGAAAGACCTATAGTCGATGCATTTGTCATGTAGTTTAATGAGTTTCTTTTAATATTGCTACATGAACCATCAAAACACAATAAAACAGAAAACAGAGCTCAACATTTTCCCAGCTCCTAACAGACCCAGACAAATTCAGCCCCTGTTCTCAAACGCAAACTACATTTTGTAACTTGAGGAGTCAAAAAGTCAATGTGGAAAACAAATTTACGCCAGGTTGGGGACTCATTCAAAGAACAAGACATACTGCAGTGACTGTTGCTGAGAGCTTCAAAGGGTTAACATAAGTAGTACTTTTATTAGAAATGCCTTTGTAAATAAAATAGGAACCAGGTGATCCTGTCCACAGTCCAATTATAACAAATTAAAAGCCCTGGAAAGGTCACAACTCCAACAAGCAAATGCAGCTATTTAAAGAGTAAATTAAGTCTGTTACCTAGAAAAGAAAATGTTGCATACTGTTGCATGTCTCCTTGCCTTTTTAAAGGGGTTATACTTAGCCAAGTGTGTAATGATTTTTTAGCGTGTTTTTTTTAGCTAACTTATGAGAGTAATCAAAAAGCCTTTGAATCCCTGTTTGGAAGTGTTTACATGAAATAGGTCCTAATACAAGATGTACATTGTTTTATTTTTTAATCCAATCATCTGAAATATAGAAAGCTGTTGTAACTATTACAAACAAAAATAAATGGCATGTGATGTATATACATATGGGTAATCATTAATAATGCATGGTCTAGTCTAGTCCCTGGGGCACACCATATAAAAGGGAGATGAGATGATAAGATACTTACCATGGCACTGAGGTAAGAGCTGCTATAGGATCCATTTCAGGAAACTGCTCTATCATGGGCTAGACCTTGGAGGCATTCTTGAGGACAGTTTCTTGACTTGGATATATTGATTACATTATAAAACGAAAATATCAAAATCTATCAGTGCAATGCAATGCAATCTATCAAATTCTGTTGAATTGCCAAATTGTCTATCATCCAGAAGCTATTTATGTTGAAGAAGCGAACATGTTTTCCAATTAGAATTTTTTATAGGTCAGGCAGAAATGCTGTGTGTCGCAATTTTCCTTTTTAAAAAAAGAAGGTATATTTGCATTTTCCAGGTTGTTTAGAAACTGTGTTCATTACGTTCTAAGTTCATCTTGACAGATTCAGGAAATAATGGAAACATCAAACAAGTACTTGTCTTAATGATCACAGTCCACATCATCTTTTTACTTCACATTGACATTAGCAGGAGGAAATATTCCACACCATAAAGTTACCAAACCAGAAATGTAATTTAGGGGTTTGTAGGTAGTCATTAGTTTTATTTAGAATTGTAATTGGTGATTTTACATTCATATATATTTTTTTTTGATAATTATGATTTGGAGAAGCTGGCCAGTGAGTTTTGATAACATGTTCTTCAATCATACAATTTTTTTCTTACCTGTTTTGTCTTTTTATTTATAATGAAACTGTATTGTTTCCTTTCTCCAGTTGAAAGTGTGCACCTCTTTGTTTTAAAAAGGCAGCACTTACACACTTACAACTGGTCATTACATTAAATAGCTTATTAATTTGTTCTCTGTAGTTTTGTAATTTCTATGATAGAAACAGGGCTCAGGATCAAAAGCTGTGAAAAGTGGGCCATTATTGGAATATATTTCCACTCTGATTGTTTGTTTGTTTTTTCTTTCCCCTACAGGGCACCATTTGCTGTGGGACAGTCCCGAACTGGTCTTCCCATTTCCTCTCAACCGGTCAAGGGGGTCCCGACCTCCCCCCAGCCTGCAAGCTCGTCCAGCCCGGTCCTCCTGAACGCTGTGGCCAGGCCTGTTGCCCCCCTGGCTGCCTCCTCCACCTCCCCACAGCTGCAGCCCGCCTCCATGCAGCTCAAGAACTGCCTGCGGATCTCAGGCCAGCAGACAGTCAACCAGGCCCGCAGTGCAATGCAACTGGGTGAGTTCTGACAGCTGTGGCAGCACCTTCCCAATGACCCAGAACCATTGTAACGTTGTATTATTTATTTTCTGAATGATTCTGCCTCACTTCATCTTACTGATGCCAATGTGAATGTAAACCATTTTTTTCTGCCTTTGAATTTATATTTTTCTGCAATGCTTTGTTTTTAGGTTTTGGTGTCATCTTTAATGTCATGGAGAAAGCCAATAGACATCCCGAGTCGTTTTCTCAGCGGTGGGCCAGCATCTAGTTTTAAAGGGTGACCACATGGCCATTATTTAACATTTTGTGTTCCTTGTGTAGTAACATTATTCTATCTAGGTATTGCTTTTAGGGCTGCAACTTCAGTTTGATGAAGTAAGCAAACACCCTTGAACTTCCATTGTTTGAGTCTCACAGACTATTTTGAACTTTGTACCTTATGCACATTCATCCTTTTTTTCGTGTTTCTGTTAAAAGCAATGCTTTCTTTTGTGGTGGTGCACAGCACTACTGTAGGCAGCCTGCTATAGTATAATTAGTGTTCTGCGTTTTCAGTTTTTATCTTTAAAAAAAAATTCTGGGAATTTTGCTGAGTTTATTTTACATATATTAAAATAGGGATAAAATCAGTAAACAATTGTTTTTAATTGAAACATTGGTAAAAAATCTCAGTATACACACTTTACATGTGGAATATGATGTGTAGCAGTTCTGGTTTCTTATTAGGTTTAATGTCCCTGGCATGTATGATGAAGCACAATTTGTGCAAGTCGAAGCCACATTTTCCCAAGTTAACTGGTACTTTGCGAAAGTTTGGGCAATCGCTGTGCTGACGGAAACAGTATCTGCACAAGGTATGAACATGACATCAACACAAAACAAGCCAAGTTTATTCGCCTTGAAATCATAAAAATGAAATAAAATTGACAGAACTGGGTGGTGCAAGACATCGGAAGACGCGTCAAAAATCACACTGGACATTTCCATCAGTGCGTTCCATATAAGTTTACCAACTAAAGCATCACCATTTTCTGTCAAATATTTACGATTAAGATTGTCGGCGTTAGGCAGTGTTTTAGCATCTGTCACTGAGCCCTAAGGCGGACAGACAGTCCCATTCAGGGTGCCAGAGGGTGCCTTTTGCCTGGCTGAGGAGATCCATGCACAGCAGGATCTCCAAGGGCTGGCCTCGCAGCAACTGGCAGAGGTTCAAAAAACAGATTCTCCTGGGCACCGGGGGGCCACCAGGGGAACTGTCGCCTGGTCTCTCCTGACCTTCTCGAGGAAGGCAGGGAGCAGCGGTATAGGCGGGAAAGCATACAAAAATGCTTTGGGCCATTCGTGCACTAGGGCATCGACGCCTAGTGGACCTCCACAGCTACCGTGGAAAATAGATCGACATCCCAAATGTGCTGCACCACCTGAGGGTGCAGTTGCCATTCTGACGGGTGAGGACTGGAGAGGAGGTCCGCCGCCCAATTCACCACTCCCGGGAGGTGTACAGCCCGGAGGGACAGAAAGTGTCTCTGTGCCCAGATCAGTAGCCGAAAGGCTATGCGGTGTAACCCCGGGGACCAAGGCCCTCCCTGGTGGTTCAAGTACGCAACTACTGACACGTTGTCCATGCGGGCAAGGACATGTTGGTTGCGGAGCACAGGGAGGAAATGTTGCACCACTAGGTGAATCACTTTCAACTCTAGCGTGTTTATGTGCAGAGATGTCTAGTGACCTGACCAGGATCTGTGGACTCCTCTGCCTGCCCAGACCACCCCCCAACCAGAGTTGGGTGCGTCCTTCATCACCACTTGACAATTTAAAATCACTCCCATTCTTAAGCCTTTGCTCAGGTGAGGGGGTTGCCTCCTCCAGCATAGTGCTTCCAACATAGACGAGACACTGTCAGCCATTTGCGGTGTAGCTGAAGACAACGCTTGAAGCGTGTGCATTTGATGCAACCCAGTTGGATGGCTGATGAAGATGCGGCCCAGTAATTTTTGGCACAACACAAATTGCACTATGGACCCTAGTTGAAACAGGGCCACACAGTTTGTCTGGCGTTACCCCGTCCTTGCTGATGGCTCCTTGCCATGGAGGCCTGGAGGCGATGCCTCAGGTTGCCCTGTGGCGCAGTAGGGATCGGTAGTCCAGGTTACTGTAGTAACTGCCGGACGCCACTGCCTCCCCCTTCCCCATGCCGGGGCATGGGAGGGGAGCATTGCAGCCGCCTGTCGGGACGCCTCTCGCTCTCTGTGAGAGCATTGCAGGATCTCCTCCACCGCTGGTCCAAAAGTATGGCCAGGGGAGATAGACTTGTCCAGTTAGACGGACTTGTCCACATCCAGGACCCTCACCTGAGACAGTGCAGTGACTATTTATTACCTCGGGAGGCAGGACCGAGGACGTTACTCCACGGAGGGGCCTATCGGCAGTTTTGATATAAAATGCTCAGCAAATACCTGACAAGCAGGCATATCCCAAAAGTCTTGTTTTGGCGGTCATCTTCAAATTGAAAGGGAACCTCCGAATGTGCACTGGTCCTACTACTGTCCCAGTAGGCAGACTGCTGCACTGTAATATATAACATGAATTTCTTCTTAAAACATCCAGACAGCAAGGAAATTAAGGATGACAAAACCATGTAGTGATGTAAGCGACGTGTATGTATGCTGGGCTGCAATGCAAAGTTTTAGAGAGAGATGCCGTTCAAGCTGCACCGCTCCTTTTTGTCGCTTCTGAAGATTTCAGGTCTGATATTGAGAGTGAATTTGACGTGGAAATCTATGCAAATGCAGTTCTTACAAACAGTTGTGGTCCTATGCTCTTGATTATTGCCAAAATAGTTTTAATCAAACAACAATGAAAATTAAAATGATTACTTTCTTTCTTGGTAATGTTGTTTTAAAAGTGTACCCAGACCTATTACAGGTATGCATCTCAAAGAATTACATATCATTTTAAACACTTATACGACAATACATTGTCTCCATAACATACTAACCTTTTGTTGTACAGATAGAACCTGATAGCTTTGTAATAAAATGTTTAAAATGTTTTTTTTTAAATGTATTTTCAGACTTTCACTTTTGAAAACGGGTTAGAAATTTTTTGCACACGTAACTGATATGTGTATAACAAGGGATTTCTTACAGTGTCAATCATTTATTTGTAAGAATGGAAGTGAAATGCTTTGTGTCGGCACTGTCTCTAAAATGTATTTGCCATTTCTTTAAAGTGACATTCATTGTCACCAAGCCCTGTATTCTCTCCTGTTTTATTGACTATTAAAACAAACCGAGTTAATCCCCAGCGTCCAATAAAACTAAAAGCTGTCTGTTTTTCAGTTTGACAAAGCAGTCTCCGTAGTTTAAAACCTTACTGTACCACTGGGGAGCTTAGAAACAGACTTTTCCTGAGTCTTCCTTACGATATATATTCACTCTTCCGCTTATTTAGAAGAATACCTTACTGGAAAAAAAAAACCCTAAATATTCTTATCATTAAGACTGCTGTGACTTTATTCCCTTAATTAAGTGGACACAGGCTTCAGAAGAAAGGTGGTGGGGTGGTTAGAAAGTGGTCAGAAATGGCATTGACACTTTTTGATCACAGAAGCAGCAAATAATATTTCATAGGACTACTGTTTCTATGGATTCCTGGGGAATTTTGGCACATTGTGGGGGTTGTTTAAGGTAAGGTAATGGAATTAATATTGTACTGACAGTAACTGTTACACTCATCTACCCTTTACACAAAACAGTATTCCAAGGCAAAACAAGTCAAAATGATTAAAGGATGAATATATGCCTTTTATTTCACTTTATTTTCTTCTGTAGTATTAAACAGGATTCAACTGACTGATTCCTGGCACCTGGTTTGTAGGCGAGTGTAGGTTTGCATTGCATCTAACACCGTCTGTTTTCTTTTTCCATGACACAGTGCATGCCGCAGCTGAGACACAGGAGAGGCCTACAGCGACTGTCCCTCCTCTCAGAACTCAGAGCTCGCCCTCACGCTCCCCGGTGACTGTGGTTCGGCCGCACTCCATGGTGTCCCCTCAACACATCCACCAGCCACCTGTCCCAGGTACCCCGGGCTCTCCGTGTGTCCGGCCCACCTTCCCACTCACCTCAGCGGCTGCCGCCATTACCCCTCCCAACGTGAACGCTGCCAACCTGAACGGAGAGGCAGGCAGTGGAGCATCCCATCCCTCCTTGCCCTCCCTCTCCACCAGCACTGCGCCAAGCCTGCCTAAAGCAGAAGAAAAGAAACCAGAGAAGGTAACCTTTCAAGAATCCACGCATAACATTTTTTTTTTTTTTTTTTTTTTTTCTTAATTTTTTTTTTTTCTATTTAAATTTAGTCGTCGCCAATTATTTTACCCCGGTTTTCACCCCAGTTTAGCATGCCCAATTAGTATCTGTATCCCCGGCTCACCGCTCGCAACCCCCCCGCCGACTCGGGAAACGGAGGCTGGAACACGCGTCCTCCGAAACGTGCTCCTTCCAAGCCGTCATTTTTCGCACTGCAGATCCACAGCAATGCCACCAGACCTATAGTGCCGGAGGACAACACAGATCTGGCGGCTCCGCTGCAGAGCCACAGGCGCCCTATCGGCCACAGGGGTCGCTGATGCGCGGTGAGCCGTGGATTCCCCTGCCGACTTAAGCCCTCCCTACCCGGGCAGCGCTCAGCCAATTGTGCGCCGCCCCCTAGGAACTCTCGGTCACGGTCAGCTGTGACATAGCCTGGACTCGAACCAGCGATCTCCAGGCTATAGGGCACATCCTGCGAGGAGCGCCTTTACTGGATGCGCCACTCGGGAGCCCCACCCATAACAATCTTACCTGTATAAACCGAACAAGACGAAAAACTAATTACAGTAGACAGTGTTTAAAAATAAAACAAAACAAAAAGAAAACATTAGAACATTTGTCTACAAGATTCGTTATGCCATTACAATTTTTTTTAAAAATTCTGGTCACTTTCATTACAAATAGTCATAATCATTACTTCTGGAACACCAAGTAAGTGCATTTGTTATATACATATTTTTTTGTGGGTTGGAATAGTGCCAGTAAATTTACTGTATTCAATTGTATTGCATTCCATTATCTTTCTGTCATTCTTTTATATTATTTCAATCTTATTTAAATACAAAACATTTTGGACTGCCCATGCACATTGCCCCCCACCCAAATCTATAGCAATAAGAATGTACACAGTTCTAAAACAAGAGGGGTTAGGTTCTCAGAAATCCATTTGATTTTTTCTAACTGGATTTTTTGGCATGAAAGGTCAATACAGTCAATCGCACTATTTGGGATATACTGTACCTTTATGCTGGCAATCGCTATTTAAAAGATTTCTGAGCACTAATTAGATGCATTTGGTCTTCTTGTTAGGTAGTTCACAATTTTGATAAAATACTAAAAATTGCATTAGTGAGAAATGGAGTATGTTTTATCTTACGAATACCTGTAACAACCTACCGAGAATGCTAAATCTGGAGTAAGTTAACCAATTAGAAATATTAGAACTACTTTTAGCGTAACAACCTTATTTTGCCCTCAGTGCTTAACACCTCACAATTAGGGCTTAGAACACACGTTTCTCACACATAAATATAAAACAGTGAGTGTAGGAACATTTGCTACAGTACCTACTCTATTGTAGTCGCTGTTGCTTTTTGTTTTATGAAGTTATTGATAAACATCAGCTCACGGCACATTCCACATGTGCTATAAATCAACACTTCATCCAAAAGGCATTTTACAGCAAATGGTTTTAAGGTTATCTCCAGACTGGTACGGATTGTTGAGACTACTATAGATTCCACTCCAAATAGACTAACACCTGCACATTTCGAGGTAAGAATTTGCACCTCCTGTTTGAATATCCCCTATATTCTTTCTTTATAGGGGCTTCACTTCTCAGTTTACTTTTTTTAGTGTTACATTATGAGGCCTCATGGTGTCTTTCAGCAGTTTTACTGTCAACAACTCGGTTCATTGGCTATAAAATTGCATAGTACTGCTGAGACCATCATCAGGTTTTCAGACATTTCACAAACAATGTGCCCCCATAAAGAAGTCTACACATTCTCATCATCCCTGCTACAGTAGTGTTGTGGGTTTGCAGCAGTTACACTTGAATAAACTTCAACTCTTTTAACACAATATAATCATAGAAAAATATCATTTCTTAACTTAAATACCTTTTTACCAGAATTATAATATTTTCGGTATTGTACTGAGAAATGAATAAAAAATAATACATCGGCATGACAGTTTTTGAGTTGAATTCTCTTCCTTAGACTTTGCTAGTCAGTCTGAAATGTTGAAAGCGTAAAACACCCTTGCAGTTAAGATAGTGTATATTTCACAGCAGCTCAAAATTCACTACCCTTCCACAAGTACTGGGATACACATGGCATATTTTCAAAATGTTTGCTCCAGTCTTTTATTTAACATCTTTATATCTTACAAAAATAGAACCTGTCAACTAAAAAATATAATATGTTTAAGCACTTTCAAGGTGTTTGTTTCAAATAAAATAATAATAATAATAATAATAATAATAATAATAATAATAATAATAATAATAACAGGAGTTAATTAGTGACTGTAGTAAACATAAATGTGCCCAGATGTAGTCCCAGAACAGAATGCTCAGGAGGGACATGACGGCCCCCACACAAGGCTTTCCATCCACGCTCCTCAGGCAGTGAGAGGAACAAGCCGTCCCCTTTTTATATTCCACATAAGACACAATCTTTAATCTGAATAATGTTTTGTATATATGAAACTTTTCTGGGATGTTGGCAAATAAACCTGCAACAGTATGGAATAGTTTCATGAATACCAAACATTTCTTAAATATACAAAAGGATTTTAAATAAAACAAAACCATGAGGTAAAACGTTGTGTCTGGGGCCCTTAGCCTGAAGTCGATATTTATCTGGATATATTAAAAGCCACCCAAGAGACGTAGCTGAAACCATAATCCGGTGTGAGAATGGGAGATTTGATTGGAGCATTTCACAGCACTGGAGAACCACCCTGGATTTCACCAACCCTTTATTTTTCGGGGTCATCTCTGTATCAGCAGTACAAACAAATTAGAGGAAGTGTTTTACAATGACTTTCCCGTTTCTCTTTAAAGACAATAAGTTAACCAAGGGCAGCCTTTAAACAGTTGTATTCTACACAGACATTTAAGAAAAGTTTCATTTTTAAACCGGTGTTGAACTATGCAAATGTAATTTTAAGTGCACAGTTAGTTGACATCCCCTTGGGGCTAAAATCTGTAAACTAAATACATACCTTTTAGGTGCTGCACACTTATGTGGAACATTCCACATTTGGTCTTGCGTTTCATAGCCTTTGTGAATCTGGAGGCTCTGTGCTTCCCCTGGTTTTGGTGGTCCCATAGCATCTCCCTGCTCCATAGTTTTTGTCTGAATATCTTATCTGCTTATTCTGAATCTCAGTGTGCTGAGGATCCTCCAATTCCCACATAAATTAATGGCAAAGTGCATTAAACTCTTTATTACTTTTTTTTTTTTTTTTTTTATAAAACTGTGACAGAGAAAGAATGAATCTTGGTTATAAAACTCCCTTCCAACCTGTGAGGGCACTGTGTAAAGGGAACAGAGTGCCCTGGACTGGATGGTCTGACAATTCATTCCCAGGGTTAGGTGGAAGTTGGACATCTAGAAAGGGGGACGGAGCCATCGCCCCAGAAGGGAAGCGATGTGGTAACCTTGGATTGGAGGACAAATGGTTGCACTCATTAACCAAGGGGATGTAGCAAGCTGATCTGTTCCTTTGTTTATGGTTAAGCTGAACCGGAAGGAGTACTGTGAATTACTGTGAGTGTTTTTTTTTTCTTTTGTCTAAAAATCTACTTGTTTGTTATTATAGACGGCTAACACGATCCGGAGCTGACGCTTAAGGCCAGCACTAAACCCGGACAACATGGCACCATTGTACACAGATAAATTGTGTTACACCACAAGCACTATAGCACTCTCTCTGGACTTGTGAACGTGTGTCTTTGTGGATCGTCACCACTACACTTGTGCACTGCAAACCACTTTGCCACAAAAACCCAGTGACATTTTCAACAATAACTTAGCAAAGGAGACACTTGCTTCCTAGCTTGCTGTATGAATCATTATGCTATGCACTGTGGGGGTTTTTTGTGACTATTTAGCTAACATGGTTGTAAAGACAGGAGACTTGCAGTTTGTTTTTGCTAGGACTTGTTGCTGACAAACGATTAGAAGTTGCAAACTGTAGTAGGTTCTTAGTAGGCAATTCGTTTTTTTTATTTTTTGTTATTGTCAGCAGGCAGTATAATGGACTTAAAATAACTCAGAGGTTACCTTTTACATATAGGAACAGTCTAATTATTTCTGCTTTTGTGAGTCATCTCCAAAAGCTGTAGGTCAAATACATTTCTGTTTCCCTTGGCTTTTTACCAAAAATTCACTTTGCAAATGTTAACGGATAGAGCCCCTTGGCCACAATTCTATGATTTTTTTTCTGTTGCTTTTAGAGGCTTGTCATTTATAAAGATATTGAGCTATTGCATTTTCACAGCCCAATGCACAGTAATTGGGGACTGGTTTTCTCAAATATGGAGGTCATGGGTTATTACTGGAGATTTCTAAATTGCAAGCTGTAGGAAAAAAGAATACTACATTGGCTATAAAGCTGTAATTTAAAAGATCCAGTTAGCACATCTGGCATGCTTGAAATAATGCATGGCACAATATTTTAAACTGATATAACCATTACTATGTAGCATTATTGAGCCTGGTAAGAGGATTCCAGTCACTACACATGAACCTAAAAGGCAGTTTTCCTGTAAGGCTTCAGTATACCTGTTAAACTACAATACAGGGATGAATTATTTTCAAGGAGACTTGTCCATGCTAGTTTAAGCTACAGCAGTTTCCTATTGCTGAGTCACTGAAAAGCTGGATGGATTGAGAGTGAAATTGTCTCCTCTTTTGCCACGTTGGACTTCAGCAATGTCCAGGGGACTGTAATCACTTAAATGGAATTGCTGTTAATCCTGCCACTTGAGAAATTATAAGGACTTCACCAAGTAGGACATACATTCACAGCATTCTTAGTCCCTTCACATGATTCTAAAAATGGCTATAATAAACATTTTTTACATTGCTATATACAATTACAGTATAGTTTCTTCACAATGTAAATATATAAAGTATAAAGGGTGACCAGTGCTCCCCACCCATTGGGTGGAGTACACTGGTCATTCAAATGTAATTATGTATGAATTGACATAGGATTTCTTAATTAGATTCTACCCTATAAAATTAAATTTACATCCGTTGTGGCAACTGGTGTGCTGACAAGGTATGAGCCTCAATGGCCGAAGGGCCTCTTCTCCTTCCCAGTGTTTATTGTGTTCTTCTGTTCATGTGTGTAGTAAACATCATCTCATGGGAAACGTGTACATATAGAATTCTTAACTGTAAATCTAATGGATTGTCTCAGCTATTCAGCCTCTGAGGTGAACATGAATGATTGTAGTTCGGAAGAGGCCTTCTAAAGCTAACAGGGCTTTCATTTCTTGAAACTAGCTGTAACGGCTGTGGTGCCTTTGTTTGAAGCACTGTAATGTGTAAAAAAGTATAAGAAAAAGTGCTTGACATTACTCCCTTTCCTTCAGTCCTGGACTCAGTTATCCAGCAGGTAATGCCCACTGTGTTAGCTATTAATATTGATGCTTAATTGATAACAAGTACTTAGGGTATAACTTTATGATTCAATTGGCTAATTTAAATGCAATTCTATATATTGTAGGTTTTAAACAATTCAGTCTACCACTCTCCGTGCACACTGTTTTGGATTGAAAGCTTTCTAATTTAGTTCCATGATCCTAAAGATTTCCAGTATCAGATTATTTTTTATTTTTTTATCTTCTCAAGAAATGATAGCAGCTCATGTAGAACCTTCAGAAAAAGATAGGTATGTTTCAAGTTTTTAATATTGCTGTATTTTATATTTGTGCGCAGAAGGAGAAGAAAGGAGGACTACTGAAGCTCTTGTCAGGAGCATCTGCAAAAAAGAAGTCCCGCTCCTCACCTTCTGTCTCTCCCACCCACGAACCCCAACCACAGGCAGCAGCGGAGGCACCTATACAGGGGGCCATGGGTCCTGAGGTGTCATCAGTGTTGAATCACGGGAGAGCAGGCTCCTGTCCCATCGAGAGCGAGATGCAGGGAGCCATGGGAATAGAGCCCCTGCATAAGAAGTCTGGTTCTTTGGATTTGAATTTCTCAGTCTCGCCTCCTGCCAGGCAGCCATGCTCTTCAATGGTGGCCCTCCGTCCAGAACCCAAGCCCCTCTCAAGAGAAAGGTAGGATACTACTAGCCTAATCAATGTAATTCAATATCCTTTTGAGCAAGGTTTTCAAAGGGTTAACTCTGGTCTGTATTTAACACCTGTTTATCGAAAGAAGAACACCTGTTAACACTACAAAATGAAGTTCCAAAAAGCTAAGTAATATAATTAAGGGATAACTACAAGGTACATCAAGTGTATTTGGAGAAAATAGTATTGAGAGGGGAAAACCCAGGGTTTGTTACACTTATAGAGAGACTGTTGTCTCCAAGTGCATTAGATGTGTCCTCTAGGTCAGTGTTTCCCAACCCTGTTCCTGACGGCACACCTGTCTGCTGGTTTTCGTTCCAACGCAGCGCTCAATTGCTTAATTGAACCGTATCAACAAACGAAGAGCTTGAAAATAACAGGAAAATGCCCAGTTAATCACTTTATTAGTTCAATGAAGGGTTCAGGAACAGGGTTGGGAAACACTGCACTAGGTATATGACAAGGGCTTTGGTGTTTCCAAATGAAAGTCAGTGGCAAAGAGATTACACTTGTCTTAAATGGGACGTGGTATCTGTTTTGTGGCAGTAATAAGATATTTCTGTGGATCAGGACCTGATTGTCCAGCCAATATTTTTCAGACGGGAGTTATCAATGAAGAAGTAGGAATGATTAGGAAGTGAGCTAGAAAGATCCACTTTCACTAGTTCCAGGGTGTTCTGAACAATATAGAAGTGGGTTCCTTGTTAAAATAACATGATGCCAGCATCCCATTTTAAATATTCATTTTACCGGTTTCTGCCTTGTTAAATAATTTAACTTCAGTACTGAATCTGTCTCATTAAATATTCATTAGAAGAGACTTGTGCATGGTGTTTCAACCAATGAGATTTTAAAAAAATTATTTTGATGATATACATTATCAGACATACATATTTATTTATCTACATGCTCATTTGTATGCACTTTGTGAATATATGATTTGGCCCCATTATTTTCAGTCTGCTTGTGTGATGTTAACAAGAGGATAATTTAAAGCTGAGCTTTTATTTTACTTTTACTGTAATTAAATCTAAAGTTTTTGTTGTTGTTGTTGTTGTTGTTGTTGTTGTTGTTGCTAGCGTATTTCAATTCACTTTGTCAAGCACCCAAGGAGGGGAGGATGTATGAGTTTGCAAATGACACTACTTCTAAAATCTCATATCTTGTAGACTTAGCATTCAAATAATTAATTGATATACACACAAATGGTTAAAAACGGAATTTACTTGGTTACGGCTAGCGGGTATCCCTGGATGAAATAGAAGGGCATCTCAGCTGAATTTTCCACTGTAAATAATTAATGGCTATATGTATTTGGATTACTTCAGGCTTCCATTACAAGATTTGTGACGCTCGAGTGTCAGCTGTTGTTTGCAATCTAATTTAGCAAACAAATTGCAAATCTTTGAGTAGAATGGGCTGCCATTTAAATTGACTGTTCTCCCTGTTGCTGCTTGAGGACAGAAATATTTTTAAAAAATTGAATTGAATGTTCTGTTCCAGGACATTGTTAACTAAGGAGTGTTTTCATTATGTATAATAGAGTATTTCATTTAAAAGTGCCCTCAGCTTGTCTCACACTATACATTTTCATTTTGTTTTACTCAGCTCTGGTATGAAATGTATACATATAGTGACAGGGTGTGAGAACTAAAACATACTGTATGGCTTTGGGTTTTTAACAAAGATTTATCAGCGTAGTAATTCACAGTAATTCATTGATGATTATGATTAATGCCTTTATGCATGCAGAAATGAAAATGAAAGCGCGTGTAGCTTTCCTTACCTATCTCAAGACTTGCTGCAGGGAGACGACATTCTTATAATTTCTTATTATTATTAGTTAAACTGAAATGTTTTTTTTCTGTCCGACTTTCACACTCCATAGCTCACAAACTACTGTAGGTTATGAAGGTCATTGTCACACTGACAGACTAAGGCACATTCAGGGACTGTGGGAAACCTTTGACACCGAGCCAATTCTCTGTTTTCAGTTTTCTTATGATAGGTGTTGAACCGGTTATCCGATTTGGATACAATTTTGTAGAATTAAAGAATTATTTATGAACTTGGTTCCTTTTGCATTCATTCTGCAAATAAATATGTGAATTGCAAGTAGGTCAAAATAGCCTCAGAGGGTGGTGATGGCTGTATGAATGGTGGGATACTTTGCAACAATCTTGATATTTATTGGATGAATGCTTGGCCTCTGTGGTAGAGTAGAGGCTCGACCCATGGGGTGCACAGGTGTGTGGGTGAGCACGTATGTGTGTGAGTGAATTAGAGTTTGGTGGCTGGCGGACATCTTGGTGAAGGGACATCCTGTAACCAAGATGGCCATCGTTTGCACAGCCACGTGGTTTTTGATTGTTTGATTGAACGATTTATTGTTCAATTGAGAGAATGGTCGAATGAGGAATGTGGCCAGGTGGTGGTTGATTAAATGGTTAATTGTCAATCATTCTCTGGCCACATGGTATAAAAGGAGAACAAAGAGGTTTGTTTGTGGAGGATGTAAAGAAGAGACAAGTGAGAGTGAGAAGGGGAAAAGGAGAGAAGGAGAGTGGAGAAAAAATGAAGGACAGAGAGAAAGAGAAACACTGGAATAGCAAAGCTTGGGCCTTTTGGGTTTGTTTATTTGACAAGTTCTGTAGTGTTTGTTTAAACCTTTATTTTGTTCCTGTGTTTTGTTTATTTGTTATTTGATTATTAAAAGTGTGCAAAAAGCACTTAGACTGCAGTTCTGTGTCTGGGTTGCCACAGCCTCTAAATTCACCCACTTTCAATCTAATTGTGAATGCCTTCCTTGGCTTGAAACAAAGTTATTCAGGGGATGATTGACTGTATGCTGATGGTGGCTGAAGAATACTATCACTGTTACAAATGAGAATAAATGAGATTTCTACACAGCGAACGTCAGAGGCTGTCAGTTTGGGTTTCTCTGGCGCTGACTGTTTTATTAAACAGATATGCATACAGTAATCGTAACAGAAATATATACAATTATTTCTCATTGTCTAAACAATTGTCAAATATTTTTCATTTAGTTTTAAAGACTTTTATTATTACTATATGTTCTACCATTGAGTGTTTTACAATAATAAACAGAACAGCCCAACAGACCAGATTATAAATCATGTATATATTGTAAACACTAGAAGTTTGTAATAGATGTCTGACAGCAATAATCATTCATTGACACTGTACTTACTGGAAATTTCGCCATCCACCAGCTCCTCCACAGTTTCAAGATAAGAGATGCTATGCCTCCTTGCCAAAGATAAACATGCATTAATTTCCAAAACATGCATTAATTTCCAAACCATGTCACTGTGGCACCCTCTGGGTAAGATGTATTAAGTGTTATGCCTCTGTCCAACTTTGCTGTGTAACAGATTTCAGCGGTAGGCAGACGCGTCTCATATTACATAGTTGAAAAGGAAACTCACTTTACTTATTTTCAGGTCCATAATTTATAACCCAGTAATGGACTTGGAGTTGCCCATTTGATCAGCGAAGAAGTATGAAGGTTGTGAGATATATAAATATATGGACAGGATTACAATGCCACTCCATATTTTCACATGTGTGCTGTTGACAAGCAGCAGATAGAAATAAACCGACCTTAATTATAAACACATTTTGATTTGTCTAAGAGCTAGGCCTAATCTGAGAAAGTCTGCTCTGTTCAGGTTCTGAAAAGGAGAACTCCCGACAGAGAATTGAAGAGGCTGTGCTGATGAATAGATAAGGGAACTCTGGATCTCTGCCCTTTATTCCCATCGGTGATGAAAATGTGCACTTCTCAGAAATACCTTGAATGGTGATGCCTGTGGGACTAATGAAGAATACCTATGTGAGGCAGCTCCTCTCAGCTTACTAAATAGGTACAGGCACATACTGAATGTGTACAGATGTTCGGATTGGCCCTCGGCAAGGCAACCAACATCCATTCGCTAATTCCTAATAGTTTTTTTTGTGGGATTCCATTTGTAATGCTGTGAAGCTCTCTCGATTCCTAATCTTGATTCAGAGTTACTGTTACTGGGCATCTGTAAGAGGTGGGGGTCTCTCTGCTGCAAGCCTGATGTCTTGTAGATTTCAGCAGAAAAATCTATTAAAAGATAGTGAATCTCTAGAAGCCAGTCAAAACACATACAGTATGAAGAAAAAGGAATGCCTTCCGCATATAGCACTTATTTAAGTGATGAGTACAATTATTAAAGGCAATTTTCAATCCAGGAACAAAGCTGTCATACTGGTAGTATTTGCGATGTCCTTCACCAGGCCTTATAGATCCCCCTCTCTTCTGATCATTCAGAACCATGGACGCACTGATTCATTGTCAGGCCGAAAATGATCAATTGATTTTTGGAGGTTTGGAACTGAGATTAATAACAGTGAGATGCATTGTGGGTAGAGAAATTACATTATAGTAATGGTGCCCCAGACTTGGAAGGTTTTGCATTCATCAGTTATTATTATACAAATACATGTTCCTCTGTAGGCATTTATTATTGAGGGAGTAACAGACATTTATGTGTCTCTTTCATTTTTATAATTCATTATAAGATTTTGAGATCTTGGATTTGTGAACTTTGTGAAAAATGTCAAAAGTGTTTGTGATAAGTCTAGTCTCATAAAATCCTAATATTTAGTTGTACGTGTCAGATGTCTTCTGGACCTTTGCCAGTCTTACTCCTGTTACCTCCAGCTGATGTTTGCAGTGTATTATAAAGTTAGAAGTAATGTACCAGCCACCTGGTACCTTACTGGAATGTTGTTCTTCTGTTCATACAACAAAAAAGAGGTCCATGCCTTTTGGCCTAGCCAATTCTCTGCTCAGGTAAGTGACATCAATGTCAATTTGTCATTGTACATGCCTGGTACACACTTGTTTCTCACAAGCACAAGTGGTCACATCAGTTTGCTATACTTTTATAAATGTTCCTTTAAAAACTGTGCGAAATTACATTTGTTATACAATATAAGGCACCCTACACTTATTACAAATCACACAAATAAAGATTGTACGCAGGAATAGCATGTGTTTTTAGCTTGGAGTTAGGTGTGGTGTTTTACACACAGGATGGAATCTGTACACAGAGCAAAATGTACTGGAATTATGGAAAATAGTTTACAGTGATCACTGGGGTAGTCTAGCCGGAACTTGTTAGAACACTGTTCCAGTACTTTTTTTTATAGGCATTGAACCGTGACTTAAGAACTAACTTAAGAATCTTTGCAGATTTGTTATAAAAATGCTTATATGGCGCCCTGACAGCTCTAATTTTTGTGCCTAGGCACCGTTGAAGGAATCTCTTTTCCGTGGGGAAATCAAATTAGTCTTTCTGCATCTTGGCATTGAATAGGCACTAGGAACAATGTGCCACTTTTGATGGTACACTCCGAATCAGTCTACGATAAACAGCATCCTTGTGATGTAATGAAGAGAACATTAGGAACTTCTATTACAAACAACATGCTTTCAAAACAAGCCTAATTTGGCTGGAAAACCGCCAATTTGGCAGCAATGATCGAGGGAATAGCCTATAAAAGTCGCACGTGAGACACATGTATAACCTTCGAAATGTTACTTCAAGTTCGTAAAATTTTTGTTTAAGAAAATATACATTAATTGACGTTGCAGTACTTTCAGATGTAGGACTACACCACTGACTGTGATTGGTTGATTTCAGACATGTGATTTATAATAGATGTAACAGAAGGTTTATAAACAGAAGATTTATAATAGATGTAACAGAAGATTTATAAAAGTTGTAACAGAAGGCTACTCAGAGATGTGCGTTATTATGGTACCCTTATAAAAGTTTCCCACAGTAACAGCATAACAAAGTGTAATAGTTAAAGCATAGGTAAGCATTGTAAAGAATAGTGAGGTATGGTAAAACATACTGAGAAACATGGCAAACCAGAGTAAACTATGGTAAATGTATAGTGTAACCATGGTAAAATAACTGTACCATGCAAAAACATTTATAAGGGTGGTGCCTCGCCATGTGCAAATTCCTCTATTCTGTTCTCTCTTCTGAACTTCTGAACATATTTTAACTTGAAGTCTCACTTACAAAGACCATTAGTTCTCTCCTCCATTGTTACCTGGCAATCCTGAATCTCTTAATTGGCTTCCCTTACTGTATAATATATTTAGCTTCATACAGAATACATCTTCAATGATGTTTCATTTTAATAAAACAGCTTATCCTCCTTTTAATTGTCTCCCTGGCTCTTTCATTCCAGTATTAAAGTACTGGAAGGCTTTCCTTCCCAAGCAGCGTTCTTATCAGTTTTTCCCCTTTTGTTTCACAGGTACCGCGTGATTGTACCCTACCCGCCTCAGAGCGAAGCGGAGATCGAGCTGAAGGAAGGAGACGTTGTGTTTGTGCACAAGAAGCGCGAGGACGGCTGGTACAAGGGCACCTTGCAGCGCAGCGGGAGGACAGGTCTCTTCCCAGGCAGCTTTGTAGAAAGCTTCTAAGAAGCTCGGCTTTCTCGTCAGCTGCAGCCGCCGCCAGGCCGCAATGTAGCACACACTTATTTTTTTGTATTACTTGTTGTTTCATGAAGATTCCAGCTGCCAGAAGGGGTCCTCCCCTCTTCAGGCGGATATGCTACCCAGCACAAAGCAACTATGTGACACAAGGGAAACGAGAAACCCATTGACATTCACTGCCATTACTGCTTCCAAAGAAATTTGAAAGAACATGAGCCCATGTACAAGCACACGCAGCTATAGGCACACAGAGGACATAGAGAACCATCCTATGAGGAAAAAGGCTTGGAGTGACTGCACTTTTATCAAACTGTACCTACAATAGTATGTTAAAGTAGTGCCTTCCCTCATGGAGCCACCAACCAACAAGACAGACCGACCGACCAGGAGCAAATCATTCACATTTTTACTCAAACAAGCTACATAGATTAAGTGTCTTTTTTTTAAATTAATATTTTGATATATTACTGTAACTTATTTTGGAGCAGCTGCAGTGATCTCTTTTTAGTGCCCTGCGTGGGTTAGCTGTTAGGAATGTCCATGCATTTGATGTGTTGTTGTACCGTAGACTAAATAGAGAAAAGTATTAATAGGCAGCAATAACAAAGATGGCCAACGAAATAGGGAGGGTTTGAGTAAAACCAACCAGCTTATTCCATTGAATTTTTTCAGTTTGCTATAAAGCAGATTTAGTGCACAACAGCACATCGCCCAAGATTTCAGTATTATAAGCACACAGAAATACTCTTTATTATAGGCCTTTATTAGACAATGTAATGTATTAAATGTTTTGTATTTGTTTGTATTAGCATTACTGAAAGGGTCAAATTCTTATTACTGCTTATTGTCAGCCAATATTGCATCACTGGAAACATTGACTGATTTATATCATGTCTTGCTTGAAACATAAGGCATTATTAATTCATGTTAACTCCCTTCAAATAAAACAAATCATAGCTTTTGAATAGTTTCCTAATATTAATAAAAATGTAGGTGGGTCCCTCTTGTTTACATTTTCACTGGTCTTTTATAACTCCTATGCTGTGAATAAAGATTGTTTGGAGGACCTACAAAAAAAAAAAAAAAAGCATGATCCCAGAGCAAGAGCAGTGAAAAAGAGTTGTTTCTCAAGAGCAGTGAAAAAGAGTTGTGTCATAAGAGCAGTGAAAAAGAGTTGTTTCCCAAGAGCAGTGTAAAATAGCTGTGTCATAAGAGCAGTGAAAAAGAGTTGTTTTACAAGAGCAGTGAAAAGAGTTGTTTTACAAGAGCAGTGAAAAAGAGTTGTTTTACAAGAGCAGTGAAAAAGTTGTTTTACAAGAGCAGTGAAAAAGTTGTTTTACAAGAGCAGTGAAAAAGAGTTGTTTATAGGTGAATCTCCCACCATTTCGAGCAGGACTGCATGGTGAATCTCCAGGTAATGCTCAAGTTGGGGCGTCGGGTCGAGTGTTTACTTTGACTGATGCAGTCATTTACAAGGGAGTTCGACTTCAGATATAGTGTAGAGATTTATTGAAGCAAAAATGTGGTCTGCTGGTTAGATGTTATGACTGTGAGTTTACTTTGTTGGTGTATTGAGCTGATCTGTGCATTTCTCTGCAGTTTACTGTAGGGTACAGTTTAGCTATCTTTTTTTTTTTAAGAGGCTTGTCTACCTTTCAGGGTAATGGTCATGTTAAGTTGCATAGCAGAGTTTGTCTTCTTGTGACACTGCAGTTAGTTGTGGTGAAAGTTGTTGATATGGGTCCAAGACTTCATTTTCAAATGTATAATCATAGTGTAGGGAATGGAAACTTACTTGAATCTTAAATGTAAAAGCATCTGGTCTGTTATACAGGCCAATAACTGTCCCTGATGTGGGGAAGACCAAGAGGTCAGACTGAGAATTAGCAATAGTTGGGCAGAATGTTTCTTCTGCTAGCCAGGCCTGAACAAAACAAACAAACCAAAACATTCCAAGAAAAGCACATACTTTAATAAAAAAGCACATTTATTTGAAACCCCCCAGCTTTATTAATATTATTATAGGTGGATGTTCTGTAAGTGCTGTATTTCAGGTTTTAATTATCAGTATATTATCAAAATATATGAAATTTTATTTATATATAAAAAAACACATAACTCATTATCTGTCAATGAGCCAAGATTATTATCTTGTATTTTTACAGTTTATTTTATTTAAAACAAGATGTTTATTTTATTTAATACAAGATATTTTTTTTTTCTTATCATGACTATTTTTTTTTACAGTATATGCACCAATTTTAAGATTATTTTAATGCGTAAGTATTTATACATTCGTACATTGTTTCTAAAGCATCTTTATCTGCAAGACAATGTTTTGGTTGGTCATTTTAAGAACTGGAAAGAACTGAAAAGAATATCACTAGGAAAAGCATATCTGCTGACATGATTACTTTTCTAGTTGGTTTCAAGTGTTTCTCTCCTTTGCAGGAACAGTAACATATAAGAATAACAGCCAAAAGAATGTAGGATCCCAGTGAAAATATGGGAACACTTGGAGATGCATTTACCAACTACCCCACCAATTCCTAGTAAATGCTAGCAACTGTCAAGCCTACACACTGCCTCAGTAGAGGACAAATATTGAAATGTGAGGATAGATATATAGTCTGTTATACGAATATATAAGATATAGACATAAATATCTTTATACACATAATGGGCTTATCTGATGTTGAAAGCTTTTTCTCATAAGCTTTTATTTTTCTTCATAATAATTGCCAAATATTACACTGCTTTGTGCTGATAAAAGGGAGGTTTCTTAATGAAATAAATTGCGGTATGAGGCAGACTGAAGTTTTTCATTTGAAAATAAAGCACAATTTCGCCTTTGGGATTGTATGTTGTAAATGATAATCGTGTTGCAGTATGGGATGAACCCAGTAAGGCATTAAGGTAGAGCACTGCAGCTGAGAGAACTGTGGTATTATTTCAGAGCTCTCAAAACAGACTGGCTGGAATTCATAATGTTCCACACTTGTAATAAGACTACAACTGAAAAGAGTGTGTGCAGAATAATAATAAAAACTTCTTTAAAACAAGTTTTGTGAAGACTTTTATTCACCTTTTATGAAAGAGACAATTTCTCTTAAAAATATCCTACTTTTTTATTTTTATATACAAGTTTAGTCAACATTTGGCAACAATCTTGTTATTGTTAAAATGCATTTTAACAAGAGATGCCTTTGTTTCAGAATGTTTTGACTGGTCATTTTGCACATATTACACAGTGTAACAATTTTTTTTTTTTTTTTTTGTTCCTGGGTAGTAAGTGTTATTTCCTAATTGCTTATGCCTCAAAAGTATAGAAAATGGCTATTATTCCCCACAAACTTTGCTTTTGTGACCAGGACAGTGATATTTTGAAATTCACCTATTTTCCAGAACATTCCAGATAGATTCAGTGCTGAGTAAACTTGGAGTAACTTCTAGAACTTTCTAGAACTTTCCAGTAATATAAATAGTAGTATAAATACAGGGGCCTTAAGCCCACCAGTTCAGTTTAGTTCCAGCTGCCTAAGTGGATACATATCTGCATTTTTCTGAGATGGCATCAAGAGGCTGCAAGCATCCGGCAGACGCATTTTGCTATGTCTGCGGCCAATTTATCAAGACAAGAGCGAAAAAGTACTCCGTGGAAGCATCTGCTAAGATGTGTGAGGCCTACAAGGCATATTTCGGCATGCCTGTCGGGGATCAAGACAAACCCTGGGCACCTCATTTCACCTGCGAGCACTGCAAAAAAACTCTGGAAGGTAAGATGGACAATTGTTGCTTGGAATTTTAGGTTATAAAATTTGTTAAAATTTTTAAAATTGTAAAAGTTTTTAATTTTAAAATGTTTTACAATTTTCAATGTTATTGAAAAAATATATCATATATGAAAAATGTTGCGAGAATCTCTTACACATTAGTCATGGGTGAAATAAATGTATTTTTGTAGGATGGTACAGAGGGGAAAAGAGAGCCATGAAGTTCGCTATCCCAAGAATTTGGCGAGAACCCACTGACCACTCAAGCAACTGCTACTTCTGCATGGTGGACCCTTCCAAACGTCGGACTGGCAAGAATGCACCTGCTATCACGTATCCGGACCTTCCTTCATCCATCGCCCCGGTGCCACACTGCCATGAGCTCCCCGTACCCACTCCTCCGGTGAGAGAGCAGCCGTCTTTAGAAGAGAGCAGCAAGTCAGAGAGCGAGGAAGACGTTGTAGATCCAGATGACAATTTCAGAGGTGGAGCGGAGGAGAGAAACCCATACTACCCCAACCAAAAAGACCTCAACGACTTGATTAGAGATCTTGGTCTCACCAAGTCCAATGCCGAGCTTTTGACGTCTAGGCTCAAGCAGTGGAACTTGTTGGATGAAAGTGTGCAAGTCGCAGATCAGGGGAAGCGTCACCAACCTTTTTCCAGCTTCTTCACCCGTCAAGATGGGCTCTGCTTCTGCCACAATGTGACCAGTCTGTTCGAGGCAATCGGAATCGCCTGTAACCAGAATGAGTGGCGCCTCTTCATTGACAGCTCATTCAGGAGCCTCAAAGCCGTGCTGCTCCATAATGGTAACAAGTACCCGTCTCTTCCCCTGGCTCACTCGGTGCACCTCAAAGAGGATTACAACAGCATCAAGACCTTGCTGGACGCCTTGAAGTATGATGAGTACGGCTGGGAGGTCATAGGAGACTTCAAAATGGTGGCATTCCTGATGGGTCTCCAAGAAGCTCACTAGTAAGGAGAAAGCGGCTTGGAACAGCTTTGTCGCAGTGGTTCGGGGCTTCCTGGGCAATCACAAGGCCGAAAACTATGTGGAGCTGGTTGAGACTCTGGTGAAGAACTACGGCACAATGGGCTGTAGGATGTCCCTCAAAGTCCATATCCTTGATGCTCATCTTGATAAATTCAAGGAGAACATGGGAGCGTACTCGGAGGAGCAAGGCGAGCGCTTCCACCAGGATATACTGGACTTTGAACGCCGCTACCAAGGACAGTATAACGAGAACATGATGGGAGACTACATTTGGGGGCTGATTCGTGAAAGTGATTTACAGTATAATCGTAAATCTCGAAAAACTACTCACTTCTAAATCTTTTGTAGTCATTTTTGTATTACTTTAGTATAAATACATGTTAATTTGGATTCATATGTTGTTTTTTTCTGACTTTATGTGAACGAAAAGACACAAATTCGCCCGTTTTCTCATTGGAAATAGGTAAATTTCAAAATATCACTGTCCTGGTCACAAAAGCAAAGTTTGTGGGGAATAATAGCCATTTTCTATACTTTTGAGGCATAAGCAATTAGGAAATAACACTTACTACCCAGGAACAAAAACTGTGTTACATAGTGTTATTAGTGTTTCACTGGTACTCCAGTATAAGTATAATTGGGAAAACTACAGTGTGGACATTGAGGAACAGAACAAAACCTCGCAGCAGGCTGGTAAACAGCCCTAAGAGTGAATGTCTGGACTATGTTGATTTGTTCATGAACAGTAGATGAACAGTAGATTTAATACAGTGACAATTCCCAATTGGGAGCTCTGTGTTGGAGACCGTGGCTCTTTCATTTCAAGAAAATGTTTTAAACAATATTTCTCACTGATTTGAAATATATATATATAAAAAAAATAAAACTTCACCTTTTACCTCTTTGAAACCCTGAAAGAAAAAGCTTCATACGTGTTGTGTGAGTTTACAGTTGTAAATGTCTGATATTTAAGGTGATCCATTGTGTATTCTAATAGAGTTCTTACCACCGTCCTACAATTAAAAACCAAATTATTCACAGACCTCATTTCGCTGGATTTTTTTTTTTGTTTGTAGTGATATTAATAAATCACCCCTGGTAGAAAACACTCTGATTGATACAGAGCAAATAGCTATAGTATTTAAATCCATAACTGTTGAAATAAAAATAAAAACATGGTATTTTTAGGTCTCTTCCAGATATCTTGTAATAAGGTCAAGGATAACGCTGAAAGAGTCAGCAACAGGTTAGTCTAATGTCCACTTTCAACATACACGTTTGTAAGTGACAAAAAAAAAAAAACTCAACAAAGCTGAAAATATTTCATAATTGTTTTGAACTGAAAGGCGTGGTGTACATGATCTTTTTTCTTTATCGAAATGGTGATACAACTGTTTATTACGTATTCCTGATGATATTGTAAACTGTCGACATCAGCAAAAACAAATAACAAATTTGTTAGATGATGAGTCAACAATGTAAGTGATAATTGTTTTTTAGGAGCCAAAAAGTCAACAGCTGCATTGAACAAAACAAAGTGAACCTGACATCCGAGCAGTTTCTTAGAGAGGACACAGGAAATCTGCAGGATTGTTCTTGAAGAACAAAGCGCTTAAAAAAAAAATCAGTATTAGATCATTAAAATCTAATGTTTCTGAGAGTTTGGAGTAAAATAAGTTTTTTCCTAATTAAATCGCTTTAGAGTTATGGGTCCTCAATTTATTTTAATTACATCTATTAAAATTGCGATGATTTAAATGAAACCCTTGTTTCCTATTGTTTTCTTTCAAGCCTCCACCTGGAAGTTTGTGTTGCTCTGACTGTGTGGTATGAACTGTGGCGTTGTCAGACAGCAGTTGGCTGTAAAGAAGCAGTGAAGCTGGCACACACATGACCAGCGGAGGCTGAGCCAAGCCAAACACTGCGTTTCTGCTAAAGGAATCTTTCCGATGATGTAGCATATCTATGACAGAGCTCCTACTGCTCTATGCTATAAACAGCTCCACAGATCTGGTTGTGATCAGCTTAAACAGAGAGCTGGAGAAATACTTTCCGAGACTCATAGATCTGCCCAAACGGGGCAGAAACACCTTGCACTGCATTCTTTAGGTGTCCGTTAAGTCACAACACAGAATACTTGTGTAAAGTGCTGGTGCTATTATTTTAAATGACACCTTGGTACTAGGTTCCAGCTGTCATTGGCCCTTCTCCTACTGTATATTATTGGAGCTACATGTTGTCAAATCTGTTGCCTTTAAATGAGAACGAGGGCCAAGTCATTGAAAGAATCGGAGTGACAAGTATGTTGTCTCTGATAGAAAAAACGAAAAAAGGTCATAGCCATCAATCTGCCTAAAACCATTTTTTAACGCAGACTTCACAATGGGGAAGAAGTTGATCGTGAGTGGTTGCTGTACTCCCCTTCAAAAGGCTGTGGTTTTGTGTGCAAGTTGTTTTCCTCGAAGAAAAGTGCATTGTCTGATTCTAGGTTTAAAGTCAGACTGGCAGAGCACGAACAATCCCCAGAGCATAATCAGTCTATGCGTGTGTGGTGTTTGAGAAGACCGGAAGCTGGGCAAATTGACACCTCACTGGAAATCAAGATAAAAAAGGAGCAGAAGTACTGGAAAAATGTACTGAAACATGTAGTTCAGGTTATTGCATTTTTTGCTGAAAGTGGTCTGGCATTTTGTGGAGAGGATGAGACACTTGGTTCACCACACAATGGAAACCACTTAGGAATACTGGAGCTCATGTCCCAGTTCAACCCATTCCTGTCTGATCATCTTGCACAATTTGTTAATTCTGGAAGTGGGACCACATCTTTCTTAAGAGCTCATTGGAATTAATTATTATTTGTTTATTTAGCAGACGCCTTTATCCAAGGCGACTTACAGAGACTAGGGTGTGTGTACTATGCATCAGCTGCAGAGTCACTTACAACAACGTCTCACCCGAAAGACGGAGCACAAGGAGGTTAAGTGACTTGCTCAGGGTCACACAATGAGTCAGTGGCTGAGATGGGATTTGAACCGGGGACCTCCTGGTTACAAGCCCTTTTCTTTAACCACTGGACCACACAGCCTCCTTTCTTAATTAATGGGTAAGAAAGTCAGATAGACAGCCATTCAAGAGATTAAGGATGCAAAATATTTTTCTGTTCGCGTTGACAGCACCCCTGCACACAGATCAGCTCACGATCATTATGTACTACATAAATTTGACAGGTTCTCCTGTGGAAAGATTCCTTGCCTTTATTCCTGTGACCGATCAATCGGATGAGAATATAGCTGAAATGATACTGAACTACTGTCAGGAAAATGGAATTGACTTTTCAAGCTGTCGAGGCCAGTCATATGATAATGCAGCTAATATGTCTGGAAAATATAAAGGTGTACAAGCCTGTGTCAACGAAGTAAACCCCATAGTAATTTATATTCCATTTACTAAACTTAAAAAGCAAGGCTGCTGAAAGTTGCAAACATGCCATATCTTTCTTTGGAGTTCTGTCAGGAATTTACAATTTGTTTTCTGCTTCTGCTTATCGCTGGGACATACTTCACAGAAACCTGGGGAAAGATAACGTTGTTATCAAGCAACTGTCAGACACAAGGTGTCAGCGAGATCCAATGCTGTTTAGCCATTTAAGAATAGTTATGCACACATAAACAAGGCTATTGATACAATCAGAAACCAGACATATAGCAAAACACTACAGTAGTCAAATGGATCTAGAAACAGTGATTCTAGAAGACTTGAGGGATAACATTTTGGAATGATTTGACAGAACTAGTAAATCCATTCAAACAGAAAACATTGAACTGTCAGTGGTGGTTGAATTACTTGAATCTCTGAAACCATTTCTGAATGAGAATCGTGATCATTTTGATGATTTTGAAAACCGTGCAATGGAAACTGCAGTGCTGAAGAAATATCGTGATGCAGAACGACAGCAGAGACGACCACCCAGTACTCTGCAGGATCACTATTGCCAAGTTGCACTGAGGTTTTACTTCAGGGCAGAGACAGACTTTCCTAAATATTCTGGATACTCTTTCAACAGATTGCTTGCCCTGATCAAAAGCTATGTTACTGTGCATAACCTGTTTGGCTTACTTACCAACTTTCAGAACATGTCAAAATATGACATCAAGAACAAAGCTGCTGCATTCGTGCAAACCTATCCTGCAGATCTGGACAAATATTCCCCATCAGAAATGCTCCAGCTTGCCAAATTTGTTTATGGCAAGGATAAGATAACAGAGTCTGACCACCTTCAACTCATCCTGAATTCTCAGATGATTTCCACGTTTCCGAATGTCTCCACTGCCCTGCGCATTTACCTATCCTTAATGTGCACTAACTGTTCTGACGAACGATCATTCTTGCGCATGTGACTCATTAAGAATGACCTGAGAGCCACCATGAACCAGGATCACCTAAACAGCCTTGCCATCATGTCCACGGAATGTGATATACTCAGAAAACTGGATTTTTCTGACATTATTAGAGACTTTACACAGATAAAATCGAGAAGATTATAAAATGAGCTAGGGTATGTACAATGAGTCTTAAATATGTTTCCCATTCCCTGAATTCTGCACCACAAGTACAGTATATGTACTGAAAAATGTGTCTGCTTCAACCTAATTTTTCCAGTTGGGGGTGTGGGATGATACATAAATCGAGCCCTGGCTGCAAATGATACATATACAAATAAAATACGACCAGGATTCCTATTCCGCTTTCACCAATGTCTATGTTACTGTCAACATTAACCGGTTAAACTTAAAAATGAAAACTGATGGGGATTGTTGAAAATGAACATTCATGAGCTGGAGTTAAAGCTCATAGCTGCAATCTAGACTGGCTCTTTTGTGCAGTTGTTAAGACGTTGTCATTTGGTCTGGAGGCAAGCGCTCCAGGAACAGTCACATTTTCAGGAGCATCTAAACATAAACCTAATCTCAACCTTAAATCACAATTTTACATGCCTTCAAGTTAATCATACATTGAAGTCACTATAAGATTACAAAATTGCTATTCAGTCCCCTGGTGGGACGATAGAGAAATATTCTCTGTACAACAGATGCTATCCGAACATTTACTAATGCAGGAAATGTCAAAATGCTTGCTTTTGGAAAGCGTGATCATCGTCGAGCCACGGTCCTGTTACAGTAGATCATAGAATATTGACCACTCAGCCAAAATTGTTAAGAGGAGTGTTATCAAAAAAAAAAGATGTGACTACAATATGGGATGAACCAGTTTCATTTGAAAACTCAGAGGTAGAAGACAAAAGCAGTTGATGGATAGAAATATTTTACTGTTCATTTTGATAGACACTTTGATAAAACGTCATTTGAGTTGCATGTGCTTCCTTGATAAGCAACCAAATTCAATTTAGTCTGGTTCGGTGTAATTGGAAATTTTAAATAAACTGACACCTAAATTACAAACTTTTTTTTTTGCACAGGGCTAGGGAGTCTGTCAGCAACTGACAATTTAAATGCAAATTCAGGTGATTATTCCTGTAGGCTTGACAACCAATGAGGTTATTTGTTCATGAATGTGAATGAGAGGCTTGACATTCCATTCATGTGCAATATTATAATGTGTGACACTGACAAGATATATGTCAGGTCGTGCTTTAGGTTCCTTTAGAATCTGTTAAGGAAAACAACAGATCCACTTTCATTTGACAACTTTGAAACTCTATGGAGACTCCCATAGAATGGGCTGGTGGTGGTGAGTCGCATTTACCTCCCTGCCCCACAGTTACAGTAAAGCAGGATGGTAAACTGGAGTCCTATCTGAAAAGAAATTCCAATAGGTGCGAACCAACATAAAGGAGAAGGCAGCTGTACCTCCAGAGACTTTTCAAATTGAAGAAAATGTATTCAACCTGAAAAGAAAAAAAGGAAACTATTTAGATACATTTAGATCTTAAACAATCCTGAATTAAGATACCCAATGGGGTTTTAAAACAGCACAGAAATTGTATGAATTCAAGCAACAATTTGTATTGTATTTGGCTCAGCCATGTAAATAATTGTATAGGATGTAACTTGTAACATGTTTGTCTCGCAGGGAATTCTTGAAAATAAAGTACTTGAACTTAAAAGATCTATTCTAGTACCTAAAGGATCAATTTTAGTGTGAAAAACTCAAAATATTTAAGCCATGGTATTGTATAAATCCCCTTGAGTCAACATATGTCTCATAGCCAGGAAGAGCCCCTGTGTCCACAGCATCCAGGGAGTATTTTTCAATTAAAAACCAACCACAGGCAGGGTCTGCCACCTCTCCATTTATACAGCATATTGTTATTGCATCACAGAACTTTTCAACACACAGGCTCCTGAAGATACGGAGGCGAGTTCTGATATACCAGTGGACCTCTACATTAACTGTGAGATCCCAGACATTATGAAGATATTTAAGCACAAAGGTGATATTTGGATCAAATAGGTGATATGACAAGTTTGGAAGAACAGAACATGACAAATATATATTCATTCTCTCTCTCTCTCTCTCTCTCTCTCTCTCTCTCTCTCTCTCTCTCTCTCTCTTTTTTCCATAAGGCACATTTATAAGGCACAATGCTGTAAAAAGTAATTAAAGACTCTGGGTTTAGAACTGAGGTGTGAAATCTTGAATCATGAAACCGAAAAAGCAAAAAGGAAAAACAAGATACAACTATTGGTTGAATAAGGTCAATCCATTCTCATATATTGAGACAACAGATAATATTCAGTCATTTACACAAGACAAATACAAAATGTGTGCTTTGGAGTATATTCATGTTCTCATATGTAATTCGCTATACAAACAGTATGTACATTGTTTAATAATAACTCTACAGAATGTCTGTATGCAATTCAGATTCAGTTTACTTACGTGCCCTGGTTTTTAAACCTGTTCTTCTCACCCTGTTTAGAACTGATCTAGTTGTGTCGCAGCTACCAAGGCTCAGGAATCTTGTTGTTTTATGACAGATGCATCAAAAGTACAGTCTGTGGAGCTCGTCGTCATCCCAGGAGACTGCAACACCAAAAATAAGTTTAAGAAAGGAAACATTGAAAAAGTATGCTGAAAGGACATGCACGTTTCCATTTGAAGGTAAGAATAATTCATACTCTGACTTCCCCTTTAAAATCAAATGATTTGACTATCATGTGTCACCATGTACTAACTAGAAACCCCAATAGAATCCAAAACACCCTTTTTTGTGCCCAATTATTTTGCCCCCATTTTCTCCCTAATTTGGAATGTCCAATAATTTTTCCCTCTCACTGCAGCACATAGCTCAGGAGAACTGAAGGTTTAGTGGGTTCAGACGGTGTGCTCAGATCCCACGACCCAGCCAGCTTCCTATTTTTATACCCAGGAACGTGAGAGCAGATGTCAGCGAGCTACCGACCTCTGGAGGACAAAGGCCGGCCTTGCAGGTGTCCGTTTTTGAGCACCTGGCCAGCAGGGTTCGCTGTAGCTCGATGAGGAGAAACAGTCCCTGCCGGTTTTGCCTCCATAACATATGGGAACGCCAGAGCCAATGTGATGCTCCCTTCAGAATCCCCAGCGAAGACTGGAGACTTCGCACAGCCAGGATGCGAACCTGCGCTGTACGACTCACCCTGCACACCCTGCACATCACCCTCCACACCACGAAGCACGAATCCAAAACCATTAATTATGAAATTAGTATATGAGTATTTTCTGAATAGCTATATAAGAACATAAGAACGTTTACAAACGAGAGGAGGCCATTCGGCCCATCTTGCTCGTTTGGTTGTTAGTAGCTTATTGATCCCAGAATCTCATCAAGCAGCTTCTTGAAGAATCCCAGGGTGTAGGTGTATGTGGGTGTAGGTGTAGATTACTATTTCACCAATAAAGGTCTGTCTGCAAAAATAATAATAAAAAAAACCTTTTACGCTGTCTGAGAAGGAACAGTACTTGTGAAAAACATAAGAACAAACATAACACTGAAAATCACACCAATGTGCACTGTCAGATGATAATGTTCAATTAATAGGTGTGGGGGAACACTTAAGTCATAACCATCCTGTAATTGGCCGTGTTTCGTTCCCACACCATGAAGACATACACATTTTCAAATCATTACAACAAGTGGTTAACATTAGCCACACACTTTCATAGAAACGAACATCCAAACAAGAGCATATATAACAGTAGGTGCGGTTCAAGCGCTCCCTCCCCCAGCGCTTTACAGCGCATGCTACATTACGAGCTCTAGTTTGAAGCAAGTTCAGTTAAAGGTAAATAAAAGAACTTGAACAGTATACAAATACAAACAATATGCAGGTCGAGGCAGTTGAATTATGGCATTATTGCTAGATCTATTTAAATAATTGTATTCCTCTTTTGTTTTTTTTTGTACAACAACAACAGAAATATAAATTGTGTATGTTTTCCCCAGTACCATACTATAAAAAATAAAATAAAATCACCTTAAAATAGTTATTGTTTCTGTTTTGCTATTACACTGAGTTAATGGATTATTTATTTATTTATTTTAATTAAAGAGATTTTCCACCAGGTCATGATGAACTCATTTTTCGAAGGGATTATGAAGATGGCCTCTATTAATAAGGGACCTTTTTAATCACATGAGGGAGCGACATTCAGGCTGGGGAGTCCTTAGAGAGAGACTGCACAAATTAACAGCTCAGTTTAAATTAACATGGAGATCTATAACAGCAAACACATTGTAATTCTTATAGAAATCAGACACTTACACAGTACGATTCTCATAAAATGTAGTCTAGGATAGAACATCTGGAACCAGAATCTGCCCTGAAGACACCCCTCTGCCCCAATGAATCAAGTTTCCCTACTTTCACAACCTATTTAATATTTGGAAATGTTGATTTTGGCACAATTGGCTGTTAATCAGTAAAAGATACTTATAACTTGTAGGAAAAAGAGATCAGGGTCGGGTGTTGTCACTTATATTCAATGTGCTATGCCAGTATTTGCAGTCACCATCTCATAGTATCAAATCTTCCAAAATGTAGTGCTGTTATTCATCATTTATATTTTCTCTCTTATTCTGTGTCCTCTTTAAGTATCTTAAAATGTATCCAGAGGCTAAAATGGGCAAATTTAAAATCCAGATTTTTCTTCGCCTTTTGCCTTTCATGAAAATATGACCTTTTATAAGAAAATCAATAATTCTGGAAGAAGATAGAGATGTGTCCTAACAAATGCAATCAGCTTCAATGTCACAATTGTAACAGCTTACTGCAGGAATATATGTAGTATTTTTTTTTATTTGATTCATTTCATTTTTGGGGGCTTGTCATAGTTATAGGGGTGAGGCATTTACCCTTCCAGGGCACTGGTGGTCCTCCATCACCCAACCTAGTTGATCATATGTCATTTGAGAGGAAGATGAGCTAGCCAGAGCACAGGACATGGGATACATAATAGATATTATAAACCTTATGGATCATCTCAGCCATTCAGGTTCTGAGTAGAGTGGGCAGATAATGACTGTAGAGTGTGACATTAATGCTAAATTCTTACACATACCTGTTAAATCTATCAGATGTTTTATGTTTGGTTTATTGACTATCTGTAAGTTTAATGACTACAATGTTTTTGATATCTTATTACTCCTACCTGCTGTTCTGTTGAAACGTGGTGGAATGGATTAGTGATTTTCCTGAGGAAGAGATACACCAGTTCACTAAGAACCCAAAATATAATTCGTCACAGCCAAAGTGTGCTCTCTATGTTTCGAATTTTAAGTTCTGTGATAGGATGTCCAAAGAGATACAAGTACTCCTATGAAAGAGAAAGTACGTCAGTTGAAGATCAATTTATAGTAAAGAATCAAACTGACCAAACTGCAGTTCAAACAAATATTTACCATGGCCTCAGAGTGACATGCCTGTTGAAAGCCTGGGTGGAGCCCCATAATAAAAAGAAAAAACATATTTTGTGAAGACCTTTGTGTCTTTTTTAATAAGCTTTCATTTTGTGAGTGGTCTGTTTAAAACTGAGGTCAAGTTACATTTTTTTTTTCTTGTCCATCAGGACCAACTTCTTCTCATCTGCATTGGTGTCTCCGATAGCAGCAGTCCTGTCCCTCTCTCTCAGCCCTTGGAACTGGCTTCTCTCTACTCCTGTCTTTGCAAGTTATAAGTTAATACGGAAACCGTGATTTCCTGCAGAGAACTGAATGATCGATGTACACTGCTGCATATACGTTATGCATATACTTCGGGTGGTTCAATGAGATATATGACTGGCATTTACAAGTCTTCACAAGAATATTCATTAACACTGAAGCCAAAAACATGGTTTGTCAAAGCAAAGGGATCGTTCTTGATCATTCCCTGGCTTTGATTATATGTGTGGGAGCCCAATTGGAGGCAGGTTATAGAAAGAGGAAATCCCAAACAATATTTATCTGGGCGAGGCATCTGATTTGTAACAAGAGTGAGGTATTGTAATTTGGCTGAGAGACTGATCTCAGCTCAATGGACACCCAGTCTCAGGAGGAGTCAGACCATTGGGGCCAAAATAGAGTTCACTGAAAAATCAAAGCCATATGAAATACATGTTTGGGATGTTGAGATTTTTTATTGGAATAAGTAATTGAAAAGGACTGCCAAATGTGAAATATATGGGAAAGGGCCAAATATACCAAGATAGATAAGTTTCCAACACAATTATCATGCAGTAATGACCACTTCAAAGAATAATGCATAGCAACTGCAATATGGCTGCTAAAGGGAATGGTACTCAATACCCGGAATACACCAACACATTCTAACCTAACAAAAGCCATAATCCACCTTGAGACCTCACCAGTCTTGTTTTGATGACATGTAATGGGGGGCTGTCCCAGGAAAGAGACAAATAGATTTGGTACAAAACTGACCTATTTATATTTCTGAAAAAGTTAAAGTTTACTGTATTGTAGGGTCCTAGTACAATTTGGTAGTGACAACTGCTAAATTAACATCTGAATGCATCGAATTATCTACATATGTCTGTGTCTTAAAGTACTTTTTGGAACTCAACTAGTGCTTCAGCGGTATGCATTACGTTGACTTGTGCTGCAAATTAACAATGATAAAAGTGACATCTGTATTGGGAAATGAGAAGCCTTCTTGTGATACGCTATCTAGGAATTGGTTAAGATAAATACTTCATTCATAGTACAATGTTTATAATGGGTATGGCTTGGGCTATTGTGTATAGTCCATCTGGAACATGTGTTGTTCTGGCACCCTTATAAAAGGTTACTTATAAAGTGTAGTAAAGCAAAGGAAAAGCATAGTGCAAGAGTGGTAAAGCACACTATGGCAATACTGGATAATACTGACCATGATAAAATACAGTAAATGCAAGGTATAAGCATGGAAAAAGCATTGGAAACTTCATAATTACCATGCAAACCTACCATTGTAAACATTGTAAAATGTGCTTCTCCACTCTGCATTTGTGCTGACTGTGCAGCCTCATGGGAAAAGCGCCCCGGGGACTACCAGCGGCCACCGGGTTTGGCTGACGGGAAACGGGGGGCATGACGTGAGGGGGGTTGGGGAAGCACCCTGATTGGCCAGCCGGGACAGGCCGAGCCTTTCTAGTGGACTAGATCCGAACGGGACCATTGCCTAATCTGCATGAATGTTGCAACATGGGGCTATATAAGTGGCCTGTGTGATAGCTTGTGTGTGTGCTTTTTAACCTTTTATGCAAAACTATGCAAATGTACTCTTTATTATTTGCTTTCTTCCCAATTGTTTAGAATTTTCTTTTTTTTCTGAAGCACAGAAACACCTGCTCAACTGGAAACCTGAAGCGCTGGTTTATTATTATTTTTATTATTTTATTTCTTAGCAGACGCCCTTATCCAGGGCGACTTACAATTGTTACAAGATATCATTATTTTTTTTACATACAATTACCCATTTATACAGTTGGGTTTTTACTGGAGCAATCTAGGTAAAGTACCTTGCTCAAGGGTACAGCAGCAGTGTCCTCCACTGGGGATTGAGTCCAGAGTCATAACCACTACTCCACATATACAGTATTGCCATAGTGTGCTTTACCACTCTTGCACTATGCTTTTCCTTTGCTTTACTACACTATAAGTAACCTTTTATAAGGGTGCCAGAACAACACATGTTCCAGATGGACTTTACACAATATCCCAAGCCATACCCATTATCAACATTGTATTATAAATGAAGTATTTATCTTAACCAATTCCTAGATAGCGTATCACAAGAAGGCTTCTCATTTCCCAATACAGATGTCACTTTGTCATTGTTAATTTGTGGCACAAGTCAACGTATTATTTGGAGTATTTTTTTACTTGGCATGATTGCAAACATGGAGGTGGTTTGATCATTAAATGGGGATGTTTTAGTAGTTCAGGGACTGGAGACATTCATATGATTGAAGATCGAATAAATGCAGCCATGTATCAAAATTCTTTAAAGTACAATGATACCATGTGTTGGTAGACTGACTGGCAGTTTATCTTCCAACATGACAACGACCCAGCGCTTATGGCTAAGTCAACGCTGGACTTCTTGAACAAAACAAAAGATAAAAGTTCTGGAATGGCCTTTGTAGCCAAGCATTGTGTATTCAATCTCTCTGAACTGAAGGAAATATGCAAGACAGAATGAGCCCAAATTTCACCAAATAGATGTAGCATACTGGTTAATAATTATCATAAATGTCTGAAAGCCGTTATACTTTAAATACTTTAAATGAAATGAGTTTTTAAAAAATAAAAATTATAAAGATTATATGCTAAATTACTAGAATAATAAATTGCTAGGTATTATAAGGGTAAGGTGCCAATACTTTTGGGAAGTAATTATAAAACCCTTCTGACGTTATATATTACATGACACATGTATAGGGCTAGCACTTTTTCTTTTTTCAACAGGTAAAAAAAAAAGCAGAAATAAACTCAGACATATAATCTAGAGGCTTTCAATAAATCTCAAATTGTTTCTTAACAGTTTAAGAATTGTCGTCAATGTTTGTTTTTTGTTTCAGAAGAACATCATGCTAATTTCGATTTTGAAATAAAAGTTTAGATTTTACACTTAATGTTATCATCTTTTTTATTAAGTACATGGTTGCATTTTAAATAAGTGCCTGCATATGGAGAATTGAGGTTAGTATAATATGAATGTGGAACGTGGTCTGTATAGACATTTTCCTCCTTTGAAAGCCGTGTGCTAATTGATACATACTGTAATTACATTTAATTTACTGACATTTATGAAAACATGTCAGCATGCACATCTATTTTTAACATGCTACTGTTCCAGGTCTGTACTGGTAATAGATACTAGGCTATTACAGATTGAGTGCCAGAAGGCAGTATTCTGAGTCAGTTATCAAAGTGTCAAGGAAATAAATCGTTAATAAGAGACAATGGGTTTGAAAATGAAATTTCCTTTTTTCAATTCTCATGATAATGAGATTAATCTTATGAAATAAAAGGTTGATCAATTATCGAACTGCGGATGTGTGCAGAATCAAAAGATTGCACAGATGCAATAGCATGGCATTGTAATGTTCCTAATATCCCTTTAATTGATTCAATAAACAAAAACTCCTCTTGCATTAATAATGCATTTTTAATTTGAAAAGAATATCAATAAATTGATCTTTTTTTTCTTTAAAAATGGGATGCCACATGAGGAAAAATATGTTTTTATTTACACTGCTACCTAAACAACTGCCTCAATTCTTCCATTTCCTCCAACAAAAAAATAGTTAAAGGGGAAGCTGACTTATCCCAATTGTCCATCCATGCATTATCAGGATTGCTAATTGAAATTGACAGTGTTTTGTCAGCTCCATTCCCGTCTGCTGTGTGTAATTTTTTGGTCATGATATTTTCAGGGTCTGGGGTCAGTTATCTTGGAAACTAATTAACAGGACAACTTACACCCTCCATTAGTCTGCAATTATCCCTCATAAGGGATGAAATCCATGCTAACAGGGATATCGTGGGGCCAGTCCTCTGTACTTCTGCATGTCACACTTTACATTGTTCTATACCTGGAAACCACTCATCCAATTGTGATGAATCTTGGTATTAACATGAGTGAGAATCTTACATTTTGTTTTATTTATCCAGAGAACCCCTTGTTAAAATCTGAGGGATTCTTTTTTAGCACGTAAGTGTATCATAATTTGGGGATATCCTGTATGGTGGCTGTCTGCCTGTCATATTACTAATCTCTCAAATGTTGTATTTAGTGCTGTGGATAGGATCAATGACATGCTTTTTCAGGACATTATAGATTAGTAGCTCTCACCAGCCATTCTAACATCTTCACATAGGCAGTTACAGTAAAATCACTATGGTAACAGTCACATCGTGTGCAGGATCTGCAGGTTTTCATAAATGGTGCAATAGTGACACAAAAACAGCAGAGAATCCTTCAGTTTACCAGTGAACTTGCATGGTAATTGCACTGCTTGATCATATGTTCCATGTGTCTCTGGGCTTTAGCATGCATTCACTACACTTTGCTATACTTTTACTATGGTGTACCGCAGTAAAGGGAATCTACTTATAGGTATAAGGGTTCTTCAAAACTATATTGTACTATATTGTTTTGCCTACATACAATTTGCTAAACTGGGGGGGGGGGGGGGGACTACAACAAGTTAATGTAGCAAGCATTGTTATTCCTGTATGTAGCTCATACATGACCTTATGAGTGTGATGAAGCCTTGAAACATATGTCATTCAATATTTATACCAGCAGTCATCAGCTGGTCTGAAACATGGAGAACACATATCATTCAATAAATAGATGACATAGATTTCTAAGGTTATAAGTCAAATTCATAGTCCCAGTAGCCCAGAGCTGCATATGACAGTATAGTGGGATCTGTTGACTCTTTTTGTGCTGTATACAGCAATATCTCTTAAACCGGACAGAACAATCCTTCAGAGAGGCTATGTTGAAATGACTCCAATTTGTTTTGCATATAGGTGTATGCACCTTCTGTATACGTAATAGAAAATATTATTTTTTTTTATTTTTATTTTTATTTTTTTATGAGCAATCATTGACAGATTTCAGGTTCATTTATTTCCTTGTCAATTGGTTTAAATCACGAGCCTGGGAATTATACTCTACTATACTTTAACATATTGTAATTATTACCTGTACAGGGTTTACACATATCAGCATTTGTCTTGCTAATGTTGTTACATTACGTTTTACAAAAATATTTTCTTTTTAAACAACAACAAATGTAAAGTTTGCAGCGTAGCAAAGGCTGGCCCTCTGCCTGTTTTTATTTTACTGACATCCAACTACCTCCATTGCATGGTGATATGATTTAGCCTTAAATTGCAATGCAGAACTCAATGCTGCCTTGTTCTGCAGACTCATGCTGACAAAATGGATTACAAATTACTAAATCAATTATTGAGATTGTGTAACGGTTATCTTTTACTAAACAGAGCAGCTAACGGTTATTAGAGCTAGTATTAAATAAACCATTTGGTTAGTTTTTGCTAAAATGTACATGATTTTGGAAAAAAAGGCTCCTGTGTAAAATGGATTGATTAGGTTTTCTTTTATTTATCTTCATAATGTGCAGAAGTTGTCGTCTAGTATTACATTAAAATGACAAACTGGCGCCATCTGCTGTACAAAATAAAAATAACTAATCAACACAACTAATATCTAATAAAACAAGTAAATACATATAGGGAATACATGAGGCAAGTTACAATTTACTATTGCTGGCCAATAGGTGCACAACAGAACATTTCATTTAAAAAGAGAAAGTGAAGTGCACAGACCAGTAAGTGCACAAGAGGTTGTGTGGTAAAATGAAGCCTGGCTTCACACATCATTGCTGTAGCCCTGAGGTTCCTGAGATTACACAGCACCGTGTAGAGATATCAGGTAGCACAAATCCTTAAGAGGTTCAGTGCTGCACCACATGGTTGAGATAAAGACAGATTCACATGGAGAAACCTGAGCATGGAGAAGCGCCTCAATATTCTCTTTAGCTCTCTGGCCCCAAGCCATTGCTTTTGTAATATACAGTAGTATACAATGGGGTCCGAAGAGGTTACACCCTTAAAACAGCTATCATACTCGCTGCTTTATTTACTTTTCTTATTGTTACCTATGTCAACCAAAATAAGTTGTGAGGAAAGACTACCCCCTACAAACATTATCATCTAATTTGAATCAATCAATCAGAAAAAGATAAATAAAGAAGTAACTTCCCTCCATGGCATTTCATTTATTTGCATCCCTCCGCCTCCTTATCTCCACCCCTTGGTCAAATCTGTTTTGGGGGTCTACTGCCTGGGCTTGTTAGCCTGGTTCACTCCATTTCAAATAATGTTCTCAACTACTGAATACATTATTTTTCAAGTCTTAAAAAATGCCAATGGTAGACTGATCCAATTCTAATTACAATTTCTGTAGATTGTTTAGTTTTCGGACAGTCCTAATGCCATTTGCACTGGAAGATAATGTAAAATCACAATATATAGCTTTTTGGATGAGTTATGTTGTGCAGATTTAATTTGTTATCAATCTCATTATTAAACCACATTCAGGTGGTATATGGCCTAAAAAAGCCCTATCTTTCTGTTACTTCAGTACTCACCGATATTTTTGATGTATACAGTATACTAATATTTCTGAAGTCAACATAATAAACAGTGTTTGCTCATTTAAATATGTGCCCTGCTGCAAAAGCATCTGGCCCTGCTAGGAGACTGAAGTGTTATATTTATTGCATACAAACATATACAGCTGTCTATTATCTCCAACTGTTAATTAATGATTTTTATTTACCATATCGCAATTCCACTGAACGGAATGAACGGGATTGGTTACATGGGTTGGCAGCCATATTGGATTTTATGACACATTTTGGACAATTTACAAGCACCTTGTCAGAAACCCCTTATCGCAGAGTTCCGAAACTTGGCATACATGGTTAGGGATTGTCCAAGATGCACAGTGCTCGAAATGAAGCTGATTGGTTCAGTGGTATGGCGGCCATGTTGGATAACCTAATTAACACACAAATGTCTTCTCCAAAACCGCTAATCTGATCAAAGCAAAACTTGGCATACATGATCCAAGTATGGTTTTCTTTAAAGTTTACCCAAATTAAGTTGCTACAGTAAAAAACATGGCTGTCATGGGCCAATCAAATTTCAGCATTGCTCTAGTTGCACATATTGCACATAAAATGAACACCGTTGAATAAAAACTCTTGAAACTTCACAGAGTAGTGTCTACAGCTGAGTGAATGGCAACCAATGGATGGCAACCAATCAAAATGCTTAAACTTCACAATAACTCCTTGGAAACCATAAAGTTGCTTGCAACTTCTAGTTGTGATTGCTTTTGTCAAAATCCCCCATCCCCTCAGTCACTATCATGGGAACAGAAATAATAAAAAAAACAACAAGGAGGAGCTTTTATTTAGACACAAATGGGCAGAAACCTGACATTTAGATCACAGACATATATTTACAGTTCACAAACACATATGCAAAGTAAAATGACAAATGGTGAATTATTGACAAAAAAACAAACAAACAAAAAACAAAAAAAAAGTATTTGTGTTAAAGGTACTCAATGCCTATTGTGTCCCTCGGTTAATACGACTATTCTTTTATATTTAATATCTTAGAAAAGTGTTGTACATACAATATTTTAACTTCATGAATTAGTTATGAAAGTGGTCCTCTAGAAAAGAAAAAAGAAAAGCCAGTGGCTACTGATCTTGGTCAATTACTTAACCAAGCAACACAAATAGTGAATCAGAATGTAACAAGTTGAATGTAAACAGAGTCCTCTTGCAAGACGTTTCTCACTTTTAGCTTTATATATATTTTTAAATACTGGTATGTTTCCTAATTTTATAGGAAATAAATACAAGGCACATTATTAGTTGTAAGGCAGTTTCTGATGAATGATATTTTTGGTGACTCGAAGCTTGTTTAGCATAGATCTTTTTTTTTTTTTTGATGGGCAAATCTTTTCCATATTATGTGATCAGGTGTAATATAAAATCATCCAGAACAGGGTTGGGGGGGCCAACTGAGAGCCCCAGGGCAGTTTCAAGCCAAAATCAGAAAACTTATCATCAACCCGCAGGGAAGAGATTAGAGCTAGCAGTGATTAATGCCTGACCCCCGTGACTTTGGCGCCATTGATCTAAAAGACCCCTCCCCAAATATCAAGGCAGTGTTTTATAAGGCACAATGGTTATCATTATTAAACTCCTCAGTTGTGGTTTCAACAAATAACTGAACAGATACACATCGTGTCAAATAGAGTACCTGCACAAGTGACAAGATACAAGTCATGTGACTACTAAAGATGGCATGAGCAATAGAGATAATAGATTTATTACAGTCTACATATAACAGCTGGTTGCTAGGTCTTTTCAGAGGGTTCTTCACATGAATCCAGAACTGAAAAAAGAAAACAATAAATTAGCCTTATAACGCCTCAAATCGAATGAAACCATATATAACCATGTATTTTTTCCACGGTCATTACGGATTTCACGATTTCTGGGAAATGTACCCATTGTCGTGTAATATATAGTTCTCTGTGAAAACGTCAATTTCTGAAAGACTAGTATATATATATATATATATATATATATATATATATATATATATATATATATATATATATATATATATACTAGTCTTTCAGAAACTGACATTTTCAGAAATTGACATTTTTACTTTTTTTGTATATATTTATTTTATTATCATTTTTTTTTATCACTTAAAAACAAATATACCGGTAGTGAAACAAAAGATTCACTACCTGTCACATTGCATTTAGGAACCTGGCAGCCGTTTTAGTTTGGTTCCAGTAAATGACAGAACACACTGCATACAGCTGCACGATTTCTATAAAATGACTTCAGTGAAAAAGACACCAGCTGAATCAAAGATCAGAAATATTTCTGCTAAAGATTGCTCTATCCAGTACAAGAAGAGTACATTTCATGTGTCTGTTATTATTTTTACATTCATGGTTTTTTTTTTTTTAAAACATTGCTTTTGATAATTCACTGATGGTGAAAATAGAATATATCTAAAATGTGGACATAAAAAAACCCGATATATTCTATAATTTAGCATTTACTGTTTTTCAGGTAAGCATTTCAATAGTTAGGAACATTTGTTAGAGAAAAGGATACATTTGAATGTGATAAAGCATTTTTTTCTGCTTTAAAACATATGTTTAATCGTGAAATATCTTGAAATATCTATTTTTTAGACCATGAAATGCTGTGAAATAAGCCTTTTTTGTGTGAAAACAGCCCAAACCATATATCTTAAGATCTAATCTATGCAATAATAACATCTCAGGAACACAGCAATTAATAACACTGACAGAATCTGGCAATATGCCCTTATTTCACTTTATTCCAACTGTATATCAATATGGATTAAGAAAGACTAAAACAGATATCAAAAATTACTTTAAACATTTTAATGTTGCTTTTCAGGAGTTGCTTGTGTTGTGTCCTAATATAAATAGACCCTAAGTAAGCATTCAGCCTGTCTGTGACAATATGCTCTTTAAAGAAAGTAATGTTTGATGCTTGCTTACAGCTCCTTTGTGTAACATTGCCTTGAAAATTCCCTAGGAAACTTTTCGACGGAGAAAAGGAGACTGTATGAGATTTGAAGACATCTTCCATTGTGATTTGTTTTATTATTTTATTTTAAAACTTTATATTCATAGAGGATATACTGAAGTCTTATCTCGTTTGTCCCATAAGACCTGTGGCCCCTGTTGACTCTCATCCTTTGTGTGCTGATTAAGCAGGTTAAACACATACCTCAGTATCTGCTGTCTTCTAAATCTGTTGTACAGTACCTCAATAGGTAGAATTGCTACGTTCACACTAAATGATCATACTACAACTCACATATAGGAGAGCATTTAAACCATTAAGAGGTTTGATATATACTGCCATGTAGTGATGAATATAAAAACCCATATAACGGGTACCCAATATCTCTGAGCATATAACAAATAGTGTTGCATTTTTAACATCACAATTGTATAGTTCACTTCCACCTCAAACAATGAAGCAGGTGTCCTTTCAAGCTTTTAATAGATGAACAATTTTTCAAAACTCACTGCACCAATAAGCCTTGCATGTTATTTGTAGAATGTCTTCCTAATTATTTGATTTAGGGGTGCTTTTCTCCTGTCCCAACTGCTTGTATTTGTACTGTCCTTCTTATAACGAAGGCCAGCTCCTGTTAACAAGACGTTGCATCTCAAAGGGGATATGTTGTACGATCGGTTTAATTTAATTACCTTGCAACAACATGACCTAAATGTTTAATAAGAAACTTACTTTTTGCGATCTTTGTCCTTTTTAATATTCATACTGCCTGTGAATGCCTGTGCCTGAAGGAGTTCAGCTGCGATTTTTCTTTTACTAAAACCAGACATTTCATCCTCAAGCATTGTTTTTTTCTCATCTAGTTTCACCCTTTCCTCTTGATGCAATCTTTTCAGGTGCTCAAACTTCCCTTGAAGCTGTAAACAACAAAATAAACTTTTTAAATGCACAGCCAAAACTCGCCACAAGGTGGCAGCAAGTACTTGCATATGAAGCTCAGAAACTATTTTAAAAGGAGTGCTAGTGAGAATATTTTAGTTTCTCACTTTTTTACAACAATTCAAGATGCCAAACAAATACTATGCCGTGAATAAACAGTTGCATCCTGGTTTCTTTACTGTACAGTGGATCACATTGTCAGATTGCAACTATACAATTGGATTTTGTTTTAACGACATGAAGTGAATAGGTACTAGGAAACAGCAGCAACTTTTCATATATAGCGTGGTCTTTAGAGATTTCTGCATTACTTATGTATTTTAAATTACATTACGATGATGTTCTTTACCTCTCTCTCAGCATCCTTGAGCTCGGTCTCCTTCTCCTTGACTCGCTGCACAAACATCTGTCTCATCTCCTCCTCCCTCTTCTGCAGTTCAAAAAGGAATTCTTGGCGCTTTGTTTCATATGTCTCTTGCAGGCTGCAGAGCACAAAATATAAACAACATTATTCAAATAGAGACACAGGCTGCTATTCAAAAGAAAGTGTTGAAATAAGTCACTTGATGACTACAGAGTTTTCATAATGTTTTTTGTTGTTGTTGGACAACATAAATCTCACTGTTTGGTGCGGGACTAACTGTCATGTTTGTGCAATTACACATTAATTGTAACCTCACTGTGGTTCTGTGGGAAGGAGCTAGGACTCCTCCCATTTATCTCCTACCAGAAATATCAACCAGTCTCCCTACTTAAACCCTGGGTTGCACCCTTATTCTCTGTCTTGCGTTTTTCATTTTCCTCCATCTTCCCTTCCTCCTCCACTACGCTGCACCACCTCTGCAACTGTCTCCCTCTGGGGGCAAGTGAAGCTCACTTCCCAACCCTAGAGGCACAGCTGCGCTGACCTCATCCTGTGCCAGGAAGGTTCTCCCCAAGCCACGCTTTCCTAAATATCTGCTTTCATCTGTGCCAGACTCCCTCTTTGCATGTTTATTCCCTTCTCTGTTAAACGTTCCTGTCTCCACACGAGGGAAGTGAAGCACACTACTCAGCCTCAGAAGTCTGGCCGCGTTGCAACCGTTCTAAGCTGGGAAGACTTCTAGGCTTCTCTTCAGTTCATCCACTATCCTACTCTTCCTCTCCCCTTGGGGGAAGTATCGGTTGCTTCCCAGCCTTGGAGGCCGATTGGTTCTGTCTCACCTCCACAAGGGCGGCTCTCCACAAGCCAAGAGGAAACTGTCCTCTTTCTGAAGTCACATGCACTTATCTCTTATTTAAATTTCCATTGTTCTTACTCAACACAGCCCTTGCTACTGTTCTATGAAAACACATTAATAGTCCAAGACACTGTTGTTATATGAAACATGATGGTTTTGTTTGGAATAATAATTTTATCAGAGCCATCTAAAAAAAGACACATGCCAAAAAACTTTTTTCCCAGCTTGGGATTTGTCTGTGAATCAGATATACGAACAGATTACAATGATGTACATAAACTACTCTGTCGTACTGGAGGAGCATGATATAGTACTTACAAAATTCAAACATATTATATGTTCAATAACTTGAAAATGCAAGGAAATCACTAGTAATGCAAAAGAAAACAGTTCTAAATTTACATCCTTTTTTTTCTATGATTGCAAGTCTAATGCTTGCAATCTGGTGGTTTGCGAAAATGTTTTAAAAGCCTCAAAGAATCTCTGGAATGCACCACTACATGGGGTTAAGTAAACATTTCCCAGAGTTTTGTTCCTAGCTTTCAAAGAGGCTACAGTAAAAACCTCCTTCAAAAAGAGAAAAAGATTCAAGCTGGAAACACACTTTCAGTTTTTTTGCACAAGCTGCTATTGTAAGTATACTTGTTTCAACCTAAATAAAGAGAAACTTTGAACACACAACACGCCTAGTTGAATATTTGAATACAAGCATGTTTGAATGTACTGTACATCTAGGGCCATATTCACAACATATTTACCAAAAACAAAATATTGATGTTACAAAGCTTCAAATAAAAAAAGGTTAATGTCAGCTCATACGTGCAGGTTACTTGTTTCTTTAAACATTAGCAGTTTGTATTTATTTCCATCAGAAGCAGAGTGAGATCAAACCAGTTTCAATTGGGACTCTCGCCGCAATTAGGAATGATAAAGAAATTTCCGTGATAAAGGAAGTTAAATTAGTAAGTGTCCAAAGTGAAGGACTTAAGTTTTAAATCTTGGTCTAAAGAACACAATAAAACATGCAGGCAGGATGGAGGGATGTGAATACATTAAATTACCAGGGAAATAACAGAGGCTGGAGAATTATTTATAAATGATAATATTACAAAAACATGACATATCAAGGCACTCTGTGACCTCTGTGTAATGCCAGCTTACATATTGTATTGTAGATTGCAGATGGACCCAGTTAGTTATTGGAATGAGATGAGATTGAGTTTTACAGATACAAACTGGTTTCATGGTGAAGACGCAAACGTAGTAGCATTTAACGCTGGGGGAAATACTTTGTGAATATGGTCCCAACACCTAACTATTAATCATTCATTCTGCAGTTCTACTAGTATGTTCATCTAATAGTCAACATTGATCCAAAAAACTAAAATAAAAAAGAACATTTAAGAGCAATTATGCACCTGAGCCTTACCAAAACCTAAACCATACTAAAATAATGTAATGTAGTTAAAATACCTTTTTTCTGTACTTGTAAAGATGAGTAAAACATTATGGTGCAATGAAATGCCAGTCCAAATGAGATTACATTGCTAGCAGTACCTGGCAAACTAAACACACACCGCCAAATATGGAGAACATTCTTTCTGAATGAGCCTGAATGACCCATCCAAGGGTCAATCACAAGACCTAGCAATGTAAAAGCAGCCGTGTTAACATCTTAAGCATTTTTTACTAAAACTAGAAGTAAAAAGTATGAAGAAATATCAGACCCTCCCTCCTCTCCCAAGCAAAGGAAGAGGTTCATAACTGGTACAAAACCAGAAGGTTAACAATTAAAAGTCGAAAAATAGCCACTGTATTGCAAGCTTATTTTGTATTTGTATAACGGCCTCTAATGTCTTACCTGTGTGTTAAAAAATGAACCTTGAAACTTACTTTCAGCCAACAGTGTTTAACTGAAAACTGCCTTTTGTTTTTGTAAAGAATGAAAAGCTCTCATTTCCCGACTGAATGGCCTTTTATCCACATGTTTCTGCCAGCGTCTCACAATGAAAAAGGATTACAAACCCAAGATTAAACCAAAGAGCTCTAATTAAAGGTAAATTGTTCTCATGGGATAACTAAAGCAAAACATGATGATACCCAGAAACAACAAACATGTATATAACTGATAATTACCCATGAAAGTTTGACTAAGATGTACTGTGCCATCTCTTGCAATATATACAATATCCCCATCATATAATTAACGAGTGATGAAGCCCCAAATATTGATTATTTTTGCATTACCCAGCGCAGAACCATTATGTTTTCTGTTTATACAACTTGAGAATTAATACATTTTTTCCCCTAATAAGCATCATCTGTTACAGAGAAGATACTAACTAACATGCTTAAATGTTTTAATTCACTTTGCTCTTTAAAGTTAGCTGGTCATCAATTTGTGAAAAATAACTTGCTTTGGAACACCTACATAAATCGGATAAAACACAAAATAAAAAGCTCTTCATGTCTGCCATTTAGCACCTGTATGTGACTGCCCCTACTATAATACTTGATGATAAAGGGAAAAAGAGAGGGAGGGTGTGTTTTGGTTAATAACTCAGCCCAACCTTTGCCTTTCAAAAAAAAGGAACTTACTTCCCCTGATAACTTAAACAATAAACAGTAATGTACTGTACCTGACTGGCTTGTTTTCAGCATCTGTGTCTGTAAAGCCCATTTCCTCCAGTTTGCAGCGCCGATAAAGCTCATAGTGCCGTGTGTGGGTCTGCTCCCTCAGGTCTTCCATGTTCACACAAATCAGCATTTCTCGAAGTTTGACAAAGTCACAGTGGCTCTCATTTTCAACTACAACAACAAAAAAAATAAACAGGCTAGAAGTTTCCTAACATTAAGATGGCTGGGATAAACTTAAAAAATCTCTCAAAACAGAAGTTTCAGTGATAGCACTCAAATTCTTGACCTAACTTTCTGATAAAAGCAAAGCAAACCTTGCACAACACCCCATGGGTACTGTCGAGCTTTCACCATTTTATTTCCAATCTTCACTTCCTCTGTGCTCCCAACCACAGCGAATGGAAGATGGCTCTAAAGAAGACAAAGAATTGTACCCAATTATTCAATTAAACAGTACTGCAATACAATTAAAATATATATTTACACACACACACACACAAAACTGTAAACTATAAGGAAAAAAAGTCTGAGTGTAAGTTTTTTACTTTTCTAATATGGTGGGTCTTTAAGGACATGGGATTTGCAAAACAATAGACAAATTTGAAGGACACATGATTTAATACAAAAGCACTCACGTTCATGGTAGTATTGATCTTTGCCACGTTCTCATCATCGATGGGAAACTGATAAATCTGGACTCCATTACTGACAAGTTCACTCATGATCTTTATCTTGAATTTATGAAGCTCGCTCTTGGAGATTGTATCTGCCTTGGCAATGACAGGAATGATGTTGACCTGAAAACACATAATTCATGTTTCCTAGTCATCTGAAAAGGTCGTACACGTACTGGTAAATATATACAGTATACACATGGTATGTTAGAAACATGCAACCCCTCTGTGAAAGATATACATAACACATCGCAGGTGTCTGTACTGATAGTAGGTCACAGTGACCTACATTCACAACATGTGGAATAACTTATAGGGGGGGGGGTTTGTTAGGTGAACCGTTTATTTTTGGTCCTGTTTCTTGGTTCCAGTTTTATTTGTGTTACTTCAATAAACATGTGCTTGTAGCTTTCTAAGCCTCTGTCTCTTTTTTGAGGCTATCCTGCTACACACATAATTAAGGGCATTCCATCAACGGGATTAACAATAATCTTAGGGGCTACTGAGAAAGTACTTTCTCATTCAGTAAGACATAGAAGCAAATTGCTGCTGATGTTTAGTAGCAAAACAGGATGAAAATAAACAAAGTTTTAGCCATCAATTCAAGGTCAAGACTTCTGCATTGGGATATAATGCGTAGGACAGAAAATATAAAATTAGCCTATGAGTAGTATTGGGCTTTTTCATTTTATTTACAAAAGATGTATTCAAAATGGTGCAATGGTTGTGCAGTGCCTTGTTCTCAGTACTGATTTACCCAGCCCTATGATTGTGAAAATCAAGTGACTAGCCCAAGATTGCACAGTGCCTGGGACAGAACTGGGACTCAAACCAAGGGACTCTGGTTCTGTTAACAACTCTTAGCATCAGAGAGGAGATTATGGAATTACAAGAAGAAAAAACAAAAAATCTCAGCGTATTTGGGGTACGCAGGTTTCCTAACATGTCCGTGGACATATCTGCATGCATGCTGCTGTATAGTTCAAGTGTTGCATCTTGAGTATTACGTTTCTAATACAAATACATTCAGTAACTACTCAATATTAAGATAACATATTGTTATTTAGTCCAGAAATCAGTTAATCTATTAGCTGAAACTAAACGCATTATTTAATTAAAACCTCATTGTGTTCTGTAATCATACATATTTTTTATTTATAATGCATTTTTAAACTGATATTTAGATTTTAAAATGTCACTTTCTATTAATATTTTAGGTTAGGCATTTTAGAATAGGAGAAAACTTGCAGGCCATTGTGTTTTTAGCAACTAGTTGCCTGTGACAGTTGTATGACATTTTCACAAACAAGCAGTTGCTTAAACACTTGCCAGAAAAAGCAGCCTAAAAGCTGGCTGGTATTGTGTGTGCCTTTACAATCAACAGTCTGCTGAAAATCCTTATACTACATTATATGACAGAATGCATTACAAATATTTGGGGTCTGAAGCTTTACGAAACAGTTCCAAAGTAATATAGCCTAAACCTATGGAGTAAAAATATAGGAATTAACAAATCAGAATGTCAATACTGAGGGATTATGTGAGTAAATAAATAGTTTATTAATATTTACAGTGATTAAAAAAGGAAAGTCATATGTTCCATAGGAAAATAAAACACCATGGCCTACATCCAATGTATGTGCATATAAAAATGGAAGTGACTCCTATATATATATTCCCAGATTCAAGAGTTTCAAACATCAGTTTCAAACAAATCATGTTACATCCTGGAATAGCAGTTCTATAGATATTGTGAGACAGCAGGGAGGGGGTTAAAACCTCCCTGTGCAGAAAACAGGTGAAAATGCACACTGGTTTTAGTTTAATTGTATTTGTTTATTGTTAATTTAAATTGGTTAATTGTTTTATTGTTTAATTATCCCCTGCACCTGGTGGTTGTTATTAAATTAGGACCAGGTGCAGGGTATTTAAGGAGTGAAGCCAGAATGCTCCGGGCTGCTGAGTAGAAGGAAGTAGGAGAGGTGCTCTGCTTCTGAGCAGTCAGGAGAAAGAGGTACAGTTTAAACCTCTGAAGGTTTGGGGCAGGTAAACGGCTTAGCCGTCCTGCGAGTGAGTCAGGTTCCAGTGTGTATAGTAAGCGCTCTAAAAACGGAGTTAGATTTTTGTTTTGTGTTTATTTTGTTTCTGTTTAATAAAAATAGTGCAACTGCGCTTTGAAAATCCATTTCTGTATGCTGGGTCTCAGTTCTTAAAGGGGCACGAACCTGAGTGAGTGGCAAGCTCGCTCACAATATATGCACAACTTAGTAAGGGATAATAATACATGCAAAAGAGCAAAAAAAAAAAAAAATACATATGTGGTTTGAAACACAGTATACCAGACATGTGAGTCCCTTTGTAAAGCACCAATACAAAAAATAAAAAGTGAATCTTTTCAGTGCAACTTAAATTAATGTTTGACTGGTGCCTGGTACACCCTGCTCCGGTGCAAGCAATGTAACATATTCAGGAACAGATGACCTCAGCAAAGACAAGCGTATGAACGATGCAGGTGCTTCAGTGGTGATTACTACAAATACAACACAGTATGGTGGTTCCTGGTATTACGGCATTGAAGTCACTCAACTTCAAATTCTTGTCTCTGCACCCCGCCCTCTTAAAAACTATGCAAGGCTCAGTTACCAAGCTTTTTGTGTGTGTGTGTGTGTGTGTGTGCAAAGTTTGCACCCAACCTGTATGTAAATCCAAGGATTCTTGTGTGCACACGTGTATCTTTTTGTCTGGTAATTTTCATGAAAATATTATTAGTTGCATGCATATAAAACATGGCTCAGGTAATTTAAAAAATCTTAAAAAAAAACAACATTATAATTGTTATTGAGGCTGAACAGGATAACACTTACATAATCTGCTTTGCAGAGCTATGAAAAACAGACTACAATTAGAGTGTAAGTATAGCCCTAAAATGCTGACCAGTAGCTTCTATGTCAAATATACAAGTTGTTTTTCTCCTCAGAGTTCCATACTGTGTATTTAATGCTTGAAGGATGAGAAGGGGTGTTGGAGGCCAAAACAGTTTAACCCTCAAATGCCAAATGGGGTCATATCTGAATGCTCATGCTGAAAGACTGGGTTGTTTTCTTGTTAAACAGAGGACAGTTTTTAATGTTACCAATGACCAAAGGAAAAAGAAAACTATGATATTAAGATATATAGTGTGGGCATTTGCAAAGTTTTCACCCAAATGGAATAAAAACTGACGAATATTCTTATAAGGTAAATAACTACTTTAATGTAAAAAAGTACTGTTTGAATTCACGCCTGATCATTTTACAGGGTAGATGTAGCAACTAGCACACAAATGTACCAGGACAGAGATCTATTGACCTGCATTTGGATGTAAACACTAAGCCAAGTAGACAAACATTCAGATAGTGCCTTCTACAATGTTGAACATCCACAGAGCAGACAAGACCTCAGTTTCATGTCACATTTTATTGGGTTTCAAACAATCACACTGCAAGAAACGGATTAATGAATGCAGGTGGAAGCATTGTTATAAACAAAGCTTTAACTCAGCTAATTAAGGAATGCACCCCCCCTGTCAGTTTTTATTCAATAAAACATTAACAACTTTTCTACCTTAAGGAAATGGAAGGATTGTACAGATCAGTCGTTCTTATATTCTCATCCATCATGGTTTTTTTTTTTTTGTGAGACAGCTGCTCGAAATACCTGTTGTAACAAGTTTATAAATAGCATTCCTTATCAACATTGAGGACATTCCAATTTACCTAGCATGTGTGCAAGTTTTAAATAGTATTCTTATGCAACAGGGGTAAGATTAATAAAGGCCTTTTTGTTTTAATTTCCAGTTCTTAACACTGTATGAAAAAAAAAACACTACAGTCCTAGCATGGAAAAAAACAATCACATTTTACAGAAGGCTTTTGCAAAAATTGTAATGCTGCTATACACTGGTTAAGACTAAATACACATTTTAGCCTACAGGTCTGTGTACTGTATCAAACATCTATTGTTCCCAATCTACATAATTAGTAATGCCAATATACAAAAAAAGTAAATATATATATTTCATGTCACATTTTATTGGGTTTCAAACAATCTCACTCCAAGAGTGTGATTGTGTGTGTATGTATATACAGTGCCTATAGTAAGTATTCACCCCCCTTGGACGTTTTCTCTGTCTCTCTCACTCTCTGAGAGAGAGATGTTTCAACATGTTAGGCTGTGCATACAAATCTAGAGTGACAAAAACATAACAAAATATAAAATATATCAAGACTAAAAATTCTGCTGTCAAATAAATTCTGAGAATTTTAACCTTCCTGAGGTTTTTCATGCTAATATGCACAGATGTATGTTTGATTTATTTATTGTTTAAACACTTTGGATTCATTTAATATACCGTTGTATGCCCAGTATACTGCACTAACTTTTTTCACACTGACAATACTGCATTTATAGCATGTCCAAAACACACACAAATGCAGTGTTTGAATGCTGGCCAAACAGTTGCTTTCATACGATTGTATTTCCATGACAGGGATTGTCAGAGAAAAGCTGACAAGTGAGTTTGCAGTCGCAAACAGAATGAATAGTGAATGACACATATGTAGCCAAGAGAATTATAGTATCTGATCTTCAGCCTAAAATCTCTGTGCAGTTCTGGCATAGTTATGCATTGGCGAATTTAACAGATACTCTCTGTGTGTTTGGTAAGTACAGTATGAATACCAGGATTAGTCAAATATAATAACACCCACTGCAGCAGCACCTCATATTGTTCGTGTGCAATGAAGCTATTATTGTATTTTAATTATCTGATTCCACGTAATCTCACACAAGTCAACCAATCTCAGAAAAAAATAATCTATATAAATGATAGCAAAAACCAATTACCACGAGTACCGTACTTTATATAGAGATCATGAGAACTTGACATTTTAAAATGTGTTGGGGTAGGTCTAGGGTGTCTAACTATCCCTATTGTAATGACACTAGCATTTCAACAGACTAAAACATTGTGGAGCACAAACAGTTGTAGGCTGTTCTCGTACTGCATCTGTTTTTGGATTCCACTGGCACATGTCAACTTTCATGTGCTATACAGTATATATATATTGATAGATAGATAGATAGATAGATAGATATTACAATATTCTTTTTTTTTTTGTTTACAATTTTATCAATCTTACCTTGGAGTCAAGTTTCTTCATGGTCACTAAATCCAAAGATTTTAAAGAATGACCAGTAGGTGCGATGAAATACAGACAAGCATGAATACGAGTGTCGTGGTAATTGTGCAGAGAGCGTTTAATCTTCAGCTCCTCCTGCAGATACGATTCAAACTGTGCATCGATGTAGTTAACCACATGCTGATAGCTGGGCAAAGGAAAAACAATACAATGAACATACAAAACAATGCCTATGGATGTGCATGCATGTTGTATTGGGGCTATTCCATGAAGACATCATGTTTGGATAAGTAATCATTACCAGATTATTGGCAAGCACAAGACATTTTGATGATTTAACTTCTTGTATTACCAAAAAACTATTGGACATAGTATTAGCCTGATTTTAATGACTTCAGTTTTACTCATACCCACAGGTACTTATACTTGATCTAATAGTGCTTAAACTTTATTCAATTTTGAATTCCTAATGTTTTAAGTCAGAAACTGGGCAGGGCAAACCCGGATATGCTGCAAGAATGAGTATGAGTATGATCTTTGTACTTGGGAATTTACTATACCATAATAGTTATGGACATTTGTTTGCACTTGTTACTCAAACTGACGCTACTTAGCAGTTGTTGCATTGTAAACATTACCGTACAATGCGAAAATAATAAATAGTACACAATTAACGCAAAATAGATAATCTTTACAGAAATTAATCATTTTTAAATTTGGCTGCAAGTGAAACACATAGGCTACCTGCTACTTTTGTTTTGTGTTGGTATGTCTTTGCAAAAGCAATTCAAGACTTCAAATTCATCATTTTATTTACTGTAGTCCACATCTTGCGTTTCAAACCACTGAAGTCCATCAGTATTTCTGAAAGCTGCTCACCCTTTTCCAACTAATTGATCGCATTTAGTTTATACTCTGTAGAGTATGAGTTTATACGCCCTCTTTTAATGATGTACTTAATTTTAGCAATTTAGTAAGCTACTTGTACCTGTTGTTCCATTTACTTTCAGCCATTTCTATTTTCAGTGTGTCTCTTTGGTTCATGCAATTCACAGTGACCTAGCGTCACACTTAATTGAATATTACTAGGGGACATATCCGAATGTAGGGCATAATGGTGTCTGTATTTGAGAGGGACTACTGTATTTTCATGCAAGACATAGATCACTTGCCTATCTTCTTTGTTCATCTGGTCTCCAAATCCTACAGTATTGACAACAGTTAGTTTTAATTGGACATTGCTCTCCTGAAGCTGATAGGTCTGTGCTCTCAATTTAACTTTGGGTTCAAAATGTGTTGACTCAGAGTTCTCAAAGTTTGTATTGAACAAAGTATCCATTAAGGTGGACTTGCCAACTCCAGTCTCTCCTGTAAATGTAAAAAAAAAATAGAAAAACCTGTAATTAAACTAATATACATGTATGTAATTTGTACCATAATTAAACATTTACTTTAATGTCAATCCTTGTTATGTACTTTTTTGTCTATTAATATACTCACGCTAGTCTATACGGAACAGTATATTTCGCATTGAGAAATGATGTGGAAAGTTCAGATCAATAAATACCACAGTTTCAATTAAATCTGATCTATTGCGATTAGCTGCCTTGTTACATTCTTGAACATGTAGGCATTTTAATTGAATTTGCAATGTTTACATCATGTGCTTACAAACTGTACTGAGGATTTACATATTGCCATCAACACCATCATTGTTTGTGTAAACCAAAATTTCAGAACTCCATTTACAAGTCTGCAATGCAAGTGCTGTATAGCCTAACATGTTAAATGAGTACAATTATTTACTTTATTATTTATTTATTTGTTTATTTAGCAGACGCCTTTATCCAAGGCGACTTACAGAGACTAGGGTGTGTGAACTATGCATCAGCTGCAGAGTCACTTACAATTACGTCTCACCCGAAAGACAGAGCACAAGGAGGTTAAGTGACTTGCTCAGGGTCACACAAGGAGTCAGTGGCTGAGGTGGGATTTGAACCGGGGACCTCCTAGTTACAAGCCCTTTTCTTTAACCACTGGACCACACAGTCTCCTGTTTAAATATCCTATAATTTTTTTCTTTACATTCCCCAAAACTATTCACAAGTTCCAAGCGAAGGACCATGTAGCACTGTGGGTTAACTGACTCGCTTTTCATTGCTGGTCGTCTGGGTTCTAATCTGTCTTGGGCTATATGTAAATTGAGTTAGACGGTTCCCATGAAATTTAAAGCAATTGGGTTTATTTTCAGGAAGTCTCAAAAAGGGAAACTAAACTATCTTTCCACCATTTAGATGGTAGAGGGTTAAGGGTTGTTAATATTTATGCATCAAGGAATGAAATAAAAGTACACTCACCAATGCAGAGAATGTTGAAACAGAATCCTTGACCGGTTGATCTGCTGACCAGCTGATCTGGCAAGCTGTCGAAGCCAACATGTCCCGACATGGAAAGTGGACGAACATTTGTATCCTGTTTAAAAATATAACCATTATTGACTGTGCTTGTACAGGTGTTTTGTTGAAATCCACTGTACACAAAACACCTGCATACTACAGGCTACTAGATTCTCAAAGCTATTTACTAGTCAAGGCACAACTTTTTCTTAGTTTTGTTTTTCCAATTTGTCGTAAATAGCTTTAAGAATCTAGCCCATGGTATGCATCATATTGGGATAATCCCCTTCAGGGATATAATATGGATTAACATACTTGATATGGGGGTTTTGTCTGATTTTTTTTTTTTTTTTTAATTTATATTGAATGACTTATAATTTGCTTTTAAGTGTTTGGTGGCTACCTTTAATCAAAATTGAGAGTGTACTTTCTCTTGCACTCTTTATATGACAGACCTGACACACAGCAAAGAGTGCTTGAGAAATACACTCTCGATTTGATTAGAGGTGGCCACCAAACACTTATAAACATACAAGAGAACGAACACTAAGAACACTAAGGACTAACATCTGAAATTACCTACTTGGCACAATAACATACTTTACAGTACTTTGTATCTTAGTATAGGCTAATACTGGGGATGGCAAATATCTAAACACAATGTTCTTAGACATTTACTGACATCTAGTAAGTGAAGGATTATTTATTTATGCCATCATAGAAGTAAAGCCTACCGATTTCTGAAAATCCTGAGCCCTACTGTTTCTTCTTCCCTGAGTCTGATAAAGCTAAAAACAAAATACAATAATTAGGCTAAGCTATTTTCACAACTGCATTACTGGAGAATGAGAATGCTAAAAAATGCTGTCTGGCGAAGGAGTAATTCTGGCAACTTACTATCAAACATGAAGCAACGTTTTCTTTTCTGTCAATCATAAATAGAAGTATGTAATAATGCTGGAATAGGGGGTGTCACAATCTGGATAATTTCATTTGTAGTGTTTCTATGAAGCAGAGGACTAATGCTATGCTTCAACAGTTTCAACAGTCAATAACACGTGTATATTTAACTCAGCAGGACTCCTAAATATATAGCAGCATTCAAATCCAGTTACCTCACATACCAGTCCTAGTCTGCACATGTTTTTTTTTTTTTTTTTTTTTAAATTTCCACTTCCAATTATTTTTTAAGATTCATAAAACCAAAAAGATGAACAAATCCGAGAGGTTATTTGCCACACTGTCACAAAATATCCCACGTTTGTGCTTTCTTATTAATTCGTGCATTATTTTAAACTGTTTAATACCAAATATGTAGATTCATTATCTTCCATTTTCTTCACACAAATAAACTAGTATTGCCTGAATTGCCGGCACATCAATACATGACTTTGTTAAGACTGTGTTACATAATTTCAGTGAATCACCAATTGTACTGATAGTATTGTATGTAGAAGACATAAACAGTTCATGCCCCACCCTTACCGCTCAGTGAGTGTCCATTCATTGGCTGGGAGGAATTAACACGCGCTCGAGCGCGAGCTGGAAATATCCCATTGCAGCACTAGTAGTATTTTGTGTACAAGAACACTTTATTTTTTATTTATACAGCCTCTTGTCTCCCAAAATAACACTCTTTTAAGATAACAAAAACTCAAACTGTAATTAAAACGAAACAAGGGAAACTATGTGAAAAAAAGGCCTGTACAATAAAAAATGCAGCAAATGTATCTTTCCAGACCTAACCTATATGTATAACTAATAATGAGAACAACGACAAAAGAAAATATCACTTTCGAAAATGCCAATAATAGACATACTACATACCACATAAATACCACTAATATGGAAATACAAATTTTAAAAAGCATTACGTTAAAAAATACAAGTTAAAGCGTTGGTTTGCAACAGTGACCTTTGACTTGTGTTTATATTATTATTATTTTTATTATTATTATTATTATTAATTATTAATAATAATAATAATAATAATAATAATAATAATAATAATAATAATAATAATAATAATAATAATGGCCAGCAGTGTAGAGAGTAGTGGTTAGGGCTCTTGACCAGAGGGTTGTGGGTTCAATCCCCGGTAACACTGCTGCTGTACCCTTTGAGCAAGGTACTTTACCTAGATTGCTCCAATAAAAACCCAACTGTATAAATGGGTAATTGTATGTAAAATAAGGGCGTCTGCTAAAAAATAAACAATAAATAAATAAAAGTTAGAATTTTCCATAAGAAAAAAGGCTGGTGACCCGCGAAGTGACACTCCCAGAAAACTGTAGCACTACTAGATCATCTCGAGACACAAAATTCAGTGCATTTATTTTTAAAATCTGCATGCAACGTTTTAAAAGTAAATACACACACATACCAGCTGTCGGGTTACATCCGTCGAAGCCATCGCTTGAAATTACAAATAAAAGGTAATAAAAAGAGCTGAATACATAAACTATCCCGGTCTTTCCCAATAGTTTCTCGCTACAGAAATCCGGCTGAGTCAATGACGGCAGGAATGTGAACATTATTACGATTCCTACGATCACCATACACCGAGGGGAGGTGAGGGTTACCATCAGTTTAAACATTTCATTTAAAATGTTCTTGTGTCCGTGGAAATAAATACATGCTAGCAAACTAATAACATATGTCTTTTTTAATCTTGTAAATTAAGAATGTCAAGGTGTATGTTTAAATCAAAAGGCGCGCGTAGATTTGAAACACCCCCTGAGATGAAGTGGTTTCTGCTAATGTTTGAAGTCTGAGCCATTCTGGAAATATGTGGTTGCTAGCAAGGCTTACAGTTGTGATGGGCAACTGACGCCATTTTGTTTCCACCCAGGAGACACCATCGTTTACTTACTAAAGACCAATGGAGCCAGCATGGCGAACATAGTGCTACAGTTTCTTAAACGGCTAAAAACTATAAACATTGGTTGCTAGAGGCGGGGATTGGTGCATTGGTCCTGTGTATCTGCCCTTAGTCTTGTCAGAGTGGTAGAAGGCAATGCAATGCAGCAACAGTTTTAAATTGATGAAGGGTTGCCCGTGGATTATCCAGATTCAAGTTATTATCATTGGAATAAAAAGGGTGTTTTTTTTTATTTTTTTATCTTTAACATTTCACTCAATGGCGACTGAATGCACCCAGGACGCGGTTTTACAGTTTCTGACTGAGAGAGGGGGCAAAGTGAGAAACGTGGATCTGATAGATCAGTTCAAACCATTCATTTTGAACGACCCTGCCAAAAAAGCTTTGGCAAAGGCAAGGTTCAAGGAGTTTGTGGACACCGTGGGGGTTGTGAAGGTTGAAAACGACGTAAAGTATGTTTGTCTGAAAAAAAAGTACAGGGATACTTTGAAACAGCGCGTTGGGAAAAACGCAGATGGAGACAATGCTGGCAGTGGAATAAAAGGGGGCCCTGGTACTCAAATTCTGGGACTTAACACGAGCCAGTGCCCTAAGAACAGTGCAGACTGTAGTCGTGGATTCGGTAATGGGTGGCCGGCAGAATCGGATAGAATAGGCGGAGTAGATTTTGACACTGCATATGCTCTCCTGTCAAAGCCTGTTGTTGGTGAAGCTAGTTTAAACAATACTGCAAACGATGTTGCAAAACACGAAATATTTGTTCCTGTGTCGGATTACGGAACTAGCAAAGGTGCACATAGAACACCGCCAGATGTTTCTGCAGATATTTCAGAAGGTAAATCGTTAACATTGTCAGAAGTCGAGCCAGCCGTCGCAGCTGCCTCCCCTATCGACTGGCATTCTGAACTTTGTAGTGATTTGGATAACACGGGTTTGTCAGAAATGGGGAACACAAATACCAGCTCATCTACGAACAGTAATGCTGATAGTTGTAATCGCCAAAGAGATGTCGAATTTATTCTGCCTAGTATAGCAGTGACAGAGGCTTCTCCATTGCCCACAGAAATCAAATGTCACACATTTCCAATTCCTGAAAATGAAAACGCAGAAAGTATTAAAGAGGGGTGTTTTTCTCAGCCTGTTGAAGAATGCAGCACGTCTGTTAACTTGGCATTGGATACTGCTCCACTCTGCTGCGGTGCTGGAAATGAAGAACCTGTGAGCCAGCACACTGCAGATTCCAAGGGTGCAGATGGGGAGTCCTGTACTGATGGAGATGTTAAAGCTGTCAAAAGCAGCCCTGAGTTGAGGGATAGGAAAGATGATTTACATCAAGACTCTAAAGGTGCGCTCTTGGCAGAAATTCCGAACAGGAGACAAAGCTCAAGAAATGTTTTTCAGCGTAACCTGCTGGCTAGCAGAGATCAGCAGTCTGGTAAGCTGGCTGAAGATACGACAGCATACAGTCAACCTGATTCCTCCTGTGCTTCTGGGAATGAAAGTGGTGGCAGCACCCCTAAAGGTAGTAGAAAAATCTTTAGAGATATGATGATGAACAGTTCACCCCAACTGAGGAGGAGCATGGCTCTTAAAAACCCAGGTTCCTTGTTACCAAAACGGAGGGACTCCATGAAAAGTGAAAGTGACGCAGTCTCCCTGGTGTCCTCTACAGAGGAAGACAGCAGATCACTGGCCCTAGATCCAATGGAACATGAATGGATGATGTGTGCTTCTGATGGCCAGTGGGAAAGCCTCAGTCGCTTACTGGCATGTGACCCCAACTTGGTCATCAAAAAGGACTTTGTAACTGGGTTCACCTGTCTGCACTGGGCAGCAAAACATGGTAAACAAGAACTTATAGCATTGCTTGTTAACTTTGCCAAACAGCACGCTGTACAACTGAACATTAATACTAGGTCCAGTGCAGGCTATACACCTTTACATCTAGCTGCCATGCACAACCACGAGCAAGTAGTAAAATTACTAGTTGGTGCCTATGATGCAGATGTGAACATAAGGGACTACAGCGGCAAAAAGGCTTGGCAGTATCTGCGTGAAGATGTTGATGGAGATATCCGAGACATTGTTGGTGCTACTGAGCATTCTGATGCTGACAGTCTAGGTAATGGGGCTGGGCGCTGGAGGCTGTCAAAAGTTCTTCCTTCAAACTTGTTGCCACACAAACTGTTGAATCTTCCAGAAGATGATTCATGTGGTGATGGGCCCGCAGTAAAGACCAAGTCTGTCTACAGGAAAACATCTATGAGCAAAATAAGACCCAAACTAAAACAAATTAGATTTAAAACCCAAATAATCCATAGCTCCTTCTTTAAAGAAACAGAAGATGGAGAAAGACCCCTGAAAAGCCCTTCTAAATCAAGACCCAAGTCTAATCTTTTTGGATGAGACAGATAACAATACAATATGTATTATTTACCAGTAAATGGTACGGTTTAACATGTGTCTACAATCAAAAGGTGATGGTCATATATTTATGAAACGTATGCATATATAAAGTGTACAGCAGCTTTTCATGACTTTCTTGTAGCACTTAGGGGGGTTTGATCTATCTGTACCACACTTGGATTTTCTTCAGAGCATTTTACAGTTCCTGGGAATCCACCTGGATTGCATCAACCACTTGGAAAATGTAACAAAATGGTAAAGGGATTACACCCCTATAAAATGTTTATATGTAATGTGTGAGTTTTATTCCTACTGAACAGTCAGATTTTTATTTTCTGCAAAGCATGCAATGATTTCTTTACCTACATGATAGGTTTACAAATCAACTGCCATGTTTATATTCTGCTGTAAAGGTAATGTTGCTTGTTGCCCAGATCAGTCTCAGCTGCCTGCCTTTTTAAAGTTCTACTGTTCATGGCTAACCGCTAGCTTTACTTGCAGTTTATGAGTGCACTTTTAGCAACAGCAGCAGATATCCAATTAATCCTGAATTAACTGGACACCAAAGGTTCTGGTCACTAAGTACCTTTGAAAATTAACTGGTCACCAAGATGCCTTTGTAATTTGCTTTCAACTAAGAGAAGGTGACTGCTTGCAGGTTTCCTGTTATAAAGAGACTACAGTTTGACACTTTGTGCCTGACATCGGTGATAGAGACGATACAGTACCTAGAGAACCGCTTATTCAATTGTGATGAAGCTTGCTAAAGACATTTTTGAGTATAGGTTACCAAGAGTATTAGAATGTTGGGGTATATGTATGCATGTATGTATGTATGTATGTATGGGGGATGTGGGATGTATGTCATTGACATACTTGTTTCCAAACAGCTAGCAGCTTATTATTTATTTCCCTTCAAAAAACCGCAAGAAGATTTGGATTTTAATCCAAAACCAAATTGTTATATTTAATATCTAGCATATGATGGTGTAGTCATATTTGTTAGCGATGCCAATGATTCACATGATTTAAAAAAAAATATTAACACCATTTTGAATCTATTCTTCTTTTACACTGTGCTTACCATTGTTTTGGACAGTCTGCTGCCCAGTACATTCACTCAGATCTATTACCTGTCTGAAAAACGTTTAATTGTAAGTAGTATCTTTGTTATGCCCTGTTCAAGGTGCATTTTTATTCCTCGAAAATAGTTTATCATTATTGATTGTAAACGTGTGATATATGTTATATAAAAAAGTTAACATAGTTAAAGATAATCAATTATGTATGAAAACAAAATACAATACCAGCCAGGTAAATTGAGCCTGTATTCAAATAAAAACTGTTTTACCAATCACTTAGAGAAACAAAACAAAAAAAAACTATATAAAAATATTTTTACATAGAAATTGTTTATTTTGATAATCTTTTTTATTTAACACTTCTAAAATATTTACATATGATTATTTTTTAGCATACATAAATACATAATAATGTACATTTGCTACATTGTAGGTGAACTCTAACCTGGTTATTTCTGAGTGATTTTTAGTAAACTGACCTTTAAGTGCAGTACTGAATTCAGAACTATTATGTGCTTATATTTGGGGATCATTAGTAATAGGAATAAGTACATTTTACTATAATAATCTAATCAGTTGACTATAACTCTAAACAGGCAATATTTTACACTAGCTTCAATACTTTTTTCAACATCTGTTGATTTGTGCACTACTTAGATGTGAATAAGCTAACAGATAAACTGCACTGGGAATTGGGATGCTTGTAAATCAGACAGTTCTGAGCATGTTATATGCAGTTTATAGGCATCAGCTGCTAGTTAATGTAAAAATCATTGACCACATTTTCTCTTTGATACTAAGGCTGGCCCTCTATCTTGTATAAAGCTTTTTTACTGACGATAATTGTATTAATAACTATATTAAAACACTACCACCTATGTTAAAAGGTTTGAAATTTGTTTTACAAGTTACAAAAAAAAACCTGTAGTTATCAGCTGTCAGTTTGCCTTCTGCAAATTCCAGCTGCTGTGCTTCTTCAATTGCTAAACTGACCATACAAAAGGTAACTGTAACTACTATAAATATGTGCAGTTGTTATTAATAGTATAACATTTCCAAAAATAATGTTCCAATGTTTTAGCATCATATGCCAAATACAGATTGAATGCATAGACTATTGAAACAAACGGTTTTAATGAAAAAGTCAGTTATGTGCTGCTTTTGCTCTGACTTCAATCCAGAGGCACCCGTTGTGAAGGGTCTTTATCCGATTGCTACGGTGTCCTGACATCAGGCTTACATCTTCTGATGGAATAACAAGCTCCTTAATAATGTCTTTCTGTATTTTCATAATCAGTCCAATATCGGAGACCAATATTTTTGTTCCAAATACTAGGATCCCATCAGCCTCAAAGAGAGCCTGGACGATATATTTGGTAGATCTATACTTTAACTCATTGATAAAAAAATGCAATGTTTGTATGCTTCTGTTATGCTTGCCCAGCATGTGTTTGTGTATTTGTTTCTGTCGGTATCTTCTGACCTGGATGTCTTTAGGAGCTATCTTGTCATGTGGAACTGTGGAACAAATTCAAGTTTTTTTGAGCAGTTATTGAAGCATGAGTGATTCATAAAGTTATGAGATTCAGCCTACTTGTTACACAGTCCACATTGAAAATGGAATGCTGTGCCCTTGTGAGTCCTGCCAAGTGTTGTTCTGAATAGCAGTGCAGCATTTTACTGAATTGTGTCCAAGCCAAAGTTCAACTCTATGGGCACAGGATTGAATAGGCTTCTGTGTAGTCAGTTTACAATATTAACATGTGTTACTTATAATCATATGTTCTCATATGCTATATAATTTGGATAGCATATATCATATTTTTTACAGCTGAAGTATACTGTAATTCCTACTGTATTTGGTAGATATCTGTCCTTCGGTTGAGACGTAAAACCGAGGTCCTGTTGTAAGTGTCTCTGCACCAGCAGTTGTTAATGCATAGTTCACCCCCTAGTCTCTGTAAGTCGCTTTTGATAAAAGCGTCTGCTAAATGACTAGTTAATAATAATACTATTACAAAAGAGCTAGTGTTTGTAAATACAGATGAGCGTAAAATGTATACAAGAAGTACATGTTCAAATGAATAAAAAAGGCACTTCAACTATAGAATAATCCCAGAATCTGATTGGCTTTAAAGGTATCTTAGCTATTTTTCTTCTTCTTCTTGTTTAGAATGACATTATATACCATTGTCTTATTCATTACTCACATTCTGGTGATTTTAAAGCACCAAGCCAATTGGTGTTAATTGGAACTGTATTATATCATAAAACTGGATTTGAATTGAATGCACATGGAAACTTAACAGCACTCTAACCCTGACTGTAGATGATCAATATCAAGACACTTACAATTACTGCATCTGTGCCATGCCTTTTCATAATTACATCTGAATAATTGAAAACCAAAAACAACAGAAGGAAGCAATAGAAAATCTGGTGTATTTTAGTTGTAAATCTGAGATCAAGCGAGATCTAAAAACTTGTGTGGTCTCAGAAGCTAAGCAGGGTTGGGCCTGGTTAGTACTCTACTGGGTCTACCAGGTGCAGTAGTTTAGCCTACACCAGACCACTGCTACATATAATATACTGTAGTTCTCTTTGGCAACCTTATAGATGCATGTTAAAGTGTAAATTGCATAATTGCATCAGTATTCAGTGTATGAATTGTATAACACTAAAACAGGGTATATGATGTATTGGATATATCACAGTACAGGACATGCACTTAATTTATCTATGTTTTCTGTAAAATTGATTGTGGGTGGGGCACATTGAATGTTGTTATGTACACAGAAACTGGAACTGTTTTATCTGTACCGGTACGTTTTTGAAGGGGTGGTTTATTTTTTTGTGAAGAACTTTTGTTTTTTTACATCTGAAACAAATACACTGAAAATGTGTCTGGGCTGGAGCCCACATGAACTAGTTATTTACAACTACCTAAGGTTATGTTTTATTAGGATTTTTTGGGACAGATTTACCAGTTTTAAGTTTGCTCCTTTTTTTTCTCCAATGTAAAATAAAAATAGTTTTAGAACTGAAATTACAAGGTGGGTGTGTTTTGTACCACCATTTAATTAACATTCTTAGTTTATATTGTTTATTGGAATAAACTTTTGTCTGGAGTTACATCTCAGTAAACATTTGTGCTATTTTATTATTATGATTTGTTCATGCAAATATAGGAAAGCTGTTATTATGACTACACTCAAATAGGATGCCAACTTTAAAAAATATTAGTTTAGCCCCTACTTTTACACTACTAAATGATTCATTGCATGTATGTTTTGTTGCTTTGTTACTTGAGGTCATTTTAAGAGACACCTGCCATTTCCCTGATGTACATATACAATTATGAACAGATTGTGGAGTGCTGCCTCTGCTACATTGAGTGATGTGATTGAGCTTCATACTGTAGGTCAAATTGATTCCCTCTCTTATAATGTATTATAGTCGACACAGATTAATTGAGATGGATCACCATTGCTGGAGGGAACGGCCAGGCTGAATGCAGTGCTTCACATGCCATTAGGACTCCAAGTGCCACATTTATTATGATCTTTACACTATTTTTTGTGAAAAGTAAGATAAAACTGTTCATGTTACAAAGCCAGTAACTCACAACCTGAAAAGTTCATTTATGCTTCCCAAAGCAAGTTGCTTTGTTGTTTTTATTTGTTTGCTGTGGTAATTCCATACTGTAGGTCAAATTGATTTCCTCTCTTATAATGTGCAAAGTGACTCAGTGTTTTTTTTTTTTTTTTTTTAAACTACCAAGGGTCTCTTGCTGTAAAATTGTAACGAGGTACTGTTTTATATGGCTTGCGCTTTACAAAACAGGTAGTGGACAAAAAAATGGAAACACCTGGTTAAATGAGGGACACCAAGTATATTGAAAGCAAGGGCTTCCACACAGGTGTGGTTCATGCTTTAATTCAGCAAATAACATCCCAGCATGCTTTGGGTCATGTATGAAAATGCTGGACAGGCCTGGTTGCCTATAATTATGGCTAGCATGGCTGCAAGAGGAGACCTCAGTGACTTTGAAAGAGGGGTGATTGTTGTGGCGCGTTTGGCAGGAGCACCTGTGATCACGACAGCTCAACTTGCTGATGTTTCACGAGCAACGGTGTCTAAGGTGATGTCGGCATGGAACTCCGAGGGAAAGACGTCATCAGTAAAGGGCAACAGTGGGTGGAAGCGCATACTCCAGGGTCGTGATATCTGTGCATTAATTTGAAGTGCAAGGCAAAACAGACGAGCAACTGCAGATCAACTCGCTGCAAACTCAACTCAACCTGGGGCGTGAGCAGCCAGTTTCATCAAAAACGGTCCGCCGAAAACTCCACAGCGGGATACCATAGTGGCCCAACGCCCTATTAAGTGACTTTCCAAAGTGACTTTGGAAACACATTGGTGTTTCCATTTTTGGTCCACTACCTGTATGTCTTGTGCACTGTAATCAGAATGGGTGAAAGGCCTGGCTGCCTTTTTGATTTTTTTGTGCATTTAATAGATATTAACCTTTATTTTTTGTCTTTGGGTTTATGGCATGATGTTCATACGATGCCGATTTATTCAATTGTTAAAAAAAATAAAAATAAAAAAAATAAACTTTCCAACAAAATATTGTCAATTTTGTCTGACTTTGTATTGTTAATTCCAATAGCATTGTTCATAAAGGTGTGTTCTTGCTCCTTTCTCAGTTTTAACTTCTTATAATTATTTTACAATTAATACATTACTTTGAGAAATGTGAAGTTCAGAGCATGTTTGAGCAGCTAGATTAATTTATCCAGTGCTTTACTATTACTATTTATTTATTTACTTACTTATACACAACAAGTGTTTGGAAATAATCTAATTAGCAGAGAATATTATTACTGCTGCCTTAATAATGCCTAATCTACCACAGACCTTTTTCTACTATATTTTCCAATTGTACTTAATGGTGTTAATAGGGTGGGTCAATAAATCAACCCTAGAGAAAAGAACGGAAGCTTTGAGACACTTCATTTAAAATATACAACCCTCCCTGTGTCCCAATAACTGGCAGTGTACCTCTTATGATATTGCCTAAAATAATCCTAGTTAAGGTTGTCCGAGGGCAGTGCTGATGATGTGAAACCAGCTGTTGTACAGTGATATGTAGACATGAATGGATGTAATTTTCAAAGTTAACTTACTCTCATGCAGTGGAAATCATGTATTCTTTTTTTGTTAACGTTTGGTCGAAACTCTCATAGATTAAACAAAATGTTGCAAAATTACAATCCCACAAGATGGAGCAAAGTGCACTCTTATGATTAAAAAAAAAACATGAACAAATTACATTTGTCAGCTGTCAAAATAAATGCAATGGTTGGCAAGTAGAAAAACATTTCTTTTAAAACTAAATTTGAAAGAAAAAAATGCATTTCTTAATTTAAACAGGTTATCTGCTAGTTCTGCCAAATTTAATACAAATGGTGACAGATACGTACTTAAAACTATTTTAATTAACTCCAGCCACAAAGTTGAGTTAACTAGAAACCACTGCTGATCAAGCAAAATAATAGGTTAGTCACAACACGTTGTTTAAACGAATATACAAAGCAGTTATTGCAAGTAGTGGGAACAGTGCTAAGTGTTATGTCCTTAGGCAAAAAATCAAACTTCTCATAAATATCAAATAAAATAAAAATTCCACAGTAATCTAAAGAAAGGTAAGCTTTCATCTGGCATTGCTTTTTTCCCCCCAATATTTTCTAACCAGTGGTTGTAACCATTTTGTCCATTTTAACAATTGTATACAGTATTTCATTGTGTTATGAAAGAAGTAAAATCAGGTTTTATAATGGTACATGCTGTACTTTTCTGCTCTGTTGTATAACACTGTTCACTGCTTCAGTAAAGCCTCCACTTTTCCACATGTGCCTTTCCCATGCCTGTTCACTGAATCACAAATTATTCTGGCTGACTGTTTAAGACTAGAAGGTAAATAATCACTTGCATTGTGCACTCACTATGTGCACAATGGGAAGTCTTCTATTAATATTTATATGCAGGATTTCAAGCATTAGGTACTTTGCCACAAATCGAGGGTCTTTGGACACTGTTTTAATGATGTAGAAGCACTGAGTACCAGCAATTAAGATGCAATATATTATTGTTGAAGTTCCAGGCACTGAACCAGAAAACATAAAATACTGAGCCAGCATCACGGGGATCCCTGGAAACAGCAGCACTATTATTTCCTTTCTCAGGAAAACAGATCAGGTTATCCATGAAGTGGCAAAAAATACATTGTATGTATCAACATCCAAACAGTTCATTTGTTGTGATTTTTGTGTGTTTGTTTTTTCATGCTGCTCAGTTAAATAAATGCTATGCAATGAAATTTAAAAAAATCATTTCTTCTAATTGTTATTTTTGGTTTTCATTGTATTTACTATTATAGTAATTTAATTACTGTATATTGCAATAAACAGGATTTCAATTATAGGTAAATATCAATACAAAGACACACAAAGGAACATAATTATTATGCATATCTGTTTTTTTTCTATTATGAATTAAAAACTGTTACTATTATAAAACTAGAAATATTAGAATGCATATGTGCACCTATGTTATTGTTACATTAACACTATGGACTGGATAAAGCACAGTAAACGTGTTGTAGAAATTGATGTTATTTTTATAAAGTGAAGGTATTCCAAGTTCTGCATTTAACAATGTTGG